>NC_133759.1:29970735-30278382 GCF_036562045.2 Rhinolophus sinicus
CTTCTCAGATGTTCATTCGCATGGCATCACCCGGCATCTCCATAAATGCAGAGTTAGATCCAGGAGGTGTGGGGTGGTCCTGAGGTTCTGCATCTCTAGTGAGTGAGCTCCTGGGTGATGCCAATGCTGCTGCTCCTGGAACCACAGCTTGAGTAAAGGCAGTGGTTGTCAGTGGCAAGATATTAGCAGGGTGAATTGCCGTGGGGTGCCAGGGACACCAGCTGCTTAAGGCCACAGGAAGGCCCAGTCCCGGAATTGCTGTGGCTTGTCAGCCTTTTTCTTGCTCGTGCTGTGCGCCTCCTGCAGCGGTCCCTGCACTGTCCCTGTCCTTACTTCCTGTGCAGAATTACAGTGACCCTACCTGAAGTAATGTGAGTATCTCTGTTCTTTTTCACCTAAAAGGGCCTGTCAGTAGTTCTTGGCCCAGCTGCACCGTAGAATCACTTAGGAGCAAGTCTCAGTGAATTGTATGTAATTTGTTGGTCGGCGGTAGAGCCGGGACATGAAGATTTGTAAAACTCTCCAGCGGATTCTAATGTGCAACCAGGGCTGTGGGTGATTCTGAAACTTTAACATGGATATAAATCACCGTTAACAAGGGAGCTTGTTAAAATGGAGATTTTCATCTAGCCGGTGTGAGTGGGACCTGAGAGGCTGCATTTCTGATGCCGCAGGTCTGAGGCCCATACTGTGAGTGGCACTGGGGCAATACCAATTATCTCCAGTAATAAAAAAGACAGGCTGACCACCCTAACCTGATATCCAAGGCCAACTTGAAGCACAAAGCGAGACCCTACCTCACTGCCTCCCGTGAGCTTGATCTCAAGGGATTATACTCAGCCCTGTCTACACCACAACCCCGCTTAGTGGTGACAGATCCAGAGTGCAGATCCAGGGGAGGCACTGCTCCTGGCTGTGCTAACACTGGTCTCCAGGGCCGAAAGCTTGGTGTCTGTGGGTTCCTTTGGTGACTTGTCTGGCCAGGCCCCAGAAACAGCACTCCTACTGACCATGCTCGATTGTTTTCCTTCTTTTCTGGGGAGGGGATGAACTGAGCTACTACCTGGGTCTCTGCCCCAGCCTATTCCTGCTCTTCCCTGACTGCACCCCCACAGCCAGGACGAGTCCACTCGCTCAGATTTATGGATGTTCTCTCAGCTGCCTCCTTTCCCTTTTGCATCCCAGGCTCCCTAAGCCAACAAGGGGTGCAGAGCCATCCTGGGGTGGCTCACAGCCTGGTGGGAACTGATGGACCAGGCAGGAGGGAGGGAACAATGGAGAAGCTACCCCTTCCTGTCTCTCCCCACTGGCTGTGAAATGCTGTTGCCTACCTGGTTTCTGGCAGCCCTGGTTCTCAGCCCTGGCTGCACATTAGAACCACCTGGGGACACCCAGAGCCCACCCTAGACCAATGAAATAAGAATCCCTGGAAGTAGGACCTGGGTATGAGTAGTTTCTAAGACTTTCTAGACAATTCCAATGTGCCCCAAGTTTGTGATGATGTACCCACCACTGCAGCAGAACATAGCTGACCAGAGAAAGGACAATGACGTGATGTTCACAGCTGCCTGCTCCAACTTTCTGCCATCTTTCCAACTCACTCCTGTGCCCTGTATTCAAGAATTTGGTAAGGGAAGCTTCTGTTTGGACTTGAATATTGGGTGAAAAATCATCCACATTTAGTCTTTCTTGGTCTCTAACCTAATGCAAGGGTGTTATATCCCTTTTATAATTGAGGAAAGTGAGGCTCAGAGAAATTGAGTGATGATACAAGGTCACATAGTAAAAGGTGGTGCCAGGATTCAACTCCAAGTCCACTGTTGCATGTGACTTTGTATATAAACCAGGGAAACATGGGCCCAACCTTAAATGCAAGTTATAAGTTGATGCCAGCAAGTAGCACACAGCCAGTTACAGCTGAGCTAACATTTATGTGTATGTACAAAACCCCCGGTAATGAGGGGGACTGTGTTCCTCTCTTCTCCATTTTTCCAATCCCAACTGCCTCTATGGAACCTTCCAGAATTCTACTACCTCTCCATCCACTTTCACTCACTTTTGGACCGGTGGTTCCCCAAACTGTCCTGCATCAGCTTTTAAAAATTCAGCTCACTGGGCTCCAACTTAGAACTATGGAGAGTCTCCAGTGATGGGATCTAAAAAAATCAGTATTTTTAAACAAGCCATTTGGGGGCATCTGATATGCACCTACTTTGGGGAACCAGGGATGTAGCCTCTTGATGCCCAAAAGTATCTGTGGACCAGCAGTGCTGGTACCAACTGGGAGCCAGATAGAAATGTAGCATCCTGGGCCACACCCCTGAACTATTAAATTAGACTCCAAATTTTAACAAGATTTGCATGCACGTTCAAGTTTGAGAAGCATGGCTCTGTCCGACCTATTTGGTATAAAGAGTGTCTTGCAGCAGCAGCAGCAGCAGCAGCAGCAGCAGCAGCAGCACTCAGGAACTCACAGAAATCAAATTCTTGGACCCCACCCTAGACCACCCAAGTCAGAACCCATAGAGGCAGAGGCCAGGAATCTGTATTTCAACAAACCCCCGTAGGTGTTCTGATGTACACTCAAGTTTCAGAGCCACTGCCTGGAGGAGAGATTACAAAGCACTTTCTCAGTGGGGAGTCTCTTTGATCCTGGACATTAACTGTCCTACAGCTGATGCCAGGATGATCAAAGGAGAGCTGGGCCTGGAAGAGCCTGAAAGCTGTCAGTGCTACAGGAGGCTGCATGCAGCAAGGCTGGTTCCTCCCCGCCCCCCTTGGACAGCAGCGTGGAAGGGCTGAGTCAATCTTAGTTCTCAATCTGTCACTTTATCATGGGCACTTCTCTTTATTTCATCTATGGATTCATTCACTTTTATCCCCGCTCCTGCCTCCAGGACCCTCCCCTCCTCACAGCAGAACCATTCCATTGTGTTTCATCTGTTCTTGTAAAGAATGGATTGTTGATGTACATGGAGTTCACATTTCCCCTGGTGATGGTGTGCTACAGCCCTCTTTCTGCATCTTACATTATTATAATTATTATTATTACTATTATTATTTTCAGGTGTACAAAACAACATAATGATTAGACATTTTCACCCCTTACAAAGTGATAACCCTAACAAGTCTACTACCCCTCTGATACTGTACACAGATATTACAATACCATTGTCTATATTCCCTATGCTGTACTTTACATCCCAGGACTATACATATATATTTTAATTATAATTGACATTCAATATTATTTTATATTAGTTTCAGGTATATAGAGCAGTGGTTAGAAATTTATATAATTTATGAAATGATCCCCCTTCCTAAGTCTAGTACCCACCTGACACCATACGTAAGTTTTTACAACATTATTGACTACATTCCCCATACTGTATTTCACATCCTTGGGACTATTTTGTGACTATCAATTTGTACTTTCTAATCCTTTCACCTTTCTCACTCATCCCCTAAGCTCCCTTCCCATCTGGCAGCCATCAGTTTGTTTTCTGTATCTATGAGTCTATTTCTGTTTTGTTTGTTCATTTATTCTGTTCTTTAGATTCCACACATAGGTGAGATCATATGGTATTTGTGGGTCTTACTTTTTCACTCCGCATGATACTTTGAAGGTCTCTCTCCATCATACTGTGCACTGAGGAGGGTGTTGCTCCTAGTCCTAGCAGAGTACCTCTGGGCTGCACCCAGCTCCTGCAGTGCCCTGTGACGAGATGCCCAGGTGGCTCCCAACTCCCTGGTGCCACCAAGGATGCTGATATACATCCTCCTCCATGTCTCCTTGGGGACCGGTGTGAGCTCCCCCATTTTATGGATGAAAAACCTTGAAATACTTCCAGCCCATGTGACTTGCCCAGAAAGTACAGCATGATGATGAAGAGACCATGACGTTGGTGTCAGAAACATCTGGTCAGATGACCTGACCCCAATCCCTTCTCTTTTCTGTGCCTCAGTTTTCTCATCCATAAAATGGAGATGATAAAATTACCCACCTTCTGGATTTATTATGAAAACAAGTGAACACCACGTAGCAGAATTCTGAACGCATAATAGGTGCTTAATAAATGTTCACAACAGTTTTACCTCACTTTCCAGAGATTGTCTATTGATCTCTTACAGTGATTTTTTTCTGTTTTGGTCTTGCATTATTGGTAACTCTCCTCTCATGAGCCCTTTTCAAACTGACCTCCGGCAATGACTCAGTGGTTCTCAGAAAAGGTTTGCGGCTTGGATAGGCCAAATGAGCAAAGGCCGGGTCTGGTTTGGGGGTTTGGGTACGTGAATTGGGGCCAGCCGGTCTTGTCTGGGTTAAGAGTCAAGAATGGTCTTGCAAGAAGCTCTGGGGTGGATGATGGTGTGTGACTCAGAAGCAGGCAGAGCTGCGGGACGTCTAGTGTTCTGGGAAAGCAGCGGTGCAGGACTTGCATACAGTAGATGCTTAATACATGGCTGTTCTTAGTGGGTTGTATTTTGGTCCTGTTTTAAAGTAGTGGGAGGCAAATCCTGTCACCCTGGAGGGAGGTTGGGGGTTTATTGCCTCACTGTGCAGAGAATCCCTTGTGTATCCTGGAGGGGTGCTGGGAAGGGAAGACCCCAGTGCGTGAAGTGTAGACTAGAGAAGGGAGTCTGGAGGCCAAGGCCTGGGTACCCAGGCTGCACAGACCGGCTGCAGCCAGCAGAGGGCGCCACACACCTCTGGACAGAGCTGGAGGTGGTCCTGTGAGAACTGTGAAACGCTGGGAGTGCGCAGACGAACTGCGGAGGTTTGCACGGGACCTGTAGGGGCTCTCAGTGCTAAAATCAGGGAAGTCCCAGGCACACGGAGATGAGTTGGTTCCCTGGTTTGAAGAGGCAACCGTTGAAATGGTGCAGACACACACACGCACATACATATACGCACATCACACACAACACAAAGCGTACCCACACTCACATCAAATACACAATACACACCCATGCACTTCACACCACACATCTGACACACAACACACTTGCACACATACATATGTACCACTAGCACAACACATTTATAATACATATTCAGCACACACTCCTAAATACGTATGTGCAACACACAACAAATACGTGACCACACACCATACAACTCATGCCTGTGTACATCACACGACAGACACAACATGCACAGGCACCAGGCACACCAGCACGATGTAATGCCCTGCACACATGTACTACACACAACACATGCACACATAACACACACGCACAAGCACACATACACAATGTACCCACAGATATGCGTGTGCATAGCACACGTGCACAACAAGACACACACACATACACACACCTTTGCTAACCACAGACCTCTTGTTTGAGGACATGTTTCTTCTTGGCAAAATGAGGATCATCGTCCTTTCTCTAGGCCAATGATAAAAGCGTATGAACAATCATTGAAAACTCTGTATTCACTCCTTCAGCAATCGTTTCTTTACTGTGTGCTGGGACCTATGGGCTCACTGCATGGCAGGGAAAGCAGGCATTGAACTAACCAACACATCCATGATCATTTAGCTTCGGTTGTAATGAGCCTTATGAGTTAAAACTCCAGAGAGCACAAAACTGCAAGGGGGTGGGCCTGGCTGGGTCTGGGAGTTTCCTGAAAAGAGCTTTTCAAGCCAAGAACTGAAGTCAGAACAGCAGGGTTGGGACGAGGGGGAGGTGAATGAGGCACACAATGTACGGAGGCGTGACGCTCATGTGTTGTCCTGCATTTGCAGGGTCATGCGAGTGAGTGGGCGAGTAGCCAGGCTGAGCGGGAGCCCAGGAAGGATGGGAGGAATAAGTGGTCCTGCTCCCAACTGCTGCTCTACGCGGATCCTCTCACCCAGATGGTTGGAGAGTTAGCTGCCTTCTCAGGAAACTCTCTGGGCTCTGGGGAGAGCAGGGGCTTATAGGGCAGGGCCCTACCTAACTTAAATGGACCAGCTGCACTGCCCCTAGATGCTAGTAACCAGGCCACCTTCTCTTCAGTCAGCCATGGTGATAGCGGAGGGGAAGGAAGGCAGGCATGTACAGGATGAGCCCACCATCCCCCCGGGCACAGCCTACATGTCATCTGCTTGCTCCTGAGGGTGGGACCACCCTGCCAGGTTAGGCTGCATCACTGCAATATTCCAGCTCCTGGGCACTGCAACTGTCCCCTTAGTCTAGTGGACTAAGGAAGGTGGCTTAGAGTGCTAGTTCAGGCAGACTGCAGCTTCTGCCTAGATACAAATCCCCGCCTTGGCACTTACTAGCTGTGTGACTGTGGGGAGGTCATCTGGTCTCTCTGTACCTTATTTTCAAAATGATAAAATAGGCATGATGGTAATACTAGCACCCATCCGACAGAGTTGTAAGGACCTTATGAGTTAATACAGGAATAGTTCTTAGATGAAAGCCAGGCACATGGCAAGAGCCACATAAATATTATCTGCAATTGTTATTTTGATGCAGAATAAACACAAACACTAGTAACAATTACAATATTAAAATGTGCTTGAGTCAGAGTATTAGAACCGGAAGGTGCCTTGGAGAACATCTGCTCAAAGATCTCTCTCTCCTGCGTTAGATACAGATAAAGCTATTTGACCCAATAATCCAGAATCAGAAAGACTAGACCCCAGGACAGGGAAGAGAAGAAACAAGTAAGAGTTGCTACCTTTCAGTTCTCTACGACAGTGGCTCTCACCTTGAGGACTAGATACAGGCCACAGGACCCCACCCAGGGTTACTGATTCAGTGGGTCTGGGTGGTTTCTGAGACTCTGCATTTCTAACAAGTTCCCAGGTGAATGCTGCTGGTGGTGGTCCAGGGGCCACACCTTAAGAAGCACCGCCCTAGGTATAGTGGAGATGGGGTGCAGAAAGTTTGCAGCCCGCGTTTGCTGAACAAGCCCCAGTATCGCCAGAAGAGGAAGCGAAGGCCTTACTTACAGCGGATGCCGGACCTCGGGCAGCGCCCTCTGCAGGGGGATGCGGGAGCTAAGCGCCTCCTCCAGGCCGAGTGGGGTCATCTCATCTTCTTCAGATACCTCCCCGTCCTCCTCCTCGGCTCCCCAGTCCCTCTCTAGGGACTCGTGGTCCAGCTTCCTGTTCGACTGCTTGATGAACCGGTAGCTGCCACCTCTCCGGCCCTGGCTTTGGTTCCTTTTGACCCTGGGGGAGACCACAGCCACCAGGAGCTGATCTTCCCGCAGCGAAATAAAAGGCGGCAGGTCCTCCAGGGGGCCATACTCCTGGCCCTCGTCATCTGACTCCAGCACCCATTCCTGGGACTCCCCAAAGTTCAGGCGGTACCCAGCTTCAGGGCCGTGCTGGGCGGCCCGGGCTGTGACAGCCTGGTGCAGGGCGTGCGGGGGAGGGTGCAGCATGGCTACCATCAGTAGCACGCATCCCAGCATCAGGAAGAGCAGCAGGAATTGCAGCCTGCATGGTCCATGCCTGTATCGCTTCCTTAGGAGCATATTGCTAGAACTTGCCAAATGCAACAGGTCATGTTCAAATGTGTTTTCTCGTCCTGCTCCAGGTTCCTTCAAGCTTGCAGCAGAACCTGGGTTCCTGGTTCCACCTGGAAGTATTTTGCCCGTCACTTAACCTGATCCTTTTATCCCATTTGGCTTTGCCAACAGCGTGTGTAAGACCGGCTTCCACTTAGAATCAGAAAGACACAGGACCCAAGTCGCACTTCAGGTCCTCTCTGAGTGGACTTCTTTAATTGCCTTCTGAAAGCCCCTTCACAGGGACTTCAAATTAAATTGTTTGCCCCCTTTCATCCCCTGTTTCTCCTTGGGAAAAAATGATTATTTCCATTCTGCTCAGGTGTTTAGTCCCATGTGTTTCGTTTCCCCCCTTGCATGACTGGTCAGGTTGCTACGCGATGTCTGGGGGAGAGATGGTGGGTCCTCAGTCCAGCAGAGCTGACAGCCGTCCTCCTTTGGACGCTTCAAGTCAGGTCGGATCAACAGATGTGAAGCCGGCAGACAGTGCCTGATTTCCTTTCACACATAGCTCCGTGCTCAGCTGAGAGCCCTCTGCCAGACACAGCCCGAGCCAGGCATGCGTCTCACTCCTGGTCCTAATGCCCTCACTGTTCCCAGGCTTTGCACAACCCCACGGAATACAGCTCCAGAGGAAAATAAAAGTCACCACTGCTAGGACCAAACCCAAACAGGAACATGCCAGGAGTTCAGATTTGAATCTCATTCTTAGGAAGACTTCTGGCCTGACCCAAAGGGGCAGGAAAGAGTATCCCCTCCTTATTTCAGAAAGGCTGTACATGTGACATAGAGGCGAGGAACTAGCTGTCTATTTGCACCCGCAGTGTCCCACATGTGATCTGCAAATTTCAACCAGACTCTCCCTCCCTTCCTGAGGACCACTATCCTTGACCTTCTGAAAAGGAGGGACGCTGCTCTTATAAGCCCCTCCTGCCCCAAAAGGGCATCTGAATGCAAACTATGCGCCTTCAGTTATAAAACTTCCTTCATTTAACCAACAAATATTAATAAGCACCTGCCATGTGCCAAAACCATTCTGGGGGCTGGGAGTATAGCAATGAATAAAACAGACAAAAATTTGTGCCTCATGGGGGGTATACTCTAGAGGGAGAGACAGACAGGTAATTTATTAAAATATACAGTAGATCAGATGGTGATAAGAGCTAAGGGAAAAATAGAGCAAGGAAGGGGGCTGGGGATCATGGACTAGAGGTTGAAATTTGACAATGGGTGGCATGGGAATATTTCACAGAAGAGTTAGCATTTGTGTAAGGAGGAGGGCTAGGCAGCTATCTGGGGATGAGCATTTTAGGCAGAGAGAATAACAAATGCCAAAGTCCTGAAGCAAAGGTGTCCCTGACCTGTTAGAGGAACAGCAGAGGGTCATCACGGCTGGAAGAGAATGGGCAAGATGGAGCATGATGGGAAACAGAATGAAAGAGGTGGAAGGGATAAGAGGTACGGGAAGAATCATGTAGGGCTGGGTAGGGCATTTGGGGTTTCCTCTGGGTGAGATGGAAGCCCTTTAAGGGTTGTGAGCAAAGGGCAGACACAATCCACTTGGATTTTAACTGGATTGCTCTGTGTTAAGATTAGACTGTGGGGGAGCAGGGGGCAGAAGAAGGGGACCAGCTAAGGTGCTTTTTAGTAAGAATGATAAGGGCATGGACCAAAGTGGCATCCGTGCAGGTAGTGAGAAGTGGTTAGCTTCTGGACATATTTTAAGGAAGAATATATAGTAGTTGCTGATGAATTGATATCCAGTGAGAGAGAAAGATGCGTCAAGAATGATTGCAAGTTTTTGGTCTGAGTAGGTGGAAGAAGAGAGTTGCCATCAACTGAGATGGGGACGTCCAGGAGCAGGTAGGAGCGAACAGCAGTGGCTCAGTTTGGAACACGTGAAGGAGATGTCTTTTAGACAAAGGGAGAGGAAGGGTAGGCAGCTGGACAGATGACAGCTGGAGGGCAGGGCAGTGGTCTGGCCTTCAGAGAGAAAGTTCCACCCCAGCAACACATAGAAGCTTTTTAAAGCCATGAGACCCCAGATCAAGGAGGGAGTGCGATACAGAAGAGAGAGGAGGGAATCCAAGATGCTCAGAGTTCGGCTTCTGGTTGTAGAGGGTTGATTAAGCGGAGCAAACCATCACCGTGAGGTGGATTTTTCCTGATACCTATAAAGCAGCAAGGCAGTCCTTGTAACCAGGAGTGGAGTGGGAAAATTGCCATTGGCAATTCCTTAAGTAAATTGCTCATTGTTTCTGTTTTGATTTTTATCTTAGAATGTGAGCTTAAAAACATTTCAAGGGGAAAAAAAAAAGTTTTTCCTTTTGACTCAGTTGCTTCTTTCCTGTGTGTGTGTGTGTGTGTGTGTGTGTGTGTGTGTGCGCGCGCATGTGTGTTTTCCCTGAAGCCATTCATAGAGTCAGGAGTGAAATGGTGGGTTATATGTGGCTGTTCTCCACAGCCCAGCACTATTCTCCAATTGACAGCACTTAGGAATGGCTGGATTGGACCATATTTTCCAAATCCCATCAGTGTGTATTGGGGGCTAGAGTTGTACAACTTCCACATGCAAGAGGCAGGCACCCTGGGAGGTGTCGTTTAGAATTGCTGGGAGGTTAATGAGGATGATGTGATAGGAAGTGTCATTTCCAGGAGGCTTTCAGATAACTGAGTGTGCAGTCTCCACCCTGGGGCAGAGCGCCCTTCCCCACCCTCTCCAGCAACCCTTGCCTCAAGCTCACCGGCCACATCCCACTTCCAGGCCTTTACCTGGCTGACCCTCCGCTTAATGGCTCTTCTCCAGAAATCCAGCCATATGATTCATTTCTTCACTTTCATGTTTACTTGAATGTCACCTATTCAGTGGGGCCTCCTCTGAGCACCTTTTTAAATAAAAAATCCTTCCATTTGCATATGGGATTCTCTGTCCTCTTTCTTCGAAAATCTCTGTGGCTCTTGTCAACACTTGAGAAGTAAGATGCTCAGTTCTTTATTGTCCATCCTCCATCTTACTCCCATCACAGGTAAACTCTACAAGGAGAGGGCTTCTATCTGTTCACTGTTGTTTCCCTAGAGACTGGACCTGTGTCTGGCATAGATTAAGCACTCAAATATTTGTCAAATGAATACAGAGACAACTGTGTGGCTGTTCTGATTCAAGACAAGTGAGGTCTGTGTGTTTTCTGACACTCTACCCCTCAAAGAATTCCACACAGCACAGAATCACAGGATGATGCTTTAAGGCTGCCCTAAGGGAAATAAAATTCCCATGTGATCCCCAAATGGACAGAGTCACTTCAAAACCCCTCGACATGGTCCATACCTGCTGGGATGTCTTGAGGTTGGAATGGACCATCTTGGCATGAGCACCACCAAGGGGCTCAGCCATGCTGCCCTTGGCTCTGCCTCCCACTATTTTCCTGGAGAAATTCACTCTAATGGACCCCGGAGGCCCCCCCCCTCGCAAATGTTCATTACATAGTTAAATGTAGGGGCCCTGCTCATGGGCAATGTAACAAGTGTTACATATCCACACAGCACAGAATCCAGACTTCCCCACAAATCCCCAGGCTTCTCAGTCACCAGGACTGGAAGGAGCAGAAGGCTTTCCCGACCTCAGGCCATGGGGACCATGTTCCACACACACAGGCTGCTCGGCTCCATCCCAGACACTGGCTTGCAGGGTGTTCCGTTGCTGCTGAGATACTTTCTCATAGCCCAGTCCTGCCTTTAGCACCCAGATGTCAGCAAAGCATCCTCAGTCTACAACTCTGTCTCTTAGTTTCTGTCCTCATGCAGCTGGGATTTTCTTCTCCATGTTTTCTTTTCAAAAACAAAACCAAGCAAACCATGGATCCCGAAACACAACACAAAAGCCCTTTCTGTCGCCAACTTCCTCCTCTCAGCCTCAGAAATGGGACTGCTCTGAGGGATGTCCCTTCTTTCTGTTACTCATTGCCCAAAGTTTCAGGGGCTATCCTGCCCCTGTCCAGAGCTCTCTGTGGGGGGAGGGCCTGGACACAGTCCTGTGGAACCCGCCCCCCATCACTTGGCTCTCTCCTCCTTTTTTCTCACTTGTGTTCCCGTTATGGGTTGGATTGTGTTCCCCCCACTAAACGATGGTGAAGTCCAACTCCCCGGTGGCTGTGAATGCGACCTTATTGAGAAATCGGGTCTTTGCAGATGAGCAAGTTATGATGAGGTCATTAAGCTGAGCCCTAATCCAATACTAACGATGTCCTTATATGAAGGAGAAATTTGGGCACAGAGACACGCGCACAGGGAGAAGGCTATGTGAAGATAAAGCCAGATATGGGCTGATGCATCCCTAAGCCAAGCAGTGCCAGAGATCACCAGAAAACCACTGAAAACTAGGAAAGAGGCGTGGAACAGACTCTCCCTTACAGCCACAGAAGGAAAGAAGCCTGCAACACCTTGAATGTGGACTTACTTTCTAGCCTTCAGAATTGTGGGGCAATGGATTTCTGTTGTTTAAGAACCCCCAGGCTGTGGTACTTTGTTACGGCAGCTCAGAAAACTAAGACAGTTCCTTTTGTCTGCCCCACCCTTCCTCCTTCCTTTCCTTCTCTCAACTCTCACTCTCTCTCTGTTCTTCCATCCTGTCTCCCATCCATCTTTTCCCTTGTATTACACTAACTCTTCAGTCCAGGGTCTTGGGCCTGGTCTTCCCATGACAGAGACAGCCCTGAAGGAATGCTCCTATAAGGACTGGGTCTGGCTTGGCTCTGACCTGGGGTTCTTGGTTCCAGTTTAAGGTAAACAATCTGGTGACGCCCCAGCTGCAGACCACGGGCCCCTCCTGAGACGTGTGGCCTCATTCACCTCAGAGCTCAAAGAGCTGAGACAATGAACAGTCCAGTCAGATAACCATTAGGACTTCTGTGTGTTGCTTCCTGTAGCTTTTCCTCTGCCTGTTTTCTCATCGGACACAGCATATTTGGTTTAGAAAAGTCTGTTATGTGCCTACAAAAAATTCTGGAAGTTTTCAATTTAGTCAGGTAGCAGGTTAAAGTGCCTGAACTAATCAAAGAACAAGAGCTTTCACTGAGGGAACAGTGGACATCAGCTAGTACATAAACATTCTGCACGTAATGGGAGACCTGGGCCAGGCCATTCAAGAAATTCTCATCAACAGCTCTAAGCCTGGTCACCATTCTGGTTTCCATCCCAAGCTCCGGTGAAGAGAAGGGCAAGAAGCCAGGAGGGTTGGGGGCAATTCCCTAAGTCACTGAACCACAGGCATGTTTTCTGTTTGACTCTTTTATAATGTACGGTGAAGGCTGTTTGCTGTTTAGTCTCCACAATTAATGGCAGCTCCATCTTTGTCACTCCCATGCCCAGCACAGTGCTGGGTCAGCAACACATGTCAAATAAATGGCTCTCAGAGATAAGATCTGATACACACTATACCATGTGCCCTAACTGAATTGTTGATGATAAGGTAACACCCCGGGGTGAGTATCAATGTTTGGCCTTAAAGAGGGAAGAAGAGATGTGTGAAAGCGTGCCAGCACATATCAAATAGCCAGCTCCACCTCCTCCCTTCCTCAGACCCCCTGAGAGGACCGTGCCTGAGCTGAGCCTCCTCACGCCCTGGTTCTCTGACACAAGCCAGTTGCCTGCTCTCCTTGTACTCACTCTGGGCATAGACTGAACTGGGAAAGAACAGTGCTGCTGATTAGGACGTGACTGTGTATCTAACAGCCTTCTCCACACAGGGCTGGGGAGGCTTGGCATCCATGATGCTTGTGTGTGCTCTCTCTGTGCCCAAGTGTTACCAGCAGGGTCATCTTCCAATGCAAAGGTGACCAAGAATATAGGCTGTTCTTAGGCGCTTCTCAGACTTACTGAGCCATAGTTTATGGGGTGGGCTCAGGCAACTGTGTTGGAACAAGCCCTCCAGATTCTCCTCATGACTCCTAAGTTCCATGAGCACTCTTATAGAGACTGCATGTACCTCGACATGAACGGGAAGAGATGCAAACTCAAGTTGCTTTTCTCTGGTCCAGGATAAGTTCTGCTTAGGCGTGAGGGGAAAACCAGAGAGCTCAGTTTTTTGGTTTTTGGTTTCGAATAAACCTTAGGCCACAGACAGCTGTGAAAGGCTGGAGGAGAGTTCTTATTTTCGCCATAAATGAAATCATGAACCCACACTGTGGAGAACCATATTGACATGAACCAATCTCAGGAAGTTCAAGGTTTCTCCATCTCCTCACTCTCTCCAGGAAAGAGCCTAAGCTGTGGGTGTTACCCAGGGCCCAGGCATTGGGATGGAACGCATCGGTCCTCGTCATTGTCATCTGTCTGCGCCGGAGTCCTCTGAAAGGGCATTGTTCTTGTCAGGCCTCCAGACACTTTCCTGCAGAGGTTCTGCTGTATCCGCCTGCTCTGTAAACACAAGGCTTCCTTGGGTCACAGGCTGTCTGTGACACACCCTGTTCCTCTTTCTGGGGGCATGGGGAACTCTGCCTCACACCCACCAGCCTAAACCCGCGTAAGACTTTTCTTCTGCTCCCACACCATGCTGGTTGCAGAGGACTTTGAGACCTTGCCATTGCTCTGGCTGTATTTGAAGATGGGGACATTGGTCCTCTCTGTCTGGGGTTTCTGTCATTTACTTCTACAATACTTTCTTCCCTGGGATTTGGCTTAGGGGAGGGCTTGGGACACTTTACAGGGACCCACTGGGATCCAAGATTTCTTTGCTTTCCCTTCAATCATTCCTCTCCCAGCCTAGGGACCTTAAACATGTATTTAACATTTTTCAAATTCCCAAAGAGATTTTAGCAGCTGATTCAATGCTCTAGATTCCCCTCTTGTAGCTCCAAGCTCGCTGGCACCTGCAGATGGGCAGTTACCATGCACATAAACAGCTTACCGCCTGTAGTGCCTGCATCCCCCTGCCTGCCTGACGGCTTCCACAGCATCAGGGAACATGCTCGCCTTTCATGCAGAGCAGGCCAGAAGTGCTAGGGATTTAACTTCGATTGTTAAGGAAAGGAAATTGGGGAATGTCTGCCTTAGCAGGTAATGCCAAATAGGCTCAGGGAGACTATTCTCAGATATGGTCTACATACTCCTGTGCAGAGTTCCTAATGGGATTGTAGCCCCAGGAGTCCACAGTGGCAATCTGCTCACCAGTACACCCCTTATTCCCTTTCTCCCTTCTTTGTCTTTCTCTCCCACCCCTTCTTCCCAAACAACCTACATCCAAGCTGTTATCTCAGGGTTTGCTTTCAGGAGAACCTATACTAAGATAGAGGTGCCAAAGAGCATAAATGCTTTATCTCTTCCCTTTCTTTCTAGTTGTGTAGTAATTAATTGCTGAAAGAAATACCTGCCTGAAGTATTCAGCAAGATTTTTTCCATTCTTTTTGTGTAAGTCTAACTACGACAAGTTTCCTGATCTGTGTTCGGTACAATAAAGTATATAACTATATAATTGGTACCGTCTTAAATCTACAGTCCTAAAAAGAGTGAAACATTCTTCAGTATATTCTCTATTATGCCTAGAATAATACGTTGAAGGGTAAAGCGATGCCTGACATTATAAAGTAAACCTGCCTTAAAAACCCAGTTAATGCCAGTGACCCTAGTAGTAGTCTGGAATGGAATATAGTCACCCAATTTTACTGAAGGAGGAGGAGGAGGAGGAAGAGGAAGAGGAGGAAGAGGAGGCGGAGGAGGAGGCGGAGGAGGAAGAAGAAGAAGAAGAAGAAGAAGAAGAAGAAGAAGAAGAAGAAGAAGAAGAAGGAAGGAAGGAAGGAAGGAAGGAAGGAAGGAAGGAAGGAAGGAAGGAAGGAAGGAAGGAAGGAGAGAGAGAAAGAAAGAAAGAAAGAAAGAAAGAAAGAAAGAAAGAAAGAAAGAAAGAAAGAAAGAAAGAAAAGCATTTCTAACAAAATGAGGGGGAGAGTCCTGTTATTTTGTTTTCAAGGGCACCTTTTTAAAAGGCAACATCTTTCCTTCTAAAAACAAGTGTAACCACTTTTGCTCAGTACTTCCAGGTGAGTGTCAAACTGGGAGGGAAGCCACCGACACTAGGCTCATCCCATGTGGATCCAACCGGAGAGGGTGATGGGGAGGCAAGAGCACCCTGACGTTGCTGATCTGGGGAGGCCAAGACTTGGGCAATGACTGTGACCCAAGGACTGTGACCATGACTGTGACCAACAGCTTTCTGATCCCAGAAACAAGACTTTGGATGGCTCCCACCAGCTCCCAATGTAAGATGTACCAGAAAAATAACTCCAGAAAATGCACTCCAGGTGGTGTGCATTTCAGCTTCACATTGAGGACACTCTGAAAGTGTCTTTCCTTGTTTCTTCCATCTTTTCAATGACTCTTGTTTTTCTGAACTAGGATAAAAATTCTGTTGCAACCACCCTAAGACTGCCCATATGAGCTCTCTCTGGGCAATGTCCGTCACTGTGTTTGCCACAATCTCACTCTCAACAGACTTCGCTCAGGGGACCTTTGGCTCTTGTACAGAACAGGAAGGCTCTGTCGTTACTCTTCAACTGTTCTTCCAAATTCTTTTGTTTATGTCCTGATTTAGCTATTGAATTTCAAAAGCCAAATAGTTGACTCCTTTGCCATCCTTTCCCCAAGGGAATGAGGACAGATACCAGTTGTCAAAACGGGGAAAGGGCTAGGGCTCAGAAGAAATTATGGAGAGCAAAACACATTAGTTAGCACCTCAAAAATCTTATTCTGACATATGAATTCCAGGGGTCTTTGAAGGTGTGAGGAGTCTCAGATAACAGTGTATCTCCACCCTTCATTATTCCTTTAATTCTGAGAATAAAGGTACATTTCCTGTCCTACTATAGAAAGCAGGGTGAAGACACCATCCACGACACTCACATTAGAAAATGTGTAGCGTGTGTGTACATGTGCACACATGCATACATGTAAATGTGTAGCACACATTTGAAACAGACCTTGCAAGTAATTACACTGATTAGAAGTGTGGTTGAAGGAATTAAAGATGCTGCCAAATTTTTGATACAGTACCTGGAAGAATAATTACACAGGACTTGGAATAGATTTGGAGGCTAGAAGATGAGTTATGTTGCCAATAGGTTAGGTTCTCAGTACCTGTAATTATTCTTTTGGAAAAGCACAGTGAAGTCCTACTGGGTGTCTTTATTATTATAAATAATAAATACACATTCTTTCTGAAAACATCACTGAATATCCACTATGTGCCAGACAAGATGCTTGGCACAGAGGCTAAAAACTTGAAAAGATGTAGCCAGTAAGACAGGTCCACAAATAATTATAACCATACACTGTGCTGGGAGTAATCATTGAGATGCACACAAACTAATATTTGGATAAATATTAAGAAAACAAAATGAAATATAGAGGGCTGACATTTTTCTAAGTCTGGAGACAAACAACAAAAGTGTAATCACCTTTGCGCTCATCCATATGCTGTAAGATCTCACAAAGCTGTGAGTGGTCTTATGTTCTTGGCATCTGCTGGTTCTGTGACTTCAAAGAGATTTTAGTCGTGTGTTAATAATGAAATGAAGCCAACTTGATTCCAACTTTGAGGCGGCCACTATCAAAGCCTCGCATTTGGTTCTTAGACAGAGACAGGGCTCAGAAGTTGCAGCAGGTAACTTTGAGGGAGGAGGATAATCCTGCCTTGGGTGATTAAGGCTTTGTTTACAGTGATCTCCCACTGGGTCTGTGATCCATGGAAGGTGGGTCGAGAAGGGAAATGCTTGTCTTCATCACCTCATTTTAACCATATGGAGATTTCTGAGCATATGGAGACTTCTTATCAGCCTAGTTCCTGGACCTTTTGTAATGTAGATTCAGAAAAAGGGCTGGAGAGAGACTGAGCTAAAGAGGCATGGGGAAAAGGAGTGGATTGTTGTGTTTGGGTCAGTTCTCAGGTTCAGTTTTGTTCTGGGAGAATCTGAATGATGGAAAAAGTGGAGAATAAAGAGGGGGAAGAGGAGAAGGAGGAGGTAGAGCCACTATGAGAGAGGCTAAGTTGGTCTATATAATGAAGAGGTAAGAGGGAGGAGAAAGAAGAAAAAAATAAAGAAAGCCTGATGGACCAAGCACAAGAGAGGGAGATTTCAAGTTTGGAGGCTGAGATGCTCTGAAATAGCTACAGGAAAGAGACAGTAGGATGAAAAAGAGAGAGAGAGAGAGAGAGATTTTAAGAGGTGTCACTGTCCTTCATCCATCAATAGCAAAATACACACTCCTCTGAAGTGCACACGGAGTATTCTCCAGGACAGACCGTATGCTAAACCATAAAACAAGCCTCAATAAGTATAACTCTTACAAAGTGTGTCTTCAACCACAAAATGGAACGAAAATAGAAATGAATTACGGAAAGAAATTCGAGAAATTCACAAATACATGGAAATTAAACAACACATTCCTTACTAACCAATGAGTCAAAGAAGAAATCATATGAGAACGCAGAAAATTATTTGAAAAAAATGAAAATGAAGATACAACATACCAAAAAGTATGGGAGGTAGCGAAAGTGCTATTGCAGGGAAATTTATAGCTGTAAATGTCTACATTTAAAAAGAAGAGGGGCTGGCTCGGTGGCTCAGGTGGTTGGAGCGCCATGTTCCTAACGCAGAGGTTGCCAGTTAGATTCCCACATGGGCCGGTGAGCTGCGCCCTCTACAGCTAAGATTGTGAACAACAGCTCTCCCTGGAGCTGGGATGCCATGAGCAGCCGGAGGTTGGCGTGAGCGGCCTGCAGCCTGGCGAGAGCTGCTATGAGCTGCTATGAGTGGCGGACCCACGACTGGCCACCAACTGCCTCTGCCAGGGGGAGCGCAAGGCTCATAATACCAGCGTGGGCCAGGGAGCTGTGTCCTACACAACTAAGCTGAGAAACAAAGGCTTGAACCAGACTGGGAGGGTGACGCGAGGTGGAAGAAGGAGGAAAAAGAAAAAAAAAGAAGAAAAATTTCAAATCAGTTATCTAACTCATCTCCTTAAGATACTGTAAAATGAACAGTGAACTGAACCTAAAGCAAACAGGAAGAAGAAAAAATATAAATCTTGGACATTCTCTCATATAAGTATTTATAAAGCTGCCTCATTTTATTTAATAGTCACATACTATTTCATTATGTGGATAAACTTCAATGGTTGATTTTAACTAGTTTTCTAACAATGCACATATAGGTTGTTACAATTTTTTGCTCTTATAATAATGCTGCTTTAAATATCTTTATACACACAAAATCTCATATATATATATATGCATGTATTTATAAATTCCTAAAAATGGAATGTCTGGATCAAATAAAATATGCATTAAAAAATTTAGAGCTGTTACAAATTATACTCCAAGAGATGGTATTAATTTACACTTGCAGTAATAAAATATAAGAATGCCCGTTTCCCCATACTTTTACCAGTGCAGAGTGTTGTTAACCTTTTTTATCTTTGCCTACCCAGTAAGTGAAAAATGCTCAACAACAAAAACTTTACGTTACCTAGTTATAAATCTTGCAAAACTTATGGGGGAAACTATAAACTTTATTGAAGAAATAGAGGTAAACCTGAAGAGATATACCATGATCCTGGGCAAAAAGACTCAATGTCATAAAGATGTCCATCTCCCTCAAATTCATCTATAAATTTACTGTCATAACCTTCAAAATCCTAACTCAGCTTTCCATGATTTTTCACAAGCTAGCCTATAATTCTTACAAAGGGGTAAATAACTAACAATAGGTAAGATAATCATGAAGAACAAGGAGACAAATCCCATTCACCAGATATCTAGACTTATAAAGCTACAATAATTAAAATAATGTGGTAGTGGCACATGAATGAGAAACAGATTAATGGAACAGAATAGAGTCTATTAGATACAGATTGATAAAAAATATTTAAAGTCTGATAATACCATTTCAGCCAAGGATGTTGGGGAAAGGGATTGCTTACATGCTGCTGAGGGAATGTGAATTGGTGCATTTCTATGAGCATATTGGCAATATCCTGCAATGTTAAGTATACACATACTATCCAACCCAACATTTCCTCTTCTGGGAGAAATTTGTATACATGTCAACAAAAAAACATGTACAGGATATTCACTGAAGCACTATATTAGCAAAATATGTAAAATAACTCAAATGTCCATATGTCATATAATGAAGTCCTATCCAAGCAGTTAGAATGAGTGAACTATTATAAATCTACATGAATCAGCACAACTAAGTCTCTAAAACAACATCAAGTGAAAAAGTAAGTTGTAAAATGACACTTCATATTACGTATATGGGGTAAAACATAAAAATTATTCAAAAGAACAACCCTTTCCGGAGACAAGTATGGCTGAAAATGAAGGGAAAGAAGGAATGGAGTGGAAGAAGGTGGATGTTAGCTGTGTTTGTGACTTTAAATATTAATTAAAACAAAAGAACTGATGCCAATATGACAAAATATCAACTTTTTAAAAATGTGGACTGTAAATACATGTGTGTCTGTTATATTATTATACCGTTTTCGGTACGGCCTCCTCAGTCTCCAGGCTCCATCTCCTCGACTCGGGGCTGCCCCAGACTTCACCTGGGTTCCTCTTTCCTGCACTGCAGCCTGGAAACATCTCTAAGCAATACACTGGGAAAATCATAGGACTCACCTCATTTGTTTCCCCTTTCTTGGGGATCACTGCTCTCTCTGTGATACCTGACGGCCAGTTCCTGAAAACCATTGTTTTATATTTCTTCCCGGGTTTTTAGTTGTTCCTGAATTACTTGCAGAGGAAAGTGCTTCTATGATGTGTCTTCATTTGGGGTTTCCTAGAAGTAGACCCTGGGTTTAGTTGATCCTTCCACATTCTGTCTTTGTGAATTTGCCTACTTGTTACAATTTATGTGTAACCTCAAACTCAATATTTGTGTCCCTTTCCCAGTCATTTGTGGATCTGCACAGAGGGGCCAAGAATTTGAGTTACCTGATGTGCGTGTTCCCAGCTGAGGGCAAACAAGGTGACCATTCTGCCTTCTTGTTTCAGCTTTCATACTGTAAACAAGTGTGCTTTGTGCATTCTTTTCAGTGCCATGTTTTTTGCATTTCTGTGCTTCGTGTTGGTGATTCAGCTGTTTAAAATGCCCCCAAGCACAGTGCTGAAGTGCTGTCTAGTGTTCCTAAGAGCAACAAGGCTGTGATGGGCCTTACAGAGAAAATACAGCTGACCGTTGAACAACATAGGTTTGAACTACACGGGTCCACTTGCATGCACATTTAAATAATAATAACTTATACTTATGTGTAAGGGGCCCACGCAGTTCAAACCTGTATTATTCCAGGGTCAACTGTATTTCTCATCTGTGGTTGGGAATCCAAGTACGTTGAGGGCTGTGGATTTTTGGCTGCATGGGCAGGTGGTACTTCTAACCTCCCTGTTGTTCAAAGGTCAACTATAAATGCATTAGATGAGCGTCCTTGAGGCATGAGTCATAATATGGGTAGCTATGAGGTCAATGCTAATGAATCCAAAATGCATATTAAATAAAGTGTCTTTGAACATAAATACATAAACAAGGTTATGTATTTTCATGAAAACATTGTGACCAGAAAACCAGGATCCTAGGTCTATCAGAGAGGTGAAACCTAACCCTCTATTTCCCCTGGGAACCATAGTTCAAGAGTCACCAATTCAGTGTTCACAGCAACTGTACAGAACATTACTGTGACGAATTCTTGTTCTTATACAATAATACACTGTACAAGTAATTTATTCAGGTGGCAAAAAAAATTAAAAACCTCTGGTAGGAAAGATAGGGAAGGGAAGGCAGCCTTTAAAGGGCATGTCAACAAGGCAACTACCATTGTGGGTAACCAGAGCTTAATAAACTTGGGGACCTCTGGGAACCAAGGTAGAGCATGTGCCTCCAAGTGATCCCAAGCAAGGGGTAGGCAGCTGGGGTATTTATGCACCAGTCCCCCTCAGGTGAGGACTGCTGGAACGGGCACTCAGGGCTTGCTGAGGAACAGACAGAGGGACTGGTAGCCAAGGAAAGTCCTCAGGCAAAGAGGTATAGACACGGCAGTTGAAATCCATCCTGGGTTTCTACTACCCTGGGAGAGGATATGAGCATCTGCTACAGATGGGATGACCAGGGCTTGTAAGCTTAGATGCCGCCAGAAGCCAGACACAGGTAACATAAGCAAGAGCAGTAGGCTGGGAGGGACTGCATGAGCTGCAGAGTTTCTTTCCCTGTCTAACAAGAACAGCTGTTACTCAGCTACAGCCAATTTTTGCCATGCAGCAAAATTGACCTATGCTTGCCAAATCTGATTTTTCAAGAAAAGTGGGAAATTCAGATTTTTAAAAAATGTGAAATCCTTAATTTGTAAAAGTTGGCAATAAATTTTAAAAATTTGTAAAACACTGTTAAAGCCAAACAAAATATGTTGGCCTGCCAACTTCAAGCCACAGACTGCCAATTTGCAACCCCTTTGACAGAAGATGTGCAAAACCCCACCTGTTGGGTATGAGCCCAGAGAACATGTATCATTATCTCATGTACACTCTAAGGAATTCTGGGAGGGCCAAGAAATGCCTAGAACTCTGTCCTGACATCCATGTGGCGAGGCACCTCTATGTCTCCTGCCTTGGGAATTATTAGATGGCCAAGGAGCACCATCCATCGTGCCTGGTGAAGTTCTCCAGAGATTTCTTGTCACTGTTTTGGCACTTTTACTCTCATGAGAAGATAGTCAAACCTACTGGGCTGTTCGTCTGGCATCTGCTAGTCTACACAGCCAGTCAGCCCACTTCATAGCTGAGAACAGGGCTGCCTGCCCAGCCTTCCACCTGCACATAGAATAGAGATTGTCAGAAGGAGCTTGCAAGTCGAGTGGCAGCATGTGTGGAAATGGAGCCTAGGGAATTGGCCACCATCTGGCACTTTCTGCAACACAGAGGGAGGAGCCAATGGCTGCTTCCCAGGGAATGGCAGAGTACCTAAATCAGTCAGTGGTCAGGGGTCAACTAGGGAAGCGCAATCACTAGAAAAATATACACAGTAGTCCCCCCTTATCTGTGGGGGATGTTTTCTAAGATCCTCAGTGGATGCCTGAAACTGAAGATAATACCAAACCTTGCATATTATGTTTTTTCCTATACGTACATATTTATGATAAAGTAAGAGATTAACAACAATAGCTAATAACAAAACAGAACAATTATAACAATATACTGTAATAAAAGTTATGTGAATGTGGCATTAGTAAGTAAAACAAAAGTTACTTAAACACAAGCATGGTGATACCGCAACAGTCAATATGATAACTGAGCACCTACTAAGTGACTAACAGGTGGGCAGCAAATACAGCATAAGCTGAACAAAGAGATGAGTCACATCCTGGGCAAATGAACACTGACAATACAAGATTTCAGAATGCTATACAGAATGGCGCACAATTTAAATCTTATAAATTTTGTATTTCTGGAATTTTCCACTTAATATTTTTGGACCACAGTTGGCCATGGGTAGCAAACTTTAGAAAGTGAAACCGTAGATAAGGGAGGACTACTGCACACACACACACACATTATATACACATATATATATGTGTGTGTGTATATATATATATATATATATATACACACATACATACATATACATATATATATCAGGGGTGCCAAACAAATGTATACAAGCGGACACTTTGGCCAACATTGCTCAAACAGTAGTTCGCAGTAATCAGAAGTGTCTGGATGCTGATGGTAACCACTTTGAGCACCTTTTGTAATTGCAGAAGTCAAATGTGACTTGTGTTCATTTTTTGTTCTTGGTATATGTTAATACAGTTTTTTCCTTTCTTAAAATGTGTATACATTTTTTGCACCCTCTCCATATGATATGTATATATGTAATATATGATATGTATATATAGAATATATATGATATGTATATTTATGATATGTATATATATATATGCTATGCATATATATGATATGTGTATATAACAGGTAGATGATATGTATATATGATATATATGTACATGTGATATATGTATATATCATATACATTTTTTAAGCAGCTCTTAAGGGATTTGTTACAGAGATACGGCCTTACATAATCATGGGAGCTGGTTAAACAGTCTCTGTAAGGCTGTTGTCTTCACATCTGATACTGGAGCTTGAAGTCCACAGGACAGGCAGTTAGGAAGGAAAGAGATACCAAGGGGAGATCAAGAATAAGCTAGACCCTGTAAATAGAGCTGGAACCCCACAAAGATGGACTAATACCTGTGTCAATTCTTGTTGCCTCTGACATAGGTGATGTGGGCGTCCTACAGAATCCGGGCCCTTTAGCACAGAGCTCTACACAGACACCTGACCCAGAAATAGGAGCAAAGAAGCTGAAGGAGGATGCAGGGGAAGGTAGAGCAGTTACAGGCCTAGCAGCTACTTCATGCCCATGAGGTGAATCAGCAGATCAGCAACAACATGTGTGAGCTACACAACATCTGTTGCTTCCCTTCTGCCTTCCAGACCTCCCCAAATTCTCTCTTGTGTCCCACAATAGGGATACTGGCAAAGCTCATTCTGTACCTCTGGGGCTGCCCGAATGTCTGGTTTTTGACTTATGACCAAGAGAAGGGCAACGGGATGTATGATATATGGTTTAAGGTCTGAAACTCTCCTTGCAAGCCCCAGTGTTATCTTCTTTACTGGAAGTTCTGGACGTTTGCAACTGGCCTCACCAGTTTGATAAGCCTGGCTTGACTACTTGAAGAACCACTTAGTTCTTTTCAGTAGATTCTCCTGAAGCCAAGCTTCTTAGCACAGATCTTGGCAGTTCAATCCAGAGATTAAGTGTGGTCTCTGTGGGCAAAAGTTGGACTGTTGTGCATAAACCTGGTGCTGCAGAATGTCTCTTGGACCTACACTGCTTTCCTGCATTCTCTTTCTCTCCCTGTCCTGCATCCTTTGCCTTTCAATCAAAGTCTTGTATAAGTATACTCTGTGGAATCTGGGCAATCCTTTCAAATATCTGAAATAGTGGAACTACTATAACCAGCATAGGTGAAAGCATATAAGAAAGAGAATTCGGGAAATGCAGGTCAGCCTAGCTATTTGACACATTAGGAGATTACCGAAGTATCCATTGGCTTCAGTGCTTTGTTATAGGGAGGCCTGCTCTTGGTGTAGGAAAAAAGATAGCAGACCTAGGCTATTTCAAAGAAATTGTTCCACAGATGCCTGGGGAAATCAGAGCAGATGGATTCTTAGAGGAAGTGAAGACTTGCAGATTTCTTAAAAGTTTCCCTTCTTGTGATTCTGTAGCTAAAAACTTATGATGTTTCTTGCTAATGAAGAGAGAAAATGTAGATGATAATGTCTGATTCCTCTTGGGAAGACCCTCTTGAAAGAGCAGGAAGACATAGAGGAGAAAACTAGAACTGCCAAGGGCAAGTTACAACATAGCAGATTTTGGCTCGATCAGTGGGTGGATTTTATAACATTATTGCTCTATAACTAAAGGGAGTGCCTTGTGAGGAACTGAGTTCAATTTTTTGACTTGTTAGTTTTAAGCAGAGATTTAATAACATCCATCTATCCATCTATCCTTCCTCCCATCTCCCCTCCTTTTCCTTCCTTCCTTCCTTCCTTCCTTCCTTCCTTCCTTCCTTCCTTCCTTCCTTCCTTCCTTCCTTCCTTCCATACATCTGTCCATCCAGTTACTTGTTTATAAATGCAATCATTCAACCGACATTTATTGATTACCTACTATATGGCCAGGTGCTATGTTGAGTTCTGGAATCTGTGCCAGGCACTGCTCTGGGTGCTAGAACTTAGAGCATAACAGGGAAGGTTGTCTGGGGGTTATTGACCATCTATTATGTGCCAGGCACTGCATTAGTGCTAGAGATTAGAACCTAGAATAAATAACAGTCTAAGACTATTGTTGAGATTCTTCAATTTTAAGCCATTTACTCTTAAATGGATCTCACAGTTGGTGAGTGCCAGCCTGGTTGGTCCTACCAGACATGAGTCCTTTACCCATAGTGACTCACAGGGCATCTGCAGCCACTAAGACTATGTTTTCTTGGCTGGGTCCAGGAGGGTTGGGATGTTCTGGGCTATGACCTCATTGTTTATCATTTTTGAAAAGCTTCTGCCTCCCTTCTGGAGGCTGGATCAGAGCCGGAGACAGCAGGGTGGATGTGCGAAATAAACTCCAGCCAGCGTTACTATAATCTTAAACATCCAAACAACAGGTCACACGCCTACAGCTCATGATTTCTTGGCAGCTTGGCTGATCCTAGCTCTTCCACTTTTATCTGCCATTTGACCTGCGAAAGCATTGGAAACAGCTAATCTGTGAACGTTTACAGTGTAAAATCAAAGTGCATAGGGAAGAGATGAATTTACGAACAGTCCAATCTTGCCCCTCAGGGAAAGACTAGAAAATACATTTAGGCTGACATGTAAAGAGCTGATGTGATCCAGATGCTGTAAATTCAGCACCCAGCTCTCCCTAAGCTCAGGGCTGTGGTGTTACAGGACATGCAGGTATAAGAAGACGATGAGGACAATGGTCCCCAAGATGGGGGATGGGGGGGCTGGGCTTTACTTCTTGGATGTTCTTTGCACTGTGTCCCAATTTGCAAGGGTGGGACTGTCTCTAAAGGAGGCTTTTCAAAACCTTGTGTCATCTTGAAAACATGAGATAATCCCTGAGAAAGATTGTACAGGCTGGAGATAACTCTTGACAAAAGCAGTTTGCTAAAAGCAGGCAGAAATATAGGCCTTCCCTGACATTAGAGAGGCAACAAGAGAACTCTTGTTGCCTGCAGGAGTCTTTCATTAGGCCTTGTGAGCAGAAGGCTGTGTGTCCAGATGGTTTGCGGCATAGATCCCCCAGGCAACTCTTCAATGTTTGGAAGAAGGACCTTGTTGCGAGTTCACCTTGAACTTATTGAGTAAAATGGAGGTAGAATTTGGAGGAAATCTTTTGAGAGATTATCTTAGAGGCTGGGATTGAATTCTGTGCACCTGATTCTGGGTTGGTCATAGGTGTAGTGGTGATTGGATTCCATTTCAAATTCTGCAACTCATCCTCTGTGTACTTCTGGACAAGTCCCTATTTATTGACAAAAGGAAAGGGATGGCTTAGACATTCCCCAGAGATTTTTCAGCGCTAAGATACTATGATGGAACTGGACATGCATTATAAAATAGAGATTTCACCTGAGCCATTTATACAGACTCTCTCAATAGCCATGCAGCAGCAGGAAAGTGAAGACATCTTGAACATTCTATACAGCCTCCCTGCTGTCTGAATGAGAGCGAGTTCTTGGAATAACCACATTCCTGGCATCTGCAAATACAACCCCAGGGAGAACCAAATCATTAGCCACAAAGAGCCGTAACTTCAGGTGTTTAAGACTAGCCTGCCTTCCCATTAAAAATGCCCATGCCCTTGGCTCAAATTATTGATTTACGTTTTAAATTACATTTGCATATTGATTTCAAAAGGCCCCCTCCACAGCTCTGTCAATAAATCAGATAAATTAATTAGAACCACCGACTATGGTAGCACTCCAACCCAGTAGTGAAATTACTCACCGAGTGCAGAGTTGAGCTTGTAAACCAATCAAGAGAATTGTATCTTTGGTGGGGGAGGTTAAGTGTGCTGTTGACGGCAACCGTCTGCTCCTTAGTTGGGACTGTGTGGAGAGGCAGAAAACAGTTTCAGAGAGAAGGCTGAAGGGCGCTCTCTGGGGAGGGTGTTTGGGTATTAGTACTTTTTCTACTGGAGGGTGGGCAGCGTACATACTGAACAAGCAGCTTTGCATCAAAGATTGGAAGCCTTGCATCATGAGAATCAGTGGATCTTCTCTGTAGAATCTGCCTCTTCCTAATAATAGCAATTACTGTTTTCATTTTATTTGTTTATATATTAAGCCTTTCTTCTGCAAGGATTTGTGGCACATTGTGTGTATATTCAATTCAATAGGACAGCTAAGGACACTGGGTCGAAAGGAAAGTAAGCTTAGGGAATAAGATGACACCAGAAGTAAAGTTAGCACAAGAAGTGTATTTCATAAAGTCTATGCAATTGTTAAAAGTGAGCCACTATGAGCTTCTTAGCAGCCAATGTAAAGATGGGAATATGATTAGCCATCAGATTTACAGTATCCATAGAATAAGAACATCCAATTGGACAATCCATAGGTTCTCCTGGTCATTGTCCATGAAACCTGGAGTTCTGGGTTTTAGTTTTTAAATGACAGGTACCTGGTGATAAAGTGTCTACATTGATCGGTAAGGGCAGTGCCCAATGCTTTGACAATCAAGAAATTGGAATATAGGGCTTATATTATTTTTTATTTTAAAAAATTGCTTAAACCAGGTTTATGCCCTCATGGAGGCCCACTCCACACCTTCAGGGAGAGGGGAAGAAAGACACCCTGAGCAGAGCCAAGGTTTTCCTCAAAAAACTGTTTTGGACAATGGGACCATCCAAGGCCCAGTGTTCTAGGTCCCAGAACAGTGGGTTCTTACCCTTGGCTGTGCCTCAGAATGACCTGGGAGTTCTCAACAACACTGAAGCCCAGCCCCCAGGGGATTCCAAAGATGGGGACAATTGTCCAGAGCATGGATAGGGTTTTTTCAGGTGGAAAAACCAAAAACAGCTGGTACCAATCACTGGCCACAGCCATAGTTAGTAAGAGGCCTTTGCTATGTCTGAGTGATGGAAGGGCCTGGTGAACATAAGGGAAAATGTACCTGGAGAGAGTAGGGGAGTTGACCTGCTGCATCAGATTGTTGGAACTTCCCCAATTAGTCTTGGAGGACACCTGTCCACAGTAACAACGGGAGCTCTTTCAGTATAGGGCCCCCTGTGGACATTTGCAGTGACTTTGGTTTATGTAGGGTGACTAGCCATCCCAGCTGGTCCAGGCTAACCAGGTCACGGACTTTCATTGCTAAAACTGGGAAAGTCCCAGGCAGAATGGGATGAGCTGGTCACCCTCCTGGTTTGGCTTCTTCTCAAGACAGAATCAGAGAATGGAGGGCTGACCTGGCCAATGAGAAAGAGTCAGGCTGAGATGCCCAAGACCAGTTCTAAGGCAGAGCAGGTTCTGGCCTCCTGTGGATGTTTACCCAGTCAGCTGTGGCCCCATTTCTAGCTGGGCTGCCAAACATGGGGTCCTCTCCCTCCATCTCTGATCTTATCTCTCTGAGACAGTTCTGTGTCTGTTCCAGATTCCAGCTGGGGCCCTGGAGCCTCCGGGACCTGGGAGAAAGTGGAACTTCCTCAAAACCTGAAGATGTGCTCTCTGGGACACTCTAGGACCATAGCTCTCCTCCAAAGTCAGGAGATGGGTCTTCAAGACTCACTGCCTTTTGCCTGGTGACCTGCAACCAGGGCTTATTTCGTGGGTATTCACACGGCCCTTTCTTAGAAGGGCCTCCTCTTGGTTTAATATTCTGCTGTCACCATCTTGAAATCCTTCGTAAGTTTTGCACAAGGGGCTCCACATTTTAATTCTATACTGGGCCCCGCAAATTTTGTACACAGTCCTGCCTGCCACCTCAGCCCAGCAAAGGAGGCAATTCCAACAAACTGCTTTCATTGCCATTATGGTGCCATTATGGTAACTGAAAAAAAAAAAAAAAATCAACAATAAAATGGGGAAATTTTACTTCAGGGCCTCACAAGCCTGGCCAACTCCTGAGCTGAGTTCCAAACCCTCTCAAGCAAATTTCCAAAAGACAGCCCCCAAATCTACATTTCAGGAAGAGTTCCTGTGTAATTCTGATGAACGGTGAAGATTAGGCTGCAGGCTTTTAGAGCAGAAATGGATTTTAAGTCAAAATATATAAAGAAAAAAAGGAGGGGCAGGGAAGAAGCTGTGAGAGGTAGGAACAGCTTGGAGTGGCTGGAGACAGAACTTCAGACCACTGCACTCAGCCTCCAGGTCCCCATTTGGCCCCGATGGTGGCACCTTTTGCTCTTCATGGGTTTCACTTCCTGAAAGTAACAGAAAGCTATCTCTATTACAATTCCTGTCAGCAAGGTCTTTGAGCCCCACGCCTGCTCTCTGCCCATCTTTTAGCTTCTGCTACCCCTTGAAGCTGGGCCAGGCTTCCTAGGAAGCAGCCCCAGATCAGCCCTGGAGCTTCTCTGCCTGCACCCCTCTCAGGTCTCAGAGCCTCCCAAGGGCCCACCTTCTGCCCGGCCCCTCGACCCCATATTTGCTTCTGATTTTGACTCACCTTGGCCTGTGGTCCTTAGCTGACTCTTTCAGGAACCCTGGTAAAAGACTCCAAAGCAAACGATTACCCATTCCCTCCAGGGCCAAGCTGCTAATCTTTATGGTGTCTTTATGAAAATGAGAGAACAATGCTCCAAAGCAAGTCTCACATTAGTAAAAGGTGCAGCAGGGCTCACTTCAGGCATAGTTGGATCTAGGGGCTCTCTGTATCTCTTTGCTTTGATTTCCTCTATGAGGACTCAGAGTTCCATCTTTCCATAGCAAAGGCAAGGCAGGGTGACTAACATTTCTTCCCCCATCACAGGTAGCAGGAATTTGATTGCAATGGTCTGCCTCCTCTGAGGTCTCTTGTCATCTGATGTTGGCATCACATGATGGTATGCTGGTAGAAGTTTAACAACTGGCTCTCACCAGGGAATTGGGGAGGATGCCCTGATTTGCAGCATTTGCCCATTTCTGTGAGGTAATATGATCGTTGTGGCCTATTTTAAGCTACGTAGCACTATATTTCTCCACTCAGGGTTGGGAAGCGATTCACAGTAGCACACCATTACATAATAATTCCAGATGCCATATATGTAAATATCCTCAAGTGCATAGATACCAATAAAATGTAGTAAAATAATTAGGAAGTGACAAATTGTGAGTATCCGTTACCTTTCCTTTTAATACAATTCATTTAGTATACATTTATATAATTTAATTTTTAATAATGAGTATGTTTAAGAACCAGCTAGCATGATTCCTGAAATTTCATAACCAGCTCTCACAAGCTAGTAGCCGCCATCTCCAGCCCATCAGTGATTCTGGAGCTGGGCTCAGGGATTAACAGGGCTGTGATCAATTACAACGTCCACTAAGGGCACAGAAAGGAAGATGGCTGGCACACATGCCACACATTTACGTTTTCTAGAATGTCAGTGATTTTATGAAAGCAACTTTTGCTTTTTAATTGCAAAGACCTTGGTGTCACCAAAGGAAATGACAGATTTCTCCCTGGAAGAGAGCATTGTAAACTTGCTCCCAGTTTACAATGCTTCTGTGGTAGCGGCTGACTACATCTCATTACCATTGCCAAAGTCCTGGAAAGAAAAGAGTGGGAACCACCTGGGGAAGAATTTCTCATTTTGCCCCAAGGTACTAACAACTCTATTACTGCACACTACAGAAACGCCAACTGCTGAAATGTGGGCGTAAATAGTTTTTCAGCTTCTTTTGCTTGAGTAAAGGGAGTCTTTAAGGTCAGAATTGCACAGTTTAATATCCCATTAAGACTTTCTACGTTGTTTTCCCATTTTCCTTTTGTTTTTCCTCCTGGTATTTGCCAGCAGCTGAGGAGAGCTGGAGTCTGGCTGGTTCTCTGAGGGACCAGGCAACAGCTGCCTCAGTGGAAGCATGAAGGAGTGAATGTGACGTTCTGCGTGTCAAAGTCTCTTAATGAGCTGTTAGCATTTGTTACAATTTGGCTTAGTGGCTGTGACTTGAGGACTTCCAGATATTGCTTTTGGAGTGGAAAAAGACTCCCTGAGAACTAGAAAGCAGGGTTGCTTTCCGCCCCCACCCTTGCTATACCTGTACAAGAATCTGTTCTCAGTGGATCAGATGGAGGGTGTGAGTCACGGCAAAAGCATAATCATTCTCACCAACAGACATTTTTCCCCATTTATTTTATTTTCATTTTTTTTGCTTTATTGGGTTATAATTAACATTTAATTAAATGCGTACATCTTAAGTGTCCAGCTCAATACCTTTTTGCATATACATATGTAAATATCTATGCGACCAACCCTTTATCCAGGTTTGGAACATTTCCTTCACCCTGGAAAGTTCCCTTATGTCCTTTCCCACTCAATGCCACCTTCCCCAGAGGTAACCACTGTTCTGATCTTGTCTTAGTTTGGTCTACCATAATAAAATACCAAACACGAGGTGGCTTAAACAACAGAAATTTATTTTATGTTTTGAAGGCTAGAAGTCCAAGATCAAGGTTCCAGTCAATCCATTTCTTTGAGAGCCCCCTTTCTGGTTGGCAGATGTCTGCCTTCTCACTGTCTCCTCATGACTTCTTTGAGAGAGAGAGAGAGAGAGAGAGAGAGAGAGCCTTCTGGTGTCTCTTCTTATAAGGACACTAATCTTATAGAACCAGGATGCCTCCCTATGACCTCACTTAACCTTAATGTTCTTAGCAGCCCCATCTCCAAATATAGCCACACTGGGGGAGTTTAAGTTTCAACATAGGAATTTTGGGGGGGACACGAACAGTCAGCCCATAATAGACCTCATCACATAGATTAGCGTTGCTGGTTCTAGAGCGCCATATAAATGGAATCGTGCAGTACACACTCTTTTGTGTCTGGCTTCTTTTGCTCACTGTAAGGTTTTTGAGATTCATTCACATTGCTGCATGTGTCAGTGGTTCATTCCTTTTTATTGCTGAGTAGTATTCCATTGTACAAATAAACCATAATCTGTCCACTCATTCTCCGTTTGATGACTATTTGGCTTGTTTCCACTTTGCCAAGAGATGTTTATGCTGTATAGGGCATTATGTTCTGGGCTATATAGAAAGGTAAAATATGTCCCTGCCCATCAGGAGTGTATGTTTGGGATCTGTACTTGAAAAATAATTAAGAATGCACCAAGATATCAAACAAAATATGACTCTGTCTCACTGAGCAGAGTCTGAGTCGAGGGCATTTTTTAGGAACATCAATAAAGTCTGTTTGTAAATACCGTACATGCACTTAGAAGATGAGGCAGCTTAAAAACATCAGCTGCCAGAGAACCAAAAACAATTGCAAGTGAGGTCAGAGCTGGCGAGTAGCTGGGCCTGCTGTGTGGGTACCTCTGGGAAGCCTCGTAAATGCTTCATTGCCTGGGTTCTGGGCCAAAGAGCTTCATAAAGTGGGAGCAGGGTGAAAACATTCCCCTTGGAACAAAGCTGGCTCCTGGTTTGTTTTTGTGGTTTCCTCCAAGAGGGCGGAGAGGGAAAGGCCTATCCTCAGAAGGACAGCTAGGCGCCACATCCGTAATCAGGATGGGCTCTCTGTGACCAGGTGTGGATGCTCCCGGCGGGAAAACAGGATGTGCAAAGGGTCTGGGTTCTGGGCCCCAGTTTTGGATCTAGAGGGAGCATATTAGGCCACCCTGGTCCAAGGGTGGATTTGGGTAAGTTGGGTAGAGTTTTTTTCGCCAGGGACAGTGCCATAGGGACAGGGATGGGGTGGCCAGAACTTGATAACCCCCATAAGGGGATCTGATTGCCCACCATGGATCCATCGGCAGAGATGCTAATATCCCTGTCTGTGAGTCTGAGAGTTGAGGTCTTGTGTGTTTGCATAAACCTTTGGAAGTTCACCTCCCCACATCCTACTTCCCCAAGCTCCACCTCCTGTCTTGAGGTTTGCCTCTCCCTGCCTTGGTCATACAGCATGATAGAGTTGAAAGTGGATCTTGGAACTCTTAAGCATTTGGAAGTGAATGGGTGAGCCCTGAGGAAAGCCCAGGGTGTCATCAGTGTTTGAAGAACAGAAAGATGAAGAGGACTTGTGACTTAGAACTGCATTTTTGTGCGTCTAAAGGGAACAAAAAAATGGAGGAACAGTGAGGGGAACTGCCCAAAGTATAACTTTTAAAATGTTAACAAAGCATAATTCTCATACAAATATATAATGAAGTACATGCCAAAGTTTTATTTTAACTCATTAATGAGAAAACAATGTGTAGAAGAGGAAGTGGTGTACTCATCTATATGGTTAGAAGAAAAAATGTGGAGTAAGATTACTAAGTTAGATACAAAACTGGTTATTTTTCTTCAAGGCAATAAAACAGTAACCTATAGTATTATCTTCTGTCTCAAACGGAAGTCATTTTTATCTCTACAGGAAAAAATTATTTACACCACTATTGGATTAAAAGCTTTTGTATCTTAATGGTCTTCAACAAATTAATAGCTAACCTTAGAATTATAAAATATAGAATCAAGAATAAATAGTAAGTTGAACAAAGTTACATTCTACTAGAAGTTCTAATGACCCTGAGGCAGGCTTGACAATGAAGGTCATGCAATTTTTTTTGCCTCGTTTCTGACTTTAGATACTGTTTTTCTTGAAGAGAGAAACAACCTGGAGAGGAGGTTCCATGGTGATACTCACTGCACCCTCCAGTTATTTCAAGCACGGGAAGATTGTCCCCTTGGTTTGAAGCACTGTGGGGTACCGGAAGTCAGTGAGGACAGAAAAGGAAGCTTGGATAATTAATGCCCTACCCCTGGGGATGGGCAGAGGGAGGGCCCAGAGGCTGAGAGAGGAACAGGAGTGGAATTGTGGGATTTGGCTAGAGGACAAGACCACCCCGAACCCCAAGAACTCTTATTTGGAAGGCTGCCTGGCAGGGACCTTAACAGTTCAAGTGGAACCTGTTCTTTTTACAAAGGTACGTGATGCCTTCCTCGTAGAGTTTGGCCTTGGTATTTTTGAGCCATTAACAGTGTTGTTCACCTTTACCACTGCCACCGTCTTATCCCAAACTTCCCTTAGTACCCTCATCCTAGAAGCTTAAGTGACTGGCTGTCCCTCTGCCTTCGTTCTTTCCCCTCCAGGCCCTGGCCCAGGATCATCATTGCCTCTGCCTCCTGTTCCAGAGCAGAAGCTGGCTATTTGCAGCAGAGCAGTGGGGGTCGCTTCTGATTAAGGAAGAGAACTCCAGTTAGGGTGAGGAACTCATCCTGGTATTCCTGGGATCTTCTAGGTTAAGAAGGCCCACATCCCAGGGAGCCCCTTCCGACCTGGGCAAACTGGGACAGTTGATCACTCGACCGAGTCCAGTCCTGTCTGTGTTCTGAGCCTCTGTGGGTGCTGGTCTTCCCACCCATAGCAAATTTTTTTATTTTTTTGTTAGCTCTTTCCCCCTAGTTCTCCTAGTCTTAACTGTCTGTTCTATCCTGTTAAATAATCTCTTAATTTAGGAAGCTCAGGAGATAACTCAGGACTCATAGAAGTTGCCTGTGCATTTCAGTCTGGCACAGAAATGGATACAAGCTTTGCAGTTTGGTTGTCTAGCCATGAGATATTTGTGGAAGCTTCCAAGAAGACAAATGGAACAAAATGGGATATTGGCTTTTATGGATCAGAAATGAATCACATTGCTTTCTTTCAGTAGTGGCATCGAGTTGTAGAGTCTTAGGAAAGAAACAGCAGAAACAAAATGTTTTCTGGTGGAGATCTGTGAAAGGAATAAAGGCTCCTGAATGGAGGACTCGGATTTAGGAAAGCGAGATTGACTCTGCTTGGACTCTAGAAGGATAATAAACTTGCCATGCTTATTTACACCTGGGTGCTGCTTTCAAATGCTCTCTCTAGGCCTTCATTCTGCTCCAGGGTCTTCAGCAAAACAGGTTAAGAGCTGGCCAAAAGAAAGGGAGAAAAATGGAGATTGTGTTTGTGTGGAGTGGTCCATGGCTGAATTCTCCTTAGGGCTGAAGGCAAGAAAAGGGGTATCAGGCACCGCTCCGAAAATAAAACGTTACTGGCTCAAGTCTGAAACTGTCACTTTCCACTAAGATGGAATATATTACTCAGAAAAGAGAAGCAGCAAATATTATGCAGTCTGCCTTTGGGAAAAGAAAAAGAAAAAAACACCCACTTCTTATAAAAACACTTTTTTGGGGATGAAGGATTTGATTTCAACTGATGAGTCATCACTATGTTTTTTTACCACTTAGCCAAAAAAATGAGGTTTTTAAAAAAGCATTTCTTGAAGCAAATTATTCCACTGCTTGGGTTTCTCTCATCTGAGAGAGAAGGCATCCTAAGCACTTATATCCAGTGCCAGAAGCTGTCCCAGTGTGCATGAAAGATATTATGGGACAAGGTTTGTAGTTACCAAGTTCTAGATTCATTAGGAAAAAGCAACCTCAAGATAATATTTATGATCTGGAAGCAAGAAATTATCAAGAAACATAAAATAAAGTTTAAAATACAAATTTCTATGAATAAAAGAGTCAGAAAGGCAAAGGGATTTCAGAGAGCTTGGAGGATTTGGTCATAGAGGTGACCATATGTCTTGGTTTACCAAGGACGATAGCAGTTCATGCCTGGAAAGCACTTACTTTCACTCTCAAGAGCATCTTGCTTTGGACAATGAGTTATATGGTCACCCTAGGTGTGGGAGTTTTAAAACATGTCTGCAGATGCTTTGACACTCTTACCATCAAGAAAGCTACGTTCCTTCCCCTTGAAAAATGGGTGGGTTTTTGTGACCGCCTGATGAACAGAGACACTGCCTGACTTGCAAATCCAGGTTAGAAAACACCACGCAACTTCTCCTGGTTTGTCCTGGGAAACTTGTGCTGGGAACCATCAGCTGCCCTGTAAGAAGTCTGGCTCCCCAGGAGTCGTTATGCTGCAGGGATCACATGGAGAGAGCAGAGAGCAAGAGATGCCCGAGGAGCCGCAGCTCTGCTGGCCCCGCTATCGGTGTCTTCCCAGTCCAGCCTCCAAACGCGTTAAGGGAGGGAGGCTTCGCAGTGACTCCAGCCCCGGCTATCATCTGACTACAGCCACAAGAGAAACCCCTAGTAGGAACTGCCCAGCTGAGAGTCGAGGCAGCCCTCAGAACTGTAAGAGAAAATAATAATAAATGACGTTGCTCTTGTGGCAACGAGTTTGAGGTGTTTTTTTACATAGCAATAGATAACCCAGATGCTAAGTATAGGTTGGCTAAGCACTTTGAGGGCCCCTACTAAGGACTTCTAGGTCGTTGTGAGATTTTTACCATGAGCCTTTGCTCACTATGCTGCAGCTGCACTGGCCTCCTTTCCGTTCTCTGTATAGCCAAGCTCCTTCTGAGCCAGGACCTGCTGTCTAGAATACTCCTTTCTCCATCATTCATTCCCCATCCTCCAGACCCCAGATTTAAACCCATCTTGGATCCTTCTAATAAGGTCTTAGATCTCTTACAGCCACTTGTGGGACATTGCACTTTCCAAAAATCACCACAGCCATATTTCTGATCCTATATGCTGTTCCCAAACCTTGGCATTTCCTTATCAAGAAGTGAGAGCCTATTTCCCCTCCCTTTGAAACTGTGCAGGAGTCTGCAACTGCACTGATGATATGGCTTCTACCCCCCTCTCTGTCTCAGGACACACACCCTGGGAACCCAGCCACTATATTTTAGGGAAGCCTCGGCCACACAAAGAGGCCATGAGCGACTGTTCCATCTGATAGCTCCAGCGGAGGTCCCACCACAGCCATCACTGCCTGCCAGACAGATGAGGGACTTTTCTTTCAAATGATTCCTGTGCCCAGCGTTTAAGCCACCCCCGCTGATGCCAACAGAGCAGGGATGAGCTATCCCTGTTGAGTGTCACCAATACTTGCAGTCTGTTGTCATTATTTTAAGACTAAATGTTGGGATGGTTTGTTATGTGGTAGATGATCGGAACACCACCTTATTTTGATTTCTTAAAACTGTCCCAATTGTGATTACATAAATACTTTTTAAATGATTTGCTGAATGTTTGTTTATCTTCCTAAATTGTAAACTCCATGACAGCCAGGATGTGGAGTGCCTTGTCCATCATTGCATTTCCAGCACCTGACTGACTGCCATACAACAGGCACTCCAAAATGTATTTATAGAATGAACGAATGAAAGAATATAACAGCCTGAACCGTACATGGGAATGCCATCAAAGAGAACAGTTCCTGAGGATGCAAAGAATTATTTTGGTTATTAGAAAAGTGAGGAAGGATATGCTGCTTAGGCAAGACAGCTGGGGAGAGTAGATGCTGTTTTGTAATTTTGCGTCACATTTGCGTGTACGCTAACACACACACTATCTTAATAAGAGCCTTTGGCAATCTTTAGGCACTTGTAAGAGTTAGGTTTGGAGTAGATTCTTGGTTCATGAACTTTGTTAACGCATTTATAAATAATTTAACTATAATCACATACCAAAACAACTATCATCTCCTGTAGGTGGAAAAGTGGGTGTCAAATTAAACACCATAGAGGAAAATTTGTTAGAAAATCGGTGTACTCAAACCAGCAAAGTGGGAGACAGGGAGTTGACAAATGTTATTGCAAAATACTTTGCTATTATTTTTGAGAACATGTGGAACTGAGAACATGTGAACATGTGGAACCGAGGTCCCAGAGGGGGGAAAAAAGCTGAAACAGTGCCTATCTTTTCAAAAGGAAATAACTTCTCAAGAAAGGAGAAATGCAGAACAAAACACCAACTTATCAATCTGCAAATGCCAGGAGGAATTTGAGGTCCTGAGCAACCAGCGTGGCTAGAAGAAGACGGATTTGGGGCCAGGACCAGCTAACGGCTACCAGTGAGAATGACAGGCTATGCAAACAATTGCAGAGTAATGAATGCCTGTCTTTGGGCTTCTTGGGTGTTTGGCTGCAAGTGAACAAATCAAATGCCTCTCCATAGAACTGGGCCTGAGAAGATTTGATAAATATCTCCTCCTACTCGGGGAGAAACTAATAAAACCTTGTGAATTGGAGCCACTCAAATGTTACATAACTTCAACTGGTCATCCTTCTGTGTATCCCAGTCAGAACCTACTTCCATCCTCTAGCTCAGTTTCTCCAGTGAGTGGCTCTCCAGTCTTAGTCAAGGTGGGAGAAAGTAGACATCAATTATCCCAGAAGGGGAAGGAGTCCTCAACCACTAATATTAATCGCTGCCATACATGTCCCCTTCTTTTCAAATCCAATGCTGTATTCTATCTATCCCATCTGTAGAGCAATAGACTGAAAGTGTGTGTCCCTGAAAACTCATATGTTGAAATCTTACTCCCAATATGATAGTATTAGGAGACAGGCCTTTGGAAGGTGATTAGGGCATAAGGATGGAGCCCTCATAAATGTGCCCTTATAAAAGGGACTGCAGAGAGTTCCCTTGCCCTCTTTCTGCCACGTAAGGATACAACAAGGAGACAGCAGTCTAAAACCCAGAAGAAGGCCCTCACCAGAAGACCACACTGGCACCCTGATCTCAAACTTCTGGGCTCCAGAACTGTGAGAAATAAGTTTCTATTGTTTATAAGCCACCCAGTTTATGGTATTCTGTTATGGCAGCCTAAGCTAAGATATATACCAAGTCACGTGCCCTTTCCAAATACATCGTGTTCTCTCTTCCCTTTGTAATGCGGCCCCTGAAATGCCCTACCATTCCCACTCCCATGTATTTCATATTGTAGTAGACACTGGTGGGGGCCCACCCAGATCCCTGTTAGCTGGGCAGGTATACCCATCCCCAGCTGCTGTGAGCATTGCCTTCTAACAGCTCACAGCTACATCCTTCTTCAGAGACTCACTCTCTGTCTACAGGAGCCTCCTCTCCTAGAAGTATGTGGGTTAGACACCCTCCCCCACAAGGAAACACCTATAGCCAATGACTGACTGATACAGAGTACAAAAGTTAGCCCCCTTGACTCAAATAGAGACACCTCTGGTGCAATTCACACCCTCACCAGATAGCCCCTTGCAATCAGACTGAGACTAAACTTCAGCTGAAACCACATCTTTGCCTAGCTTCTCCCGTTGCCCTATGCTTCCCTCACTTCTTTACAGGTTTCTTCTTATCTCCATCAATAAACCACTTATCCAAGACTTCTCCTTTTAGACTCTGCTTCAAGAGGACCCAACCCACACTGATGTTGTCTGGGAGACTTTCCCTGACAGTTTTCCACCCAAACTGAATTAGGGACCCTCTTTCATACACACTCTTCTGTCACTGAGCTTCTCACTAAGTATTGGAATCATCAATTTACTTGTTAGTCTCCCCACGAGTCTACTTGGGAGCAGCACACTGACCTATTGATCTCTTCCTTCGTAGATCCCAGGACAGCGTTGTCGGGCTTATATAGCTCATGCGCAGTAAAAGTTTGATGAACTGAATTCTTGGGGACCTTTCTGAAAGAGAATATGCTGCTGAAATGTACAGAGGTAAACGGACAAGCCTTGTTTGGGCCTCTCACATTAGAAGAGGGTTCAGGAAAAAAAAAATCACAGAGATGGCTATAGAAATGGGATATGGGCCCTAGAATGTTGGTTAGCACCGTTGAAAATGGACTGTAACCTGGGATTTGGGTCAATGAATGATGATCAATTCAGTTACTTACAAGGTACAATGGAAGATACTTTTAAATTTTTAAAGATTTTTTAATACATCAACTCTGCCTTCAAACAGCTTAAAATCCAGTTTGGGAAAGATTGATAGTAAATATATGAAGAACCATTTCAAGCAGAACATGAACCAACTCCCAGCCACAGTAAAGAACAGGACGAAATAGGGTTAAACTACCGTGAGAAACATGGGGGAATATTTGAACAACTTACTGGCTGTCAAGACAGTAGAAGTCTCATCAGCACCGACAAAGACTCTGTCTTTACCAAACTTGACTCACGCTTTTCTGCGCTCTCTTCTCAACTAGGCCTCAACTTTGGCCAGTGAGAGCTGCAGATCCTCAGCACAAATGCTTTTTGTCCGCCCTCCATACTAAGAGAGTTGAAAAGCATTAGCACAGTTTCTAACAGTTCTAGGGCACGTCCTTAGGATGATGGTCCCAGTCCCTTTAAATTATGGCCTGAGCAAGCTTAATACTGCCAAAGAATACACTGTTTGTCCTAAAACCTGACTATCGGCCCCTGACTTCCATTTGCTTAGAAGCATTTACTTTAAAAACTTGCAGTTGTAAATCCTTTATCTGTCCTTTTATGATATGTCTTGTGTAAGTCAGGGATGTTTTTCTCAAGGACCTGGGAGCCATCACTTTGAAATGTAATCATCAAAAAAAGTAGGACCCAGTCTCTGGGGGAGGGTAGAGCCTAACTTTAATAAGCAAATACAGGTGGCCTAATCACACACACACACACACACACACACACACACACACACACACACACACACCATGCCCCAGCATCCTTCAGACCTATCCTTTAGCACATCCAGCCTTTAAAACATCTCCTGCCTTTTCATTCAGTGGAGTTGAGCTGAGGTCTCCCCTACTGCAGTACTACTAAACAAAATCTCTCTTACTGCCTATAAATAGTGTCTGGCTTTGTTTCTCTTTGACAGTACCCAAGGAAAGCTGTGACTTCAACATTAGTGGAAAGCTTTGAACAGAAGAGCAATGAATTTCCACTTCAGAGGGTCATGTTTTTGTCCTGTAATGATGCAGGAGGTGGACAAAGTCCCTTCAAGTCCCTCTCCTGAGCAATTTGTGAGATGATTGGTAAAATGTTATTTAGGAGTTCCATGAGTACAAGGAAAGGATCAGGCAATGAATTAGGGCCCCAAAGTAAATAGAGAAGTTGTCTCTACAGTATATAAGAATGAGACTAATCCTGACTCTGCTTCTCCTTTGCTGGGTGACTTTAGATAGATTGCATAACCTCTCTGAGCCTCAGTTTCCCTATTCTGTAAAAAGAAAAGGTTGTAATAACTGATGTTCTAGCTGTCTTCTAGCCCTGATATGTTATGACTTCCAGAGCGCTCAAATTCCTGAATTATCTGGAAAGTCTCTCTGGCTAATTACTCTTGATGATTATGTTAAAATGCCTGTCATCTGTTAAGGGGGGAGAGGAGCTCTCTACATTGTGCCAAGAAAGAGCTCTCACACCTCTTCTAGGGCCATATGTGGCTAGGATCCCCTGGGATACCAAAAGCACACATGGTTGCCAGAGAGTCTAACTTTGTGACTCAGAAATTGCCATCTGCTAAACAGCTTTTAATTGAAGCTCCAAGAGGCAGAAGCTGGCTGGAAAAATCTTGCAAGTTGATCCAATAGGATTATCTTCTCTAAAAGAGGTTTTTCTATGTTTAATTAGTTGGAAGCCATTTTGTCACAGATGAATTTCTCATGTGTCAGTCCTTTTGGTGCCCTGCCCCCTCCCTCCTGTGTTTGAGTCCCACAGATTCTTTAGTTAGTAGCAGCCTCTGGGGGTTGTTTTGTTTCTTTGTTTTTGAAGTTACACTGCCCATTCTTTGAGGCATCCAGTGTCATGGAAGCCTTTTCTCCACCACTCAGGATACAGGTGAGTTAGTTATTTCAACCTGGATGGAGAAGTCAAATGTAATCGGTTCTTGATTTTTGGTAATCTGAGTCAGTTACCATATACTCAGGAACCAAAACCTCATGGTTACATTGACCTGAACCAAGTCATCAGGAAGGCACAAGCCTGAATGGCAACAAACCCAGTCATTCCAGGGGTAGGGGAGATTATTAACCCTTTGCATTTGGAGCTAGAAAGGACTTTCAGTGTCCAGGACCCACTCTGTCTGCTGCTGGCAAGAGGGTGGGTGAAGGAATAAATACCCAGAGTCAGGTGCATCCTCCAATTGGGGATTTGGACTGTTACAATGCCTTGCCTATCCTCAGAGTGAGATTCTGGTATAACGAAAAAGGGTAGTCAGGGAGTGGAGACTCAGTATGGAAATCAAGGTCAAATGAGGTTGTACAAATGAAGACGCTCTTCAAAGTGCTTCTAGGTTTGCAATTGGGTAAAATACTCAATTTCAATCCACAGGTATGTAACATTATCTTCATTTTAACCCTTTTATTATGGAAAATTTCAAAACATACAACAGTAGGGAGAACATTTAAAGACTCCATATACCAATCATCCATATACCATTATCAAGTCAAAGCTACTCTGTTTCATCTGTAACCCCACCAATCCTCCCTCCCCATATTATGTCTTCACATTTCATTGTTAAGGAAACCAAGACTCAAGCATAGATAAGAAACAATGAATTGGGTCAGTTATTCTCAATGAATAGGGAGGGGGAGAGAGTAGAGGAACTATATCACATTCTTTGGTGTGGCATGTGTGTTTTGGGAAAAGCAAAGTCAATAATACACTGTTATTATATAATTTTTATTTGTAACATGAAAAACAATACCTATTGTTCTCATAATATAAATTACAGCAAGCAAAACTGAACAAAAGTTTTCTCCGAGCAAGAGGTGGGGATGATATCAAACACTCACAATTTGTGAGATTTCTGTCCATCAGAAAGAGGTCGTGGGTTAGAATAGGTCACAAAATACAGGATTAGCATCTGTCTAAGGTCCCTTTCTTCTTCGATCTCCCAGTATGTATAATCCTGACACCTGGGAATTGGAGACCATGGCTATTTCCCTTTATAGCGTGTAGCACAGTTCTGTGTAACTAGGAGGCTTCAATAAATGCCTTGGAGAAGTGGTCTTCCCTACAGTTGTAGTTAAAATATGAACCAATGAGGAACCTAGAGGAAACTGTTCATAAACACCTTACACATGACACTTTCAAATAGGAAAAATAAGCAAATCTCTAAATTGGAAAAATTGCCTGAAAATAAGCAAATCCTATAGTTTTTTAACTCTGTTGCCTGGAGGCTTATGGCTGCATGTGGGTTTGACAAGCATCGACCTATCCCAATCAATCTTGGAAGAATTGAACTCTGCATTGCCTTTGTTTTGTATTTGGGTTTTGCTATACATTTTCATTAGAACTTTAGAAAAAGAATTCTTCTGCTGCAAAACCAGTGACAACAGTCTCCTTCCACAGGGGAGGAACTGGTAGTACAGAGAGAGGGATGTGACTTGCCCAAGCTCACACAGCAAAGTAATAGGACCAGAGCCTCACATCCCGGGATCTACGGGAAGTGGGCCTCGTTGTTGGGTTAAGAGCTACAGAAAGTGCCCAGAAGAGGGGAAAACTCTTTGGAATGAAAGCACTGTCCACATAAGTTCTCCTGCTCTCCCAACCCCAGGTCGGGCTCAGCAAACAACTGTCCAGCTGTTTGTTCTGTAATGGTTCCAATAAGTGAGAGGCAATGAGGTCCAAGAAAATGCGCTAGAGCATCAGTGGGCTCTCGGCTGCTGGCCGACGGATACTTAGTACATTGTGCCACCAAGCTCTCAGCCAGAAGAAGTTCACCTTTGCTAAATAGACCTCTCTCACTCAACTAATTCCCCAGAAAGGAGACTGTAGACATATCATGCCATTAAAGAACAATAGAGGAACTTTGGGCTGGCTAGTTGGGAAGATTCCTGCAAAGGAAACCATTGTTGGGGGACATGGCAACGTGAGTAGAATGCAGGCTGTACGATTTTTCTCTGAGCTGTAGAACCCTTGAACCATGGCCTCCATAGTATCCTGGTTGTTTAGCTAAGTTCATGTCAGAGATTGCAAATCAGAGGTCAGTAGGCTAAACACTACCCCCAGACATGTTTTGTTCAGTTTGCGTGATGTTTGAAAATTTTTTGAGTTAAGTCACCAACATTTTTAAATTCGGAGATTAAAAATCTAGATTGCTTGTGTCTCTTCAAAAAAGAATTCTGGCAACACTGACAACACATTCTTGTCACGGGTCAGCTGGACGTTGGAGTTGTAAACTGAGCTTACATTCTTCCATTTACTTCAGGCCCCACTTCTCCCTATAGCCTTAAACCCAGCCTGCTTCTCTTGTGCATTTTACTCCTGGGTCCTGTAGCAATCTGGAATCATGACCTAATACTCTGACAAAGCTTTCAAACAACAATTTTCAAGTATGGGCTTCAGAGTCCTCTATGGTGCTTGCCTGAGGCTCTGCTCCACGAATCCTGATTCCGGTGAATAAATGAGGCTTAGGATTTGCATTTTAAGCCAGCGGCCCAGAGGGTTCTGAGGCAGGCGGTTTGATAATCACAGTTTAAGAAAAGCTACCCTAGAATCAAGGTTCTCAATACTGGCTCCACATTTAAATCACCAGGGGAAGATCTTAAAATATATTGATTTTTTTACCCCGAACCAATTGAATCAGAAAACACTAGAGCTGTGGCCCAGCATGATTAACACTTCTTCATTTGTTTTTTAAAATTCCAAAAATACAGAAAATTTGAAATAAGAGTTCACGGGACTCCTTTAAACCTCTTACCTAACTTTACCAACTATTAACATCTTCCATACCCACTCATCTCTGTTACACACACACTTCCCGTTAGCCCAATCATTCAAAAGGAGTCTACAGACATTGCACCCGAAATGTTTTAGCATGCCTCCTTAAGGAAAAGGACATTGTCCTACACAAGCACACAGCATTCACCAAGCCTGAGAAAATCAGTTTCCTCATGAGTAGATTCTGGTCAAATTAGATTACGGCAAGAACCTCACATAGGTGACTTTGTGTGACGTTCTGTATCTCCCGTCATACCCTGTCAGGAGGCCCAAGGCTACAGAAGTTCACAAACGTACTGTGCACCTAGAGAGCTTGTTAAAACCTAGGCTGCTGGGCCCACCCCTGCAGTGTTTGGTCTGGAATGGGGTGTGAGCATTTGCATTTCTCACAAGTTCCCCGGTGATGCTGATGCTGCCAGCCCAGGTACCGGACAGAGAACCACTGACCTGAGGGCAAGCCATCCCTCCATTGGCACTAGGTATTCGCATTTTTTAAAGTTCCATTGGGTGGGTGATCGTAACATGCAGCCAGCTATGGAAACCACTGCTAGTCTAGCCCCTCGATGCTCAGATATAGTTCTCAGACCAGCAGAATCAGCCTCCCCCAGGACCTTGTGAGAAATGTGGCATCTCAGGCCCCATCCCCAGCCTACAAATCCAGAATCTGCATTTTCGCAAAATCCCCAGTGGTCAGTGTGCACACTAAAGTTTGAGCCGCACTGCTCTACAGCACCTGGGAGCTTCTCCCATGTCTCACCTGCTCACTGCAAACATGGCACCAGGCTTCATGGAGGAGACGACGTTTGGGAAGAATCAGTCGACATCTTCAGGGTCAGATAAAAGAATCAGGTGGCTTGGTTTGGCTTTGAGACAAGCCCAGGAGTTGCTCTGATTCAAACCATATTTACTTCCACACCCTGGGTGCGAAGGAGAAGGCTATATAGTTGCTCATAAAGCATTTTACAAGCCTGGGCAATGGGGCGTGGATTGTAAAGGGTTCTAACTAATTCAGTGCTGCCAGTGGAAATAGCTTCAGCATGTGGGAGGAGAAGAACCAAGCAGATAATGTGACAACTGGGGATTGGAAACAGCCGTCAGAAGAATTGATCTGCACTTTGCACTCCTGGCAGAGAGCAGGTCTGTCAGGAATATAAGCAGATGGTTGGGCCAGGGAGTCTCTGAAGTAAATGTGGGGCTGAGTAAATCATAGTCCTGGGTGAAATTGAGTTTGGGGATATCAGGAGAAGCGGACAGAGGCAGAATCAGAGCATGGTAAAGGAGCCGTCTCCCCATCGCATAGCATTGGGCAAAGCAGAACCATGATTCCTTAGCTGGATAAGCATACATTCAGGAGGAGGCCCCTGCCTTTGCTAGGGGTGGTCAGGGAGGGCTTCTGGGGGAAGCAAATTTTATAACCTGAGTTGGAACTTTCCATGTAGATGATGGCTTGTGGGAAAATAGAGGACAGAACACAGAAAACACAGAGGTGTGAGCACTTGTATTGTGTCCTAGGAGCGATGAGACGATAATGGGTCGCCATGGCTGCCCCTGTGCCAGCCCAGGCCTCAGCCCAGGCAGAACCTGTGCAGTGGATTGCATTAATGGCCCAGCTTCTTCACATCTCCCTAGATCCAAGCTGTGGTGCCCTCACACTCTGACTCTGGGCTCAGCCGTGTGGCTTGCTTTGGCAAATGGAATGAGACAGAAGAAACAGCATGCGATAAAGGATTAGCTCAACAAGTCTGAGTGGTCCAAACGCTGCACCTTCTAAAGAAAGTTTTAGCCCTGGGCTACTTCCTGGTTCCTGGGGGTAACTTCTAAGCCCTCAAAATATCCTGCCTGACAAAAGTGTCTTTGTTTACCCGAGGCCTTGGGCCAGGCCAGTGGTGATGCTAGTGGGGGCCTAGCATCAATGTGATTTATAGTGGGGGCCTTGGGATACATGCTATCAGGCAGACCCTGGAAAGTCTACAAACTAAGGTGAGTCACACAGGGGAGTCAGCCATGCCTATGTGACCAACCCCCAGTAAGAACCCTGGACACCAAGGCTTGAGTGAGCTTCTCTGATTAGCAATAGTCCATGTGTGTTCTCACACACTTGCTGGGAGAAACAAGTGCCACCTGTAGAACTCCACTGGGAGAGGACAACTGGCAGCTTGCACCTGGTGTCGCTTGGAGACTGCCCTAGAGCGTTTTTCCATTCCTGACTTAACTGTGTCTTCCTGCTATAGTAAATTGTTACGCTGAGTATAACATCTTTGCTGCGTTCTATGACTCCTAGTGAACCCGAAGGTGGTCTTGGGCACCCCCAAACTATAGACAGTATACCAACTGTGAGCATAGGCCTCAAAAGGCCTTGTCAGTGTCTCTGCTTGTTCTTCTGTACTCATGCAATTGCCTTAAGGAGGGTCTGCTCGGGTCTGCTCACTAGTCCAGGGGGGTGAGATATACGGAGCTGAGTGACTTCCAACAGTTCTATCCTAGATCAGTCTCCTCCCAGCTCGCTGTGCACAAATGAGCCAAACAGAAAACATCAGAACCACCCAGCTGAGCCCAGCCTATAGTCCCTGACCCCAAGCTGATCCACAGACTCATGAAAAATAATACATACTTGTTGTTTAAGCCACTGAGCTTGAACACTAGCAGAGATTTTATGAACTGGATTTCAGCTGAAAAGGGAAACTTCCGTGCCTTTGCCCATGAGGCCCACAATGTCTTTCCCTCCCCTCTTTCCCCACCCCTCCACCCCTCACCCCCATTAAATTCCACTTGCCAAACTTGCCCCTAAGACCCATCCCTATGCCCCTCCCCTAAAGGCCCATGAATCTAGTCCTCAGAGATGTTTCCTTCTTAGGAACTTTGCCACCTTTACAACCTGAGGCCCCAGCACTTCCTTCCCCACCATCCCCACCACGCCCACCATGCCTACTTTGGGTCTCACTCAGCAAATGCTTTTGAGAGTTTTCTCTACTAGATCAAAATCTCTTGGGAGCCAAGGATGCTTTATGACTCAGCTTCTTCAGTGGCTACTCATAGCTGTTATCATAGATGATAAATTCAGATGCTAATTCCATCCTCAATGCTACAAAGAAAAGTAATACCTCCTGTTTTCCATCTTTGCTTACAGAGGTTAAGGTATAGTTGGTCCTACCACCCTATTACTTTCTCAGTCCTTTTATGTCAGTCATCAGCACAGGGACAGCCCACCCACACCCCAGGGGTTTTGTTTGGGAAGGTTGCAGGGGATGAGTTTCTTTGTTTACTTAAATTAAATGGGCTTAAGGCATCATTCACAAGTCATTTGTTCTTCTCAAACCTCCAGAAGCTCTACAAAGCTTGTATTCACTCTGCCAGCCTCAGCAGGAGAAATCGAAGCTTAGGCTCCTCTGGGGAGTACAAGTGAAGTCACATTAATAATGAAAACCCTCATTTATCCAGCCTCCTGCGAGGGACTTAGCAGGACATTCTTTCCATTCAGGGCAGATCGCCCTCATTCAATTTATGTGTTTTCATGCAACCTAATTACCTTGCCTACACTGGTACCTCATTTCCTTTTTAACTCTGAAGGCCAAATAATATGGGCCATTCCCATGGTCTGCCATACCTTCAAGGTCTTCACAAAGCCAGGAAGAATGGTGCTGGCTGGGCCCATTAAGGTCAAATGTGGTCTCATATGTCCACACAAACACATTCATCTCTTTAAGGTTGTCATCAGCTTGCATAGACGTACATTTTGATGACATTAGGAGGAAAACATCAATAGAAATAAATGACAATTGAAAAGCTTGATGTCTTGAGGACATAGCATATTGTGGGGAGAAAGAGCAGGAAGGAAAGATGGGGAAGAAGATTGACGTTCTCATGAACAGTATGAACAATATACAGTTGATCCTGTCATTCACAGGTTCTGTATTTGCAAATAGCACCTACTTGCTAAAACTTATCTGTAACCCCCAAATCAAATACTTGCAGGGCTTTCATAGTTGTTTACTGGCATATGCAGAAAAGTAAAACATTTGAGTTGCCCAAAGGACACGTTCCTAGCTAAGGTTGACCAAGGGGGTACTCTGCCCTCTTGCTTCAGCTCTTGTTCAGAGAGGACCAGAGGATGGAGCTGGAAGGGGACAGCATAGTGTAATGCAAGAAGCTTAGGTTCTGGGTCCCAGGGACCAGGGTTTAAATCCCATCTCTGACACCCATCAGTGGGGCAGCTTTGGGCAAGTCGCTAAACACTTCTGAAACTCATTCTATAAAGTAAAGAAAATAGAATCTACCTGGATGCATTCTTTTTAGGATTTAGGATTATAATCTATGTGAGACGTGAGTGTGTGTGTGTGTGTGTGTGTGTGTGTGTGTGTGTGTGTGTTTCCCCCAGGAGCAATATTTCAATGTTCCCGATAACCTTATAGAACATAACTACCATGAATAACAAGAATCAACTGTATATTGGTTTAAATCAATGGTGAGCATGCTGCTCTTTCCAGCCACGAGAAAAGAAAAAAAAGACCATAATGAGGAAGTCTTGTGAACACACACGGCAACCGTCCCAGATCTTAGGTTAAAGGATGGGAAAATTGGCCAAGAAGTCAGAAAAAGGCAAGCTGAACATTATTTTTCAATTGAGCAAAGCAGTTATCAGAGCAGTGGCTGAGCTATTCAGCATGGAATCAGACCAACAAGAGCAGTCATGCAGAGCCTGCCCCAAGCAAATCAAAGCGGAATCCATTCAATTCAACAAATACCATTTTATTATACGTGCCTTGCTCCTGCTAGCTACAAGGACTCGCCCTGTGGTTACAACCCCTGCCAGAGACACAATGGTAGACAGAGAACCCCTCACATGATGCTGTAAAGTTTTTATCCATGTGAAAAATTTACAATTATTATGTTTCTACAATGAGTGTACCCACTGTTCCAGTGAAAACTCAGAATGTGGACTGCGGTGATTTGTGTGATATGCTGTATCTCAGGGTACAACTGCCTATGAGAGAAGAGGTGGTTCAGACAAACAAACCAAACAACAAACACCCTGTGTATTCATTCACTGGCATGTCTCTGGATTATATGAAAGAGCACTGAGAGGAGATGATGCTAAAAGAAAAGCAAGTAAATAGTGCAATAACTTCATACAATATAATTCCTTCAAGTGTCAACCAAAGTTCTTATATTTGAAAGTATGGAATTGCTACATCGTGGGATATATAAGTACATTTACCTTTAGTAGCTATTGCCTAACAGCTTTCCAAAGTTTTGGTACCAGTTCACTCACCCATCCGCATTGTAAGATAATTCTAGTTGATCCCCCTTTTCACCAACACCTAGTATTATCAGTCTTTTTAATGGGATATTGAATCTTGAGTGGAGCATCTCAGGGCAGAGAAAGCAGTCATAGCTTTTTCATTTCAATGGGTCATGCTGCCAAGGTAATGAAGCAGTTCCTGATGTATGGTCCCCATTTCTGTGATTGGTTCTTCTGCCTCCACACAATTCTCTGAGTTCCCTAATATTCTTCCTGTAGATTCCACTTTGGCTTAAGCTAATTTGAGTCATTTTCTGCTACCCGTAACCAAAGAACCCAACTGATGTACTAATCAAAGTTGCTGGGGACTCTAGACTGGGCCTCTGGCCACGCCTGACCTGGCAAGAAGATACAATATCATGGACCACACATTCTAGCCACACTGAAATACTTCCTATCTCCAAGCTCACAGATGGCCCCACATCCCTGTCTTTTCAAGGCACCTTTGCTCTGCCCAGAATTCATTCCCACCTCCCTGCCCACCTGAAACATATTTAAGACGAAGCTTAAATATCGCCTTCTCTGGGAAACCTTTTCTGACTACCTCATGCAGTTGCTCCCTACTCCTCTGAGGAGAATTCTGGTCACAACCAGTCAAGAGCTATTTCCCCCCATAAACTTGTATGTTGAAGCCCTAACCCCAGTACCTCAGAATGTGACTATATTTGGAGATGGGGCCTTTAAGAGGAGGTAATTAAGGTTAAATGAGGTCATATGGGTGGGCCCCAATCCGATCTGACTGGTGTCCTTATAAGAAGAGGAGATTAGAACACACACAAAAAAGACACTAGAGATGCACACACACAGACAAAAGACAGTATGAAGAGAACACAGTGAGAAGGCGGCCATCTGCAAGCCAAGGAGAGAGACCTCAAAAGTCACCAACCCTATCGACACCTTGATCTCAGACTTCCAGACTCCAGAACTGTAAGAAAATAAATGTCTGTTGTTTAAGCCACCCAGTTTATGGTATTTTATTATGGCAGTGCTAGCTGACAAATACCCACTCTGTTAGGGTACTTATCAGTGTTACCTGTAATTATCTACCTGGCTGATCCCTGTCTCCAAGACGACTCTAATCTGTGTGCCCTGAGCTTATCAGTGTCCCAGGGGCCTTGCCAGTGTTCTGTGAATGTATGGTAGGCAGAGGATGCATGAATGCAAAGGGCAAAGGGTGGAGGGGCTGGATAGCTGCCCCCCGCTTCCAGGACTCCTCCTTGGAGGTCTGGTGTCATCCACAGAAGCAACCAGTTCAAGATCAGCAGAGAATGGTCCCATAAAGACCCCTTAGAGCTTCATTAGGTTCAACTTGGAGCTGTCATTACCTTTCCGCCATGTGGGCCCAGAGCTTAGGCAAGATCCATCAGTGACTTCAGCCCCTGACTTGGGTTTCTAGAAAACACATCCTTCACTGAGCTCAGCTGTCTGCAGCTCCAGGGGCTATTCCTGGAAAGATTTAGGCCAGTGGTTCTCAAACTTTGGTATCACCTGGCAGGCCTATTAAAGCACAGAGGGCTAGACCACCCTCACGGTTGCTCATTCAATAGGTCTGGGGTTAGAATTTACATTTCTAACAAGTTGCCATGCGATGCTGATGCTGCCCATCCAGACACTAATCCAAGCAAAGGGAAGTGAGCATTCCACGGAAGGACAATGGAAGTGATTCAAAGAATGTTAAAGGAGATCCAGGCAGAAAGAGATAAAAGGTGATAGGAATGTATGACTTGCCCAAAAAGTGCTCAGCATGTGCTGGGCAAAGCCTGACAGTGGTTCTGTAAGCCATGGTGTAATTGATGACGATGGAGGCAAATGAAGTTCCAAGACCATCTTAGATTCAGTTGAACAAGGAATAACCACCAAAGGGCAGTGGAAGATCTCAGTTCATTTTCAGATCTGTAGGCATTTCTGGGTATTCTACAATTTATAAGTCAGACACTGAGCCAGGGGCAACAAGCTAGGACAGGGAGGAGTAGAATTGGAGCCCTGGCTTGGTTTTTATTAACTGTGTGCTTCGGCCACTTACCCTTTCCCTCCAGACTTTGTTACTTTATTTTCACCAATCCTTAAGGGATCCTGCAAAGATCAAGTGAGGTTTGGACAAAAAAGTAAGTTGTGAAATTCTACAGAGCACAAACTATTTAGGTGCTGCAGGGGATGCAGGAAAGAGAAGGGCTCCATCCTTGCCCACAGGCAGTCACACTCTAGAGCAGGATGTTCAGCATACAAATTGTACCTAGAAATCTTAATAGGATTGTGCTTCTTTCCATCTCTTTTGTTACCATCTAGCCTAACACACCTTCCCAAGTCACTCAATAACTCCCTGTCTCTTGTTCTCCAAGCCAACTCTTTATACAGCAGCCAGAGAAACTGTTTAAAAACCTAATTAGATCATGTCACTCACAGACTTAATACGTTCCAATAGGTTTTTTTTCTATCGTCTTGAAATCGAATTTAATTTCTCTACATAACCTATCAGACTGTGTGTGACAGAGCCGAAGCCCTTCTCTCCAGACTCAGCTCACACGACAACTCCCAAAGACACCAGCCTCCATCCCTTCCTGGAATGTAACAGTCTCGCTGCTCAGGGCCTCTGTTCTCTGTCCTCTGCCAGAAAGTCTGTTTCCATCCACTCTGTCTCTCTATGCCTGCCTAGCCTTCAGATCTCAGCTGCGACCTTCAACCAACAGCCCCACAATCTCAATTAAATCATCCTATTATCCTCTTTCATAGCACCCTGTTCGTTTTTTACACTATTTCTAATACACATTTTTGGTTGTTTAGTGTATGTCTTCCTGACCAAATTGATAGGCTCTGAAAGCTGGGATTATGTCCATTTCATTAATTTCTTATATCAGTCAGGGGATTTTGGTTGAAGGCAACAGAAATCACTCTGGCTAATCTAAGAAAAAGGGAGTTTGTTTGAAAGATATCTAGAGTGAACAGGCCAGAGAACAGGGCTTGGAAACAAGCAGGAACAAGGCAGCTCTGAGAAGCAGGAAGCTAAAATAGCAGGAAATGTCTTAGTAAAAACAGCCGAGTTGGGGTGTGTGATCCTTGAATACCAACTTGTTTTCAGTCTCTCTATTAACCTATTTTTATTTAAAATCCAAAGTGAGAACATTTAATTGGCCTGGCTTGGATCATGGGCTCACCCTTGGCTTGGGGAGAAAAAGAAGCCTCATCAAACTGGATCCAAAAGGAAGAAGTAATGTCCCGTTCTTAGAAAAAAAAAAAAAATGTTGCTTGGTTTGCTCTTCCAAAAGGGAGAATGCGTGCTGGGTAGCCTCAAACAAGGTATCTACTAGGCCACTGTATTGATTCCTACTGGATACTCAGACAGGGTAGCCACCCAATAAAATATTTGTTAAATGAATGAATGAAAACTTGCTTCTGGGCAAAGTTCAGAGCTTGCTCAGGAACGTATGTTCAAAGAGAAGAGATTGTCAATGCTGGTCTTGATGCTTTGGAATATAAATGTCTTGGTGCATTTAACAACATCCTGAGTTAGTGTCACGGAATCAATGAGCAATTGAGGATACTAGGAGTCCCATGCCTTCAGCCAAGGACAAACTGAAAATAATCCTCAGATGTCATACCTAGTACTATTTTTAATGATCTCAGAGGATGATGATTTTTACCGCTCTGGGTATCTTTCTCTGGCATTAACCAGAAAAATTTCCTCTTCAATCTTTAACGACATACAACCCAACATATATTGGGCCACCTCATAGGAGATTGGACAATAGAACAGGAAGAACTCAAAGAGAGTTTTCTCTCTTGGTGTCTCAAGGGAACAAAAGAAATCCATGGCCTTCCCTTAAAGTTGATGTATTTATTGAGGAGGAAACAAGATATACAAGAGAGGAATGTGGGACACCGTGTGACAGCCTGGTCTCTCATCCTCCAGGACTTCTCACCATTCAGTAGTTTAGTCCAAGCTTCTTTATAGCATGGCTGTTGGCTTCCAAGAAGGAGTATTTCAAGAGGACAAGCCTCAAGTGAATCCATGTATCAAGCCTCTGTTGGCATCATTTTGTTATGTCTCAATGACCAAAATAAGTCCCATGGTCAAGTCCAGAGTCATTATGGGAAGGGGAGTATATAAGGATGTAAACACCAGGTGATTTGGTTCATTGGAGACCACCAATGTAACAATCTACCCCAAGAGAGCAGGGCAGATGTGCAGGCTGATCTCCCTAGTTGTCATTGCTTAGGCAATTCAGTGTAACTAAGGATGCATCTAGCCCTGTCCTTTCTTTTGAAATTACCTCTCATCTACAGACTCTGCCAATGAAATGAGTAAAGGTGGTCATGCTTTTATTTCAAGCTCCTGTCTCCTTGGTCACAGATGACTGGACCAGAGTGGACACCTGACAGGGGAAATCAAGCCATTCTCTGGGCTGGCCTAATCAGATTCTCTTCTACAACTCTGGAGCTGGAATGCTGAAAGTTTAAGATATAAATTCCTGACGAAATTATAGAAGATCTCCTGGATATTCTAAAATGAGTTATCTCTTATGAAATATGTCCCAAACTCCTGAGAGACATGAGACCACAGGTAAGAATTTTTATGGAGCAATGGCAAGTAATGAGGTGCTAAAGTGTTGCAGAAAATAAAATAAATACTATAAACTATTCACTCATCTATCACATGTATCTGCTCATCCTCTTTAACTCCAATGATCTGCCAAAGAAGTCTATGTCTTCAGTAGCCACTGGTGCAGTGAGAATAAAAGAGCAGAGAATGGAGAGGCACCCAGCCTAGGTCAGCCAAACGAAAGTTGACCAGTTGACCCATAGTCAAGAGAATAAATACTTTTATTATAAGCCACAGATATTTTGAGGTTGTTATGCAACATTATCATGCCAATAGCTGACTAATACAAATCTCAATGTTAAAGGTCCTGGCTGGACAATTCTATGCTCCACTGATCATTCAGGGCCTCATTGTCCTTCATCTTATGGTTCCACTTCCCCCTAGAGTATGGTTCTCATCTGCATTGTTGGAGTCTGGTCACAGGCTTGTTCCAGTTCCAGCTTTTGGGTGAGAAAAATAATGCATGGAGAAGCACACAGTCAATATCTAAAGGCCAAAACTTGGAAGTTGAGGGCATCGTTTCCACTTATATTCAACTGGCAAGAACGTAGTCAGATGACAACACCTAGCTGCGAAGGAGGCTAGGAAATGTACTTTCCCGGTAGCCATGTACTGAACTACTATGGAAAAAGAGGAAGACAGCTTTTGGTGAGTAATTAACAATTTCCACTTATAGATGAGGAAAAAGTGGTTTGAAAATCTGTGAAGCTTTTCATGGATAGCAAGACAGTATGAGTTATCATAGTGACATAGTTTCTGAAAACAAACTAGACTCGAAACAAATTTTATGCCAACTTGTATAAATAACAATGAGAAAATGTGATAGTACAATTTTGTCTGTGCTGTTTAACACTCCTCCATAGTATAGTGTCCAATTCATGGTCACTTTTCAGGAGGAACAGAGACAAACACAAGTATATTCAGTGAACAGAATGAGGAAGGCCTCAAAAGCAGGTCATGAGCAGAACGATTGAGGACCTTGGGGACTTTTACATTGAAGAGACTGTTTAGGAAACAAAATGGCTCTGTTCAAATGTTTTAAAGTATGCCATGGTGAAAAGAGATAAGGTTTAGTCTGTAAAGTCTCTAGGAATAGATATAAGATAGTAAGAGGAAACTACAGAAAAATATATTTATGTTCAAATATAAGAAAAGAAGATTCTAGCAGAGAGGTTCAAAATAATTTACACTTCAGATTCATTTGGGACTAGAAGAGACAGAAAAAATGGTAGCATTTGTTAAGTACTTACGATGTGCCAGATATTTCTCGGGCACTTTCACATATTTTATTCCTTCCAACTCTGCAAGTCTATAAATTGATGAGGATACATCCTATATCCTCCTGAAGTTTTCTGAAGAGACCACTTTCCTTCACTTATTAATTTGTACTGGTTCTTGTCTGAGAGTCTTTTCTTCTCATGACTTTGTCACCAAATTCTGGAGCCAATTTATTGTATCGCTACATACTTTTCTTCAGACCCTATTTTTGGGGACTCACTGGCAATCCTGCAGAGAATATATGTGAGTTAAATTTGTGGGGTAGAAACTCCTAGGGAGAAAATCCTGGGGATATACACCAAGTTGCTTGGATTCTGTGGTGGATGGAGAAAGTGACTAGGCCAGGGGGAAAAAGGAGTCCTATCACTTAGTAATTTTCCGATTCCCAGCAAGCAGAAACCCGAGACCTATGGGAGGGAGGTATAGTCTGACTAGCATAGCTTTGTGGTGACTATCATGTCTACTTCTTTACCACATGGGGGAGTCTGGAGAATGCTGCCAAGAACGGTGAGTGGGCTGGTCTGAAAGCTCTGTCCAACGCACAGACGCCCAGTGCTTTCTACATACCTCCTCTGGGAACTAGTAGGAAAATTGCCTTTTCTGGTACATTAGGAGTTCCTCTTTCTTAACTGGAGTCAATGAGTCTTTTTTATTCTTTGTATTTCCTGGATCTCTCGGACATTTCCACTTTTCCCCTTTTTAATTCAACACTCACCTAAATTAATCCCAATCTCTACTGCGTTATTCTACCAGGCAGGAGATAGAGAGTGACGTCAAGAATGAGACCCTAAAACTCCAAATCTCCTGAGAGTTTGTGAGAAGTTTAATGCTCTATATGCACCTACAGTAAATGGTAAGAACGCCCCACATGCTCCCAGAAGTTAAAAGAGAGCTGAAATGGTGAAGTAAGAACCTATTTGGACACATAAATATTCCAATTAAGCTGTGAAAGAGGTGCACAGGGGACAATTCAAGGCCCCTAGAGTCATAAAGTAGCATGACTGAGGAGGCTGCTTACAGAACAAGGGTACCCTGCCTCTCGCACCCACCTACACTCCACCTCCCAGCCCTCAGTCTTCTTCCTGTGTCTTCTAAAACCCAGTGCCTCCGATCTGGCCAGATGTTAGTGATTTGCTATTCCCAGAAGTCACAGGCTCAAAAGTGCATCTGGGAGGGTTCTGGTCTTATGACCTTGTGGAATAAAATGCTCACAATCCAATTTAGCCTTTCCAGTGACATGAGCTACAGCTAGCTTCCTCCAATTTACCTAATGGAAAGCACACGTCACCACAGCAAGCAATATTTTTTTTCCAAGACAACAGAATATAGACTCAAATGAGAAATGTATATTCTTTCTATTGACTTCCTAAGGTCCTCTCACCTTTTGACTTCACCTTCTCTTGTAATAAGTGCTATCAAATTTATTAGAAATAAAACGGTTCTAGCTGAGCATCTAAGAGGAGTGGGACCAAAGTGATTGGGGGTAGATAGGATGCCATTTCTCTTCATTAGGATTATTTCCTCGTTCTAGATTCCAATGAGTAAAATTACTGAGTTAAAATAGAAGAGCACTGTTAAGGACTTTGATACACACTGCTTCCAGGAAAGTTATACGAGGGTCTAGGCATTGAATTCAAGTTTCCTATACCCTCACTGTTGTCTTGAACTATTTTTCATGCTATAGTCTTTTAGCAATGTCTTTTTCTAAAGCTAGTGGCTATACTAAATTCTGAAACCACATCACCAGCTCCCATTCTTGGAACTTAACCCCTAACTTTCATATGCAGAACTTGTCTCACTCAGTCTTGGAACTAGGAGTAGTTGAAAATTGAGTTTAGACTAAATCTTTATTCAAATGTGAAGCTCCCACTCCAGGATTATACAAGCCTCATTACACACCCGATATACTATCACACCCTTGACATAAATTAGCCACATTAACTGGCAGCATTTTGTTAGTGAAGGAAATAAAGGAAAGGGCATCTTCTCTCAATGAGAAAAAGTATTCCTAGGGAATCTCAGGTTGCCTCCTACAGATAATTTGTTTAAATGTTCTTATCAGAATGTTCCTGCATTACCTCTAGTCTCTTGGTGGGTAGCAGACTAAGGAAGACAATCAGGAAAAAAATATATTGAGATTTCCATTATATTCCCCTCTCCCCCCCAATTTAGCCTATGTAATTAAGTAGGCTTATTTGACCTCAACTAACAGAAAACCCAACTAAAAAAAAGATTTATGATGTCATACAACAAGAAGTCCAGACTCAGAACAGTCACAGGTCAGTCACTAGAATGGTCCAACAATGTCTTCAAGAATGCTCTTTCTTCTTGTACTCTGCCATTCTCAATGTGTTGGCAGCATTTCTGCCATACTAGCTCTCCACAGTTACAACTGTGACCATATATTACTGCCATAGACTCAGAAAGTCAGTTTCATACATGTTAATTTTAAGACGTCTATTAGATATCCAAGTGGAGATGTTGAGAAGGCATTTGTGTTTATGTCTCTGGAGTTTGGGAGACAGATCTGGTTTGGGTATACAAATTTATGAGTTACTGGCATATAGGTGGTATTTAAAGCCATGAGACTGGATGTAAAATTATCAGTACAACTAGGAGGAAGCAGAATGCATTTATCTAGAGAGGAAATGAGTTTGAGCAGTCAACATCTACTTAGTGGCTGCCCTTCATTAATCTAGGGGTTAGACATAAGGATAGCACTTAGTCTTGTGGAACAGTGAATGCAAAGGGGAGTATGTAGGGTTTCTGAGATGTTGGCAATAATTTTGTTTCTTGATCTGGTGCTGGTTACATAAGTGTGTTTAGCTTGTGAAAAGTCATCAAGTTGTACACTTAAGAGAGTGAATGTAGATAGAGGAAAGTATCAAAGATAGATCCCTAAGGCACTCCAATGTTACAAAGGTTAGAGAAAAGTGGCAGAACCAGCAAAGGAGTAAACAGAGAGATGGGAAGAAAACCACAAGAGTGGAGTAGCCTGCAATCCAAGTATAGAATGGATACCAAGGAGGAGGGAATTTTCAACTGACCCAGTGCTGCTGATGGGAAAAGAAAGAGGACTGAGAATCAAATGTTGGATTTAGCAACGTGGAGGTCATTGTTGTCTTTGATGAGCACAGGTTTAGTTTAATGATAGGGTGAATATCCTGGTTGGAGTGGTTTGAGAGGGAATGGGTAGAGAGGAATTCGGTACTATGTGTTTAGAAAATTTTCCAATTATGCTACAAAGGGAAGCAAAGAAAATATAATTAAAAGAAGATTTTAAAAGGGGGGGGGAGAATACGTGTGTGAATGGAAATGATCCCTAAGATAGTGAACATTTAACGATATGGAGACCAACTGGGGTGAAGTCCTTGACTAGAGGAAAATAATTGGGAATTTCTATACAAAGAGATATTTCTTTCTAGAGGAGCACAGATAATCCATCTCTGTTATTGGGTGGGAAGGCAGATGCTGGCAGGTGGGTAGATGATAGATGTAGTGGTAAGAGTCCCTGGAAACTCCTCTCTGTTGTGTCAAGTTGGGATCAAAGTCATGAGGTAAGGGTGAGGATAGAAAGGGTGGAATCGGAGGTAGGAGGAAAGGGGAAAGGATGTGAAATCGCTGTATAGGAAAGTACGTACATGGACTAGAAAATATAGCTTGATTGGCAGCAACAATAAGGGCACATTTGAAGTTCATGGCCATAAAATGGGGATAATACTAAAAATCCTATATCAGGTTGTTGTGAAGCTTAAATGAGTCAATTTATGTAACGTAATCAGAAGCATGCTTGCCATTTTGTAATACTGTGGGAGTCTTAACCACTATTATTAGCCATAGAAAGGGATAGATTTGTTAGTTCAGCAGCACTTGAGCAGTGAGATTCCAGTTGTTATATTACTTATATCAGATGGAAGTCTAATAGTAAATATAATTAATAGTGAATACAATGAGTAGCAGTAAAACTGGAAGGAGGCAGAACACATTTATTTTAAGATGAGATGACTTTTAGCCATCAATATCTACTTAATGGCTGCCCTTAGTTAATCAAGGTGTTAGAGATCAGGATAACACTTAGTCTTGTGGGATAGCGAGCGGAAACAGGAGGATGTGGGGCTTCTGACATGCTGGTAATAATTGTGTTTCTTGATCTAGTGCTGGTGTGTTTAGTTTCTAAATAGTCATCAAGCTGTGCACTTAAGATATGTGCACTTTTCTGTATGTATATTATACTTTAATTAAAAGTTTGAAACACATAAAATTGAATTTGAAAGTTTTTAAAGGAGCATAGAAACAAGGGATGAATGTCTGCTGTCAGTAGCTTTCCTTAGAGAATGATAAACTTTATCCGTATTACTTTTTCCTTTTTTGAACTCAGGCTATCTCAAGTGCGTTTCTTCAGCCTGGAGGATCACTCATTGATTCCCGGGCCCCTTCTGCTAGAAGGCAGCCTCCTCAACAACAGAGCTTTGGGGCCCCAAACTCTCTTCCTCCCTTCCCCCCATCCTAGCCATCTTCAAAATTATACGGATCTATTCTCTGCAGAAAGTTAAGTAATCTTCAAATCGTCCACCTGTAGTGTGCCATCAAGATCAAACCTCAACATGTAGCCAGTTCTGCTAAGAGTCTTGAGTTCTTTGAGAGAAGATACCCTGAACATCTAAATCGCTAGAGAGTTTCTTGTCTAACAAGTCACTGCAAAACAGAAACAGGGTCTAATGTTGCACACATTGTAGTCTCAACTCGCCCACCCAATCCTCTGCGCCCGTGGAGAGGAAGTGTCATCTCTCTTGTGCCTGGGATGTGACATGGAGATGCTGGTGGCCAGATCATCAGCAAACACAGTCTCAGGGCTCAGTCTGAAACATTCTGTAGTCATCCCAGACACAATGGACTGTGGTTAAAGCTGTGCTTCAGAAGTTTGGTGATTTATCCCCCCCTCCCTACTGCCGCCTACTACCAACTCAATTCCCTAGATGGTTTCATGAGAAAATAGAAACCAACTTAGAGTCCACTTCCTCCCACAAAACTTCAGGAGAACAGACAACCAGCCCATGAAGCAGAGGAGACAGAGCAATGAGACGCTTGCAGCTGAGTAGAGATCAGACCCTTGGCATCGAGCCCTAAACCTCTCCAGATGGCTCAAATCTAATCCAAACTCAGACAACTGAAGTAGCATCTTCTCTAGACAGGCTCGGATTTATCCAACCTCATCCAATACAGTAAATAATCATTGTGAAGCCAAAGATATGGAAACTCGATTCGATATGTTCTTTATGCACCTTGTATGACTATTTTTCCTCTGACCCTTCTTCTTGGGTGGAATAGATGACTTCACTTGACTTTAAACACAATGACTAAGAATCAAAGACTGTGCTTGCTTAGAAATGAAATTTGGATTCAGTAGCCGTGTTCTGCCTCTATGTGAATTGTGTCTCCAGATCTCCTGGTACTGTCAAGGAAACAGAGGGAGATCTGGAGACTTGGTGCTTCTGGAAAGTCCATTTAATTTCATGGCAGAGTGAGAACTTTATCCATTTAACCCACAAATATTCATTGAGCACCTAGTCTGGGCCATGAACTATCCTATGTACTGAGAATGTCATGAACGAGAAAACCAAGTTCCCTTTCTCAGAGAGTTAACATTCTAGAGAGAGGGAGAGAGACAATAAACAAGTAAACAGATACATTTTTAAAGATAATTTCAGATATTGATAAAAGCCATGAATAAAAATGGAACCGTGTGCTAAGAGAAAGAGTGGTTAGGTGTGAGTGAGCTTCTGTGGTGGGGAGGTAGCAAGAGACCTCTCTGGAGGACATCACATTTAAGCTCGGCCTTGAATAACAGGAAGGGGCATCCAAGCAAAGATCTGGGGAGGGAGTTCCAGGGGAAGGAACAGCAAGTGTAAAGGCGTGAAGAAGGTCAGTGTGGCTGGAGTGATGGAGAGAGGGATTTAAGATGAGGCCACGGAGGTATGCAAGAGCTAGATCGTTTAAGACTGTGGACTGATAAGAAATAAAATTCACCTGCCTGATGTGGACAGATCATTTCAAACATATTAGGAAGCTCCAAAGGGAAAGAAAATACAGTTTGAATGTAAGGGATGGCATAGAGCAGAGTGGTTAGGGGCTCAGGTTCTGGAAACAGAACCTTCTTGGGCTATTTTCCAGCTCTACTATTACTATGCTGTGTGGTTTAAGCAAGTGGCTTAACCTCTCTGGGCCTCATTTGTAAGTCCCCCACCCCCATTTTTGAACTTCCTTCATTTTTCAATTGAAGATAACAATAGTTTCTATGTCAGAGAAATTATTTTATTTTAAGGATTAAATAAGTTTATATGTGTAAGGAGTTTAGAATAATGCCTGACATGCGACAGTGCTTGCATTTTAATTGTTTCATTGTTGTTGTTGTTATTGTTGCTATTATTCTTGTAGACTTACTGTTCATGAAAAAAAGGACTTCCAATGGGTTCTTCACTATGTTATGTTTTAAGTTTAAAAACAATTAGTAGAATAACATTGTCATAGACTGCATCATCTGTCCTTAATTCTTCCTCACTTTCTTCTCCTGCCATGGCTTCTGGATGAGTCTGCTAGGATGGCTTAAATAACAGAAATTTTTTGTCTCACATTTCTGGAGGCTAGAATTCTGAGCTCAAGGTGTTGGCAGGGTTAGTTCCTCCTGAGAGCTGTGAGAGATGGATCTGTTCCAGGGCTCTATCCTTGGCTTGTAAATGGCCATGTTCTCCCTGTGTCTTCACACCATCATCTCTCTGTGTCTGTGTGTCCAACTTCCCCCTCTTTATAAGGACACCAGTCATTTTAGAGTCTTAATGACATTATTTTAACTTGATAGCCCTGTAAAGACCTTATTTCCAAATAAGGTCACATTATGAGGCACTGGGGGTTAGGACCCCAATATATGGATTTTAGTGGACACAATTTAACAGCCTCACTGGGTGGAATACACTTTCCTCATCCCACTTATTTTAGCCTTGGTCACATGACTTGCTTTGGCAAATGGAATGTGGTCAGAAATGACATATTCCAGTTCCAAGACAATGCCTTAAGAGACATCATAGGTTTTTACTTGTCCCTCTTGATCTTGTGACCTCTACAATGACCGGGCCACCACTCTTGTCTGTTGTAAGAGTCTCAGAATGAAGCGATATGAAGCAGACTTGAACCTAACCTTAAGTCTTGAGTGCAGCCCAGCCAAGCTGCTCCACATTTTGCCTACAATCACCCTGCAAACCGATAGGCTAGAAATAAATATTTATTGTTATAAGTCGTTATAAGTTTTGGGGTTATTTGTCATGTAGCATTATCACAGTAAAAACTGACTAATACAAGCATTAAAAATATTTTAAATGTTTTTACTAAGAATGTAATCATCGACTTTTTTTTTTTACATCTCCATTTTTTTTCCAACCTTGATCCTGATATCTACATACTTTTCTAGTCTTGTTTAATTGTGTGCCATTATCATTTCAGGCTCTGATTTTTTTTCTATTTAGTACCATGTCAGATAATTTTCATGCTGCTACATAGTTGTCATAACAATCAATTTTTTTGTCTATGTAACACCTCATTCATCTGCTCCTCTGTGAACTTAGGCCATCTCAGCCACAGTTTACTTAATCCTGAGCATTTCTAATGCTTCCAGATTGTTGCTGTTATAAACACTGTCATTGTGCATTGGACATAAAAGGGTGGTGGGAAAGCCAGGCTGCCTGCAGGCCTGACTGCTGACTAGCAGAAGGCCCCCAGGATGAGCCAGTCTTGGTGATCTTGGTGACCCACCAGTGGGTCAGTGAGGGGGTTCTACCTGGCTGAATTTTAGGATTGTGTCAGGGCTCCAGAATTAACTAGAGGCAGAGAGACAGACAATAATGTAAACAAAACCTGTGCATTCCCAGCAGGCTGAACCTCCCCAGACCAAGGACTGGATGGCTTCTACCCATAACCAGGGCTTCCATTTTCCCGATGCTGTTGTCCTTGAGGGATTAAATTTGTCCACATATTGGCAAATTTAGAATCAGGACAAGAGGAAAATGAGCACTCTTGAGGGCTATTTCACCCAGTCAGGGAGAGAGCTCTGAAGAATGACCATGCAGCATGGTGCTTGAGACCAGGTCTCTGTCCTCAGGCCTGTGCCAGACACTTGCTGAATCCCTTACTCTGTGGTACCTTGGTGTCTCTATGTTTTCTCCAGAGGAATCAGAAGGCCTCGGCTGATGGAGAAGGAGGAAATTCCCCTTACAAATAGCTTTGGCGTAGCTAAGGAAATGTGACTACTTGGAATTTACATTTGAGCTAATCTCAATTAATACATTTGAAGAAGTGTTATAACAGTATTTAGAATTGGAAGGCCTGGGTTTGAGTTTTCATCTCTTATCAGCTATCTGTCTCTTATCAGACCTTTTCCTGCAGGTCTTGGAAGACAATAGCTGAAAAACGTAACCCCTTTGAGTCTCAATTTCCCCATCTGCAAAATAGGGATAATATGTCACCTACCCTGCAGAGGCAGGCTCTCCAAGGTCATTAGGCTGAAGGTGAACATGTTTTGGAATCTAACAATGTTATAAAACTGTTAGTTGTTGTCCGTATTCAGGAGGACTGCCTGGGGCTCTTATCTCTTCCACAGAATTCTCCGGGCTCACCTCACTTCCGGCAAAGTTAGCCACGTTAGAATGTGCCAATGTCTGTTACACTTGAAAGAGGTCCAAGAAGGTACCTCAGAGGGCAGGAAAGTACTAATACAGGATATATAGGTGCCTGACTTCTACACATGTCTCCACTGCTCAGTGACCTGAAATTCCATTCTTTGCCTTCCTTCTTCAAGTGGAGGCTAGAAGGGCTTTAATTTGGGGGCCCAGGGTGGTGCTGGTGAAGTATAGGGATTCTGGGGGAATGTCAAGGTGTGAAAACGTGAGGTGAACCATGATAAGAATGGCTCACAATACTCAAGATAATTGTGCCTTTCATTTCTCTAAGTCCTCTTGTTACTTAAAAAAAAAAAAAGTACAAGGTAATCTTCAGTATTTTTATACTAAATGGCATCTACATAAATTTTTCCTGCAGTTTGTCTACCTGCTCTAGGTGTATTGAAAGTGGAAGATGCAGGTGACCATTAGCAACTGGGGTATGTGTATGTGTGAGCACACACACATGTATGGGAAGATAAAGAGAATGAGAGAGAGAGAGAGAGAGAGAGAGAGAGAGAGAGAGAGAGAGAGAGAGAAGAAAAAGGTGGATAAAAGGCGAAGAGGAAGAAGAAACATTAACTAAATGTTCACAATGATAAATAAGACAGAACAGAAGGGGAAAAGGAAAGAAGGATAAAGAGGATGAAGAAGAAAGAAAAATGGGGCAAGATGGAACAAGAGAGAAGAGGAGGAAGAAAGAAGAGCCGGTGTTAGAAATGCAGACACACCTTCCAGCATGAGGTAGCCCCTCGAGCTGGATTCAGGAAATGAAGCAGACCTCTGAGGAATCACCCTGTGGTGTTAGTTCTGAATTTTGCAGGTTCAGAAATCCTATTTTGTTAGAATACCTGCAGATGATGACAGGCTAGGAAACTAGTTCATACTATAACCAAATTCAAAGGACGTTGAAATAAACTCGAGAATACCACTCGTTATCAAACACCTTTCCGGTATTTGCAAATCAGTGCCCGTGCTCCCAAGCCCCCAATTCCTGGACTCACATGGCATAACTAGTATCAGATCAGAGTCCTGGTAAGTCCAGTACAACATTTTGACGATCTGGTGGAAGATTCCTAGACTGAACTTTTTTCTGGCCAAAATGAGCGTTTCTGCCTGTGCCCCTCCATGAGGTAGGCATTATCATTATGTCCGTTTTTCAGAGAAGTGAATTGAGGTTTATAGACACTAATGGACATGCCCAAGATCACACAGAGAGTGAGGATGCAAACCAGGCTGACCCACAGCAGGGCTTAAGGACATAACAGATGTGAGAACAATGAGGACCAGACTTGTTGCAGGGTAGACATTCAACACAACTGCCAGCTGGCTCTGCTATTAGATGCCACTACCATGCCCAGGGAAATGGACTATTCCTGCCACTGCTCCCAAATCAGTTCTCTGCTATCTTTGCTCTTTGCTTCTCTTGGGTTGGCCATGGATGCATCTTATCAACCAAGCCTAAGCCATCTATTGGAACTTCCAAGATGTTTTGGGAATTGTTACACAGTGGGCAGGAAAATTTGTAACCACTGACCTGTCCTGTTGCTTACAGCATGTTCAGGCAGAGCTGTGATTCCGTTGAAACACAACCATGTAGCCAAACCAGCTGTTAAAATATTGAAATACTTCCTACCAGTTGGCAAGTCCTCACTATCCCCTAGGTGTCCACCACCACGCAGGAAACCCCAATTCTCCCCTAAGACACCCTGAAACACTCTCTTGGTTCAGCAACTGTGACAGTTAATTTTATGTATCAGTTTGACTGGGCCACAGGGTGCCCAGATATTTGGTTGAACATTATTCAGGTTGTGTCTACAAGGGTGTTTCTGGATGGGATTCACATTTAAATGGGTAAACTGAGTAAAGCAGATTGTTCTCTCCAATGTAGGTGGGCCTCATCCAATCTGTTGAAGACCTGAATATAACCAAGAAAAAGAAAGGGAGAATTCATGCTCCCTGGCTGACTACTTTAAGCTGAGACATCCATCTTCTCCTGCCTATGGACTCGGACTCAGGCTGGAAACTTACACCATCAGCTCTCCTGAGTCTCCATCTTGCTGACTGCATATCTTGGGACTTCTCAGCCTCTATAATCACATGGGCCAATTCCTTATTTTTTATATATATGTGTGTGTGAGTGTGTATATACACATATATATATATATATATACACACACACATATATACATATCATATTATATCATATATATAGCATATCATATATTATATATATGAAGAGAGAGAGAGATCTTATTTGTTCTCTCTATATAATATAGCCTCTATCTCTATCTACAGCTAGAGAGGTGGGGAGATAGAAAGTAGAGAGATAAAGAGATAGAGAGATATCTTATTGGTTCTGTTTCTCTGGAGCACGCAGACTAATACAGCAACTAAATGGTTGGTGCCTGGCACAGCAGGGAGCCTTTGGGACTTTCCTCAGCCAGCGTGGCAGAGAGTCTTTGTGACTAGTTAGTGCTGGATCCCTCAGTAATTAAACACGTGGGCTCCCCTGTGGTGTGGGGCGCCACCAGGCCACAGCAGCCCTGGAGGGCACAGAGTGGACTAGGGGAGGAGGCACCATTCTGCCCTTCTGCAGCATCAGCGCAGGTCCATCCATCCTGCTCCAAGATGAGGATGTTTTTCCTGCCAGCCTAACCTCAGTGCCTGCTTGTCAGGCCTGAGCCAAATGCTTCAATAAGTCATTGCCATCTGTGAATGAAATCTGAGGGGGGAAATGGGACCCTGGAGAGAGGGTGGGGTGTGGTTGTTACTATGAAAGGCATATTCCATAGGTGTTTGGCTTGCTATAGGTTTGTGTTCAACATCCAGTTCCAGTGCCTATAAATCCCTGTGCCAAAAGCCCACATGAAAGGAAAACTAAACTTTTCTTCATTCTTCCTGGACCCATCACACACAGGCTTATATGGAAAGGAATGGCATGGTCTTTTCCACTCTGCATATATTTTCCAGTATAATCAGATGTAAGAGAAAAAGGTATTTAGTCAAATAAGGAAGTCAATTTGTCACAGAAACTTCTGTGGGAGGGGAAAGGACTCAGACAAATCTTAGGAAAGCAAACAAATTCCTACTTTGTAGGTTGTCACAGTTCCAATGTTCCTTCCCCTGAAGCCCACCTGAAAATATAAAGTGGTCATAGTTTTTCCAGGACCCCTGCCCACACTCCATCACCCAAGAGTGGGCCACTGGTCAGGAGGGTCCAGGAATCAGGACTTGACTGATATGAGGTCTCCAACCCGGCTACTCATAACCGACTGCAGTCTGTGTTCAGCAGTGAAACAATCTCTACATTGGGACTTTTTAAAAATCATCAGTTTGTGTCTGTTAACATGGGTTTAGCTGCAGTCTTAAGGCCTCTGATTCTAATCGTTCTGTGTAAGAGATGTGTGAAAAGAGTGAATGTGTGTGTCTGTGTAAGTGCTGGGATAAAAGAGAGAGGAAGGATGGGAGAATATAGAAAACAGAATTCAAGCAGCATTTGAGGCAGATGAAAGGAGAGGAGACTAAAAAATTTTCTTTCTTGACTTAACTGAGGCAATGGATCCGAGCTGAGCTTTGAGCTCTAGAAGAAAGAGGGCTGTGTATAGGAACCACATATTGGAGCGCGATGTTCCTCAGGGAAATATAGCAACCCACTTGGGGTGTGGGGCGGAGTCTCAGAGGATCCTGAGTTGGCCACTGTCTGTGCCCTTTCATATATAGGTTAGATAAAATGACCAGTGATTTGTACCTGGCTTTCCCTGACAAACTGGTAAAAGCCAGCATTGCACGTTAGCTTTTAAATGTTTCACCTTTACAGCCACCTTGATTTCACCTTGATTTTATGGCTGATTTAGTAGCTATTTCACCTGGTTTAAGTTGGTTCCTTCGAGCAATGAGCAATTAACCTCTTTTAGAATGTTCTAGAAAATGAATATCATATAGGGCCATTAAGCATTCAGCTCAAATCCATAGCCTGTTGTCTACATGCTCCCTAGAGACAAATAAGAATCTCCAACAGTTGATAATGGCATCTGTGTGAACAACTTAGGTAAAATTCATTGATTCATCCAATACCCTTTTATGAAGTTTTTCCCAGGTACAAGGTTTCATTACTGTCTTTAAAGAATTAATTGTACTTGGTGTTATCATTATTAAGGGTGAAGAGGGAAGATGGAATGAGCCTGAAGACCTCAGACCTTGCCCTGGATCAGCAGAGATTTAAACTCTTGGCACCTCAGTTTCCTCCCCCAGAAAGAGAAATGGAATTAGCTACCTTGTAGAGGGATGTTGTGAGGATGAAAAGGATAATCCAGACGAAAGATGTAAGGTGCTAAAGACTAGTAAGAGATTATTAAAACTAGTTTCCCTCCTTTTATATCCTCTCTCCTCTTCTACACATAAACTCAAAGTACGCAAATTCAAGATTTGCTGTTAAAATGATCAGTGATCCAACCTGGAAGTATTTGATCTTATTCCAGCTCGCTCTTTACATTTTCATCCCCAAACGAAACTATCACTAGACCAAGGGCTCAGACTAAATGAGTCACCCATTTAGCAGGCTTTGACTCTAGTGTTTTGACATGTGTGTGTGTGTGTGTGTGTTTGTGTGTGTGCGTGTGTGTGTACACGCTCCCACATGCATGTGTACTCCTGAATGCCAGGCATAATCACTCACTGGGATTACTCTAATGAATCACATTTTAAAACTTGATGGACTCTGCAAATGTCCCTCCAAGACACTCAATCAAGGATCCTGCCTACTGCGCTGCTCTCTGTATAATCTTTCCTGTAGATACTCAATAAAGAGCTGTGGGAGGAGACTCTGAGGGCATTAAGTAAGGCCCGAGGGCTCCTTCTGGGCCCACATTTGGATTCTTGTATATTTACTGCACTTGGGGTTTCTATGACTTTACCTAGTTTCTTTTCCATACATGATCTTTATGTTAGTTGGCTGTGGCTCATAGTCCCACACAAAGCTGCCTGCCTTAGCATACCAGCTGCTCTGTGAAACTTCCAACATAGATCCTTTGATTGAAGGATAGAACTTCTAAAAGGAAAGGATCCATGCCCCAAGATAAAGGTACCAATTCTGGAGGCAATAGGGAAGAATCATAAATCATGAAAATTTGCCTGGGCTCCTGAATATAAAATGCCTTAAGAGCTTTCTCTTCTTCCTGTTAGGGAAAAATGTTTTGGAAAAACAAACTTGAGCGGGAAGAGGGTAATGGATGGGCATAGCGCTATGACTAGTCAATCAGACCAGATCATTCCCATCACCTTATTCTCTGGAACCCCAACACCACTTCTGGTTAGCAATGTGGCCTGAAGATACAAGCTAACACCTTTGGTAGGTGTTGAGAGAGTCGTGTCCTGAGTGAAGCAACTTCAACACAGAGTTGCCAAACCAACACTCCCTGCTCATTCTTTACGCTCATGGTGTGAGCCTCCAAGGGGCATAGGCCAAGGAACCAGTCATTTGGTGAAATCCATAAAAAGGGCACAGTTGAGCGATTTCAGGAAAACTATAACCCAAGATGCATTCAAGATATGATGTTTTCTACCAGCCCTTGCAATCAAAAGATTATAAATGGAAATCATTTAAGAAAATACATTAACTATTACTGGCAGAGCTATTAGCACTCTTTCCCCCGCACCTCCAAGATTTGTTTCCATTTTACAGACCATCAGATATTAGTCTCCAAGATCAGCTATCACCCTCAGACTACTCTCTCTATTTGCTCTGGGCATGTACCAACCCACTCAATCTTCTATGCCAATGTTCAAATCCTTCCATTGGGCCCCTCGGAGTTCACATTCGGCCATCACCAAAAGATTCTAGAGCCTTGCCATCTTCCCTGAGCCTTCTCTTCAGCCTCTTGCCCTAACTCTGGAACTTGGGTCTGCCCTGAAGACACCACCTCTCCTTCAGCCCACCAAGCAGAGGCTGTTTGGTATCTCACACTTGTCTTCCTTGCTTCTCATTACAACTTCCAAACCATCTTTCATCCTTCTATCTGCAAAAACCCAAGCTCCTTTGTATTTCATGCTTCCAAACTAGACCACCCCAAACCTTCTCTTGTCCTGCCATCAAACAACTCCTAAGTGATCACCCCTTAATCACGAAAGTTTATAGCAGCTGGCTCCCTATCTTCCTCTCCACCTTGAAGACTTTCTAGTCGTCTTCTACTAGCTCTTTGAGTCTCTACAGGAAAGGGAGTACAGAGATGAGTACAGTTGTACAACCCTTCTTGGCAATTTCAACTTCAACACATACGGGGGTGACTTATCCAATACTGGGCATCACTACTCTTTGACTTCTCCATTTGTCTTTTCCTTCAATGCCACTTTCTCCCATAGTCATTCCCCTGACCTTGTCACCACTGATAAAAGCACTACCTCAGAAACTTTCCTGCTCACTTACTCACTCACTCACAGACAGCCCATTCCAACCCACCATGCCTGCTTCTGCATGGAGACTTGCAGTCCAGAAGCCACTGTTTCCTTGTCTGTTACCCCCCTCAGGTCCCTACCTTCCTCTCCCCAAATTACATTCTGCAATCCATCATTACACTTACTGCCTGGCAACCTCTCCCCCTCCCTTACCCCTGTCCCTACCTATGTGCTCACCTGATTCAACCCCAACTCAGGTTAAATCCACCCATCTCCCTACTCCATATCTCCACCGGAGTAGCAGACCCCTGCTGGTGCAAAACACACAACTATGCTAACAGGTCTGCCTCACATTCAGTTCCTGTAGAACACAAGACAGTGGGCCTTCCCTGGGCAGCCCATTGCACTGCCAAGGTACGCTCCGGCACTCTTGAATGTAACCATCTGTCCTCAAACCGCCCGCATCCCCAACTCTCACTTTACACCCAGATGAGTATCTTGTCTGATATTTTACTGAGAAAATACAAGCAATCAGAAACTCTCCCATTTTCCAAGTCTCCCAATTTACCTGTTCCCAAACCTTTGCTTTCTCTCCTGCTAAAGCAAATAAAGTGCCCTTTTTCCTGTCTAGAACCACTCACCTTCTAACCTTCTGAAGGTTGTCACTGCTATAGTTATTCCTTCTAAGTCCGAGGACAACCTCAAAGCCATACACTTACATCTAAGTATTTCCCAGAAAAACCTCCCTGATCTTAGCACACCCTCTTTTTGGGTCAGGCCGGGACCAGAGTGGAGCAAGAGAGGCACCTAGGGCAGCTGTGCATCGTCCTTAGATGTTAAGCCCTAAGTGTCTCTCCTGCCTCGTTCCAATGCTGGCTCTGTTTCTGTTTTCTTCCAAGCCATTCCCTGGTCTCTTTTCACATCTTTTCCCCTAATTATGACAAACTCCCATCTCCTTTAGAAAACATCCATCACAATTATAATTAAATAATTATGTAGTTGGTTGTTTAATGGCCACCTCCCCTACTAGAATATAATCTCCCCGAGGGCAGGGAACCAATCTACCATATGCACTGTTATAACACTCTCCGTTCCTCAGTTTTTCTATCTGTAGAGTGGGGCTAATAATGTACCCAATACATGTTACATTTTATGATTAATAGTGTCCCTAGTATCTAGCAATTTCCCAGCACATTGGAGGTACTTCATTAAAAATTGTTGAATGAATAAGTAAAAGAATAATTCCAGGGCTGATGTATAGATGAAAATTCAACAGGGTTGAGTACTTTTCTGAATGTACTAAAATATGAAAAAGTGACAGTTAAATGACCTGAGGATACAAGTCTTCCCCTTTTTTGGTGGTTGGCGAAATGCGTTCTGTATCTTCCTCTCCCATATTTGTGGGTACCTTCATTCTGGTGTCTCGGGTGCCTATTATCAAGTCAGGTCCAACTCACCCTTTCCTTCCCAGCCCATGGAGGGCCATGTTGTGAAATCTTTGGCAAAACAAAATCATTAGTGCCGCTTTCCACTGCCACCCTGGGAAAGGTTTACTAAAACCCTTCAGGGAAATAGAAAGGCCCTAAGCCGTTCTGGTGGTGCAGCAACAGAGTGGTTACTAAGAAAACAACCCCACCCCCTCTCTGCCCTTCCAGACCTTCCCACTCCTCCCAGGGTCAACACCACTTTCTTGAGTAGCCCTTGCAACTCTGTCCCCCCACCCCACCCCGCCCAGTCTCCGTCCTCTCCTTGGAGAGGGAGAAGGAGAAACTGAGTGCTCACAGGTCAGTGAGACCCAAGGAGACACTGCAGGAAGTCGCCAAGCTTCCTGTCCCTCATAGCGATGACTCTCAGGGCCAGTCCTTCCCTGACCTTCCTTCTCCATTTTCCTCCTCCTCAAACCATTTGCAAGCACCGCTGCCTGAAAATGCTAAGATGCAGGCTTTGGTGTAGCTCCGCAGGGTTGTCACCGATTCCTGGGCCTTTGGCAGGAAGGGAAGAAGAGCTACAACTTGTCCATAATACCAAGAATCAAGTGGCGCTTGGAGGCAACTCCCTAGCCTCTGGCTGTGGTTTCCCTCTCAGTCTGGCAGCCTGGATTGCAGGGCTGGAAGGAGCGGCATCAGCGCTGCTGGCAGATCCCGTGGCTGCATCAGCAAGAGCTGATTTATTGCTTCCCTTCGTCCACTGTTTCTCTTCCGACCTCCCTCCCTCCTTCCCTTCATATAGGCATTGCAGCTCTCTTCTGGTTTCCCTTGGGGTCAAGCTGCCTAATATTTTGCTTTACTCCAAAGTTTCTATGGTCTTCCCTGTTCCCCTCTCTTGAAGGATGACCCAAACAGAAATGATTGCTGATCCGTGAGTGGGAAAAGCGGCCTGTGTTGCCCAGCTTTACCAAAACTGTCCTATCGTCTGTCTCGCTCTACCTGTCAGTCTTTGCTTCCAGGTCACCTTGCTTCAAACCATCAGTCTTGGCAGATGCCTCCTTTCCTGAGCTCCCCCAAGGAAGATCTGTGACTTTGTTATGACAGGAAGTTCTTTTAACAAAACAAGTTCCAAATAGAAAGCTCTTTCAATATTTGTTTTAAAATAGGAATTAATAGAAAAACATAGACTCCTTCCAAACCAGCCTTTCCTCTTTATTATTCAGAAGGGTCACTCCTGATCAAAAGGAACAGGATCTTTTCATTGGGAGCTATTCCTGAATGACTTGATTTTGAGTCACAGAAATATCTTTTTTTTTTTTTTTTCTTGTCAGAAATTCAATGTTGGCTTTAACTGGACATTGAAAACTCACATTAACAGTGGTGGCTCCTTATCTTTCTGTCTTTTATAAGGGGCCCCTGCTAATACACTGGGACAGAAAAAAAAAATCCATTATTGTTCCAAGCACCTGGCTGAGTTGAAAACATCCCCGTTGAGTGTTTCACTCTGTGATGGAGTAACTACAACAAAGAAGTGAGGCACAGCAGTATGTGTAGGGCCTTGCCCCCTTCTTAGCTGTGTTAGCTCATACAAGTTACTGGTCCTCTCCGAGTCTCAGTGTCATCTTTACAATGGGGATAATACTGCCTTCCTTGCACGCTTATTGTTAGGAATTACATTGAGATAACTTATGTGAAGCACCTCACATGGTATCTGACACATAGTAAGCAATCAGTGAACGGGAGTTACAGGAAAAGATTCAGGAAAGGTAGCCTGTATACAGATTCAATCTGGGGGTGTAGAGGAAGGTTGGGGGAGGGACTGCTTGCTACTTAGGGTACTCCTTACTGCATAATTGTCCATTAGGTCCATCCTGCTCAGGCCCCATATTTTTAATTCCCAAAGAGGTTCACTTAACTAGGGACTTTATTAGAACAAGCACAAGTTTGATGAGGGCTGTCTGAACCCATAAGATGGAATGGAAACTATACGTACTCATAGTTTATTGCAGTAACTAAAAATTGAGTTAACTAAAAATTGTGGTTAACTAAAAATGGGTAGTGAGGTGGCCCACCAGGGATATTTTGTCCCTCCTCTTCAGTAAAAGGAACTGTCAAGTCACCGTTGGGCAAATCTTCAGGGCCACTCCTTGCTATGAGGATGGAAGCCAGGGACACCCCTGCCATGGGGAAAAACACCTTTTATTTGACTAGGGAAACTGCTGTTCTTGTGGCATGCAAAGGGCTGAGGAAGATTTGCACAATTTATATAAGAATCCCAGGTGTCTCCTGGGAGAAAAAGGATTGATTGTACCTCACCACCAACAACCATGGCCAACATAAGCACCAACCATCATCACCATCAATACTCCCACTTCTACCACCACCATCATGGCACCAGCTATGATCGCCACCACCTCCACCTCTACAACCATTGTCATACCGCCTACTACCCCTACCATCATCGCCACCATCACCGCTCCACCTTCACCACTATTAGAACCACCTACTGCCATCACCACCATCATGCCTTCCACCACTCCCACTTCCACAACCACCATCGCCATTTCCATCACACAGTTCATCACCATCACGTCACTCTCACTATCAGTATTACCACTATCATCAACAATACCCCCCACCACTGCCAGCACTGCCACCTTTATTCTCAAGATCAACATCATCACTAACAACAGCACCACCATCACCACATCCATTACACAACCCATCACCACTACTGTTTCTGTTTCCCTACACACACTCCTTCACTAGCACTTCATCCCACAAAATTCAGGTCTTTAAGTTTGGAAAAGGGGATCTTGGCCTAGGCCCATTTGTCCAAAACCCTGAAATAAAGATGAGAGAGAGAGAGAGAGAGAGAGAGAGAGAGAGAATGAAATATGGACTGGCTTTCATCCTAAAGAGTAGAGTTGAAGAGAAATGGTAGTTTTGTCTTTTTGAGACCATGGGTCTTAGGATCTATTTACACCCTTGTAATGAACAGTACATGTGTGGGGAAAAACAACCGGCCTTGGGTTGCTCAGAGCCTTTAAGGCGTGGCAAGCCCTTTTGACAGAGAAAAAGGAATGTTGTTCCTTCTTAAAGTACAGCTGGGTCCACCAATCTTAAGCCAACCAGCTCATTAGGCAAATAGACTCCAAAAACAGTTCCAACTCCACCCTCTTAGGACAGTCTGTCACCAAAGGCAATGGCAGGATGAGATAATCCAGTAGGCAATGGCCCCAGTGAGGGCGAGCCTTGTACCGTGTTTCCCCGAATACAAGACCTAGCTGGACAATCAGCTCTAATATGTCTTTTGGAGCAAAAATTAATATAAGACCCGGTCTTATTTTTCTATACTATAAGACCGGGTATAATATGATATGACATGACATGACATGACATAACATAACATAACATAACATAACATAACATAACATAACATAATATAATATACCGGGTCTTACATTAATTTTTGCTCCAAAAGATGCATTAGAGCTGATTGTCCGGCTAGGTCTTATTTTCGGGGAAACATGATAGGTGGTTAGACACAAAGTCTTGGTTTTCTGATATTCCCAGTAAGTGGACGAGGCCCAAGTGTTTATTTTTAGGGCCTAAGGAGACATGTTAATCCAAATAATAAAAAGAGAGACAGAAAGAGAGAGTCAGGAAAAGAAAAATACAAATCAGAAGCAATTTAGATACCATGCAATTCTGGTATGAATTTCCAACCTCCACTAACTGAGAATCAAATGAATGCTAGTTGGAGGGTGAGGAAGGATGTTTGTGTCCTGGTCCAATCTTTGTTCTTCTTTTATCACCAGGTTCTGCCATCCTCACGTATCCCCCTTTGTGTATCATGCCTCCCACATTCCCAGCTTTTAGGTCCTAGGAAGGGCGCTTTCTTGGATAAAAGTTCCCTGTATATTTTGGCTTTTTTGCTGACATTGCGCAGGATTCCCACTCCCTCCCATTTCAATTGCTCATGGTTCTGACCTAAAGGTACAGAGCTTTATCAGCTGTATTCGTAGCTTTAATTCCACCTTTGCTACTGGGACGTTAAGGGAGTTGGCCCTCCTTTCTTAAGTGGGCTGTGAAATGCCTGCTGTGGTTTACTGGAAATGACTTTGTACTGCCTGAGCTGCTCAGCAGTCTGCCTCTCTCTGCCGTGGGTAGTCTGTCTGCCTTGCGGGAGTACAAGGAGCTTTTAAAGCCTGCCCTGTTTATTGCGTGGCACGAGTGTACACAGCCTGCAAAGGCCTCTCCTGAGTTATCATCAGCTCTGGCAGTTTAGTTGGTGCACTGTTAGTGCCACCCCTTCCTTCTCTCCCTCCCCACCCCAGCTACAGCTGTCTGTGGTTTTTATTTTTGTGTTTTGTTATTTAACTATTTCATGGCCACTTCTGTGCAAACTCCTTGAGCAGTTCTCCAAACCACACACTACACAGCTCAGTTGGGAACCAGGAATTCAGCCTGGAACCCTGAATTCAACCCAAAACACCACCAGCACAGCTGCCACTGTGAGCACAAATAGTGACACAGAAGGTTCCAGGTAGACCTGTGTCCCTACGACCTCCAGCTGCCTGCAGCAGGTATGTTAGATTAAAGCTTGAAGAAGTTTTAGTTTAGAAAACACTCAGTCCCTAATATGAAAACCATCAACTTCAGAGGCCTTGTTTAAAACATATAAAGTATACATACTGAAAGAGAATCAAATTATGAACACTGTAGTTTTGGATTGATTATTGTTTTCTTGTTTGTTTTTAGTATTCTTAGCCTTAGCAAGATTCTCTGTTGTGTTTATGCAAAGTTTATGTGCAATATGTATATGAGTACTATGATTTCAAAATGTTTATTTTGCAACAAAAAGCCTTAAGGATCATTTGAAGAAAAACACAAAAAAGCGCAAGAGAAATAATGCAGCAATAATGAGATCCTAAACAGCCCATGCAGTAAAATTAAGGAAAACAAGTTTTAATGTGTCCCATTCTAGTTCCAGTTAAGTCTTCCTCAGAGAACTGAGATAATGTGTGTGTGTGTGTGTGTGTGTGTATCTCAATGTGTGAGAGGTTGTAAATGTGTATATGAGTGTAAGCCATGTGAGTGTAAGCATAAGTGTAGGTGTGAATGGGTGTGAGTGTGAATGTGAATCGATGAGTGTGTGTGAACGTAAATGTAATGATGTGAATGTAAATGTGGGTGTGTAAGTGGGAATATGTGGGTATTGAGTGAGTGTAAATGTGAGTGTATTTGTGTATGAGTGTGGTTTATGTAAATGTGAGTGTGTAAGTACACATTTGTGTGTGCACATAAGTTGTCTGAGTGGGAGAGTGCCTGAGTTTAAGCTGGGTGTGTGGTTATGAGTGTGTGTGAGTGTAGGTTGTGTGAGTGTGAATGTAAGTTGTGTGAGCATGTAAGGAAAAGTGTGAGTGTGCAGGTCAGTGTGTATGCCTATAAATTGTGTGTAGGAGTGTGAGTGTGTATGAGCGTAAGTCGTGTGAGTGTATGCACTTACTATGGAAAGAGACCCAAAGATGCAACTTTATAGTATCTTGACTTTGACAGTCAAACATTTCTGAGCACCAACACCAGCTTCTCCAGCGCTGGTGAGGCCTGCTTGAGAACGGGTAATGGTGAGAATGATCACATGTCCCACTTTGCCCAGTGAGTCAGAACTCATTTATGCCTGTTATCCTGGCATCATTATTTTGTAACCACGTAGATAATGTGGTTGAGGTGTAACTTACATCAGTATATACCTTGAGAAGACAACACAATGACTTTTTACATGTGCACACACCTGTGAAACTATCCTCCAGATCAAGATAGAGAACATTTCTGGCACACCCTTCCCCTCTTCACTCTCACAAATATCTTGGTTTGCCAGAAAACCTCTTCAGTCACCCCAGGACAGTCTTGCCGGGGTTTATCCTCCACCACCTGAAGGAGGGTAGATTTCATTGCCCATTAACATCATACCATCTTTTGGTCTTTGCATACTATTTTATACATGCTGGAGAGTCAAAGTAAATGCATTACAGCTGTTTGGAAACCCGGGGGGATTAAATTACCTCAGCTTGACTTGATGGGCTCTGAGGATATGTGGATTCTGGAAGGTGGAAATTATTAGAACACACACCTTCATGGAAATTACCACTAATCCCAAGCATCTGAACTTCTCTTTACCCCGTCTCCACTACTCTGACCCTCCCCTGCCAAACTTTCCTTTCATTAAAGGAATGAGGCATCTCCTTTTGGGAATCATATAGAAACTGTGGGAAAGAGTATGGGATCTGGAGTCAGCTGGGCTCGGCCTGGCAACTCAAGTGTACTATTAGTTTAGTTCTGCGTCTTTGGGTTAGTTAATTAGTTAAGTTCTATAGGCCTCACTTTCCTAATCTGTAGAAGGAACATGTTTTACTTTGCAGAGTTGGGTTCAGAATTAGATTTAATGAATGTAAGTTACCTGTCACATGGGCATCAAATATATGATAACTAATGTTTAAGTCAGATTTAAGGATCAGAATAAAAGCAAGGTAGCTTTTCCAAAAATGGCCACAGAAATATTTCCAGTCTGATTCATTTTTCTGGAACTTTGTCACTCCCCATTCAGGGGCAGAGTCTTCCCCCAACCACCACCATGAATTCATCAGGACTTTGTGACTGCCTTAGTGAACAAAAATGGTAGAAAAGCAATGCTACGTGACTTCCATGGATATGAAACATGACAACACATCTCCTCTCTCTCTCTCTCTCTCTCTCTCTCTCTCTCTCTCTCTCTCCTGCTCTCCCTCCCTCCCTACCTCACTCCGTCTCTTCCTCTCTTCCAAGATGCACCTGCCCTGTGCTGGGAGAAAGTCCAAACTTGCCCACATAGAGAGACAATGTGGAGAGGTCCACGTGAAGAGGAACTGAGACCCCCAAGTAATAGCCATTATCAACTGCCAGACTTGTGAGTGAACAAGCTTTCAGATGATCCCAACCCTCAGCCATTGAGTCTTCCAACTGAGGCCCCAGAAATTGTGAAACAAATACAAGTTATCCCTGCTGTGCCCTGTTCGAATTCCTGGTCCCTGAATCTGTGAGTATAATAACTAGTTACTTCAACTTCTAAGTTTGGGAGTCATTTGTTATATAGCCATGGTAATTGGAACTCAGCGTAATCAGTATTTTGTAGATGGAGCTGACATTTCTCACACCTGCATCAGGCAGAGTAAATGTAAGCACAGTTTAATGCTTTGGTCTATCCAAACCTCAAGGGTAGAGAGTCTGTTATTACATTTGTCTTGTTTTGTTTTTTTTTTTGTTGTTGTTTTTTGTGATTGGAACCTGGTTTCCATGTTCATGCTCACAAAATGATTTGATTCTCTTACTCAAACCCAAAGTGGTCTCCTGTATCCAAACTCCTAGAGCTCTGTCTGTTGTTTGACACTAACCATTTACTAGCATGAGGGAAATGAAACTATAAAATAATGCAGCTATATTATAACCAAAGATGACTGAAGTTATATATGCAAATTGGCTGCTCACCTCTTCAAGTAGCAGTTGTGAAGATTCTATCTTATTTCTTTATTTTCCGTGTCACAAAGATGGAAACTTTACCCCCCTGCCATGAATGCATCTGGAGACAGTTTGGGAAGACTAGCAAGGCCTCCAGTAACAGCAAAGGTCATCAGGAAAATCAGCCAGAAAGCGGGGCAGCAGTAAGACCAGCTTTCCAGACTGGCCTAAAGCAAGAAAAATGGATTCAGTGGGCTGACAATGTCCAAAGAACCCAACCATGGACTGGAGCCTGTCACACAGTCCTGTTGAGGAAGTTAGTATAGCATAATGGTGAGAGCATTGGCTTTAGATCAAACGAAACTGGGTTCAAATCTGGTTTCTCCACATACTGGCAGTGTGACCTTAGGTAAGTTCTTTAACTCCTCAATTTTGTTACCTGTAAAAATAGTACATACCTGTGGTAGAGGCAGCTAGTTATCTACCAAAGATATGTATTCCTCTTGCATAGTACAGTTGTGGCTGAGAAATAGCTTCCTAGCACCTAAGTTAGACCATGTGACTAGATGGGCCAAAGTGATCAATGGAATGTGAGCAGAGGTCATATGTGTCGCTACCAGGCTGAAGTGACTAAGTATCCAGTGCGCCTTGCCAACACAATCATCTTCTTCTATGGAGGCCACAAGTTGAAGATGATAACTTCACAAGATAGAGTGAGGCTGGATCGCTGTGTCACCACTTGGAAGAGCCACTTAACTAGGAACATGCACATTGGACTTTGTGTGAGTGAGAAATAAACTTTTATTAGGTTAAGACACTGCAAATTGGGGCTGTTTGTTACAGTCACTAGACCACACTGACTCATACACTGTCTTAGAGATTATGACATACCTAATTGTAGACAATTATGAAGAGTTGTTTACCATCTGTCTTCCCCATTTGACTGATGCTTCTTGAGTGCAAGGACCAGGCCCTATTGTCCCACAGTGCCTTACACTGTGTCTGGTACATACAGAATTGGTTATCTGCAGCTTGATTAAGAGAAGAGAATTAAAATCTAGACTCTTCAGCAACAGGAGAAATAAAAGGTTGATATTAAAAAACATTACATTAAAACTTCATTACTGTAAGCAGTTATTTAAATACTTAACAAAAGTACCAAAACAAACAAATAAAAAACCCTACCTAGAAGTAAAGTCATAATTTTCCAATTTGTAATTTTTATGCCTAAGGGGAGCAAAGAAATGAGTTTCCCCATTAGAAAGTTTTGGAAACCAAAGTTTACTATTAGATTTTTTAAAAAGCTCTTACAAGTTAATAAATGGTTAGCTTAACCACTGGTTCATATTTCTAGCAGATGAGGTGGAGTAATCTAGGGGAGGGAACAGTTCTGTAAATGCAAACTTGATAGCAAGAATTGTACCTGAAAAGAATACCTTATCAGTAACATCTGAGTTTTATCTTTGAATATCAGTGTGAACAACAATAATTTGTATTTATATAGCACTTTTCTTTTTATTGCTCCCAGTGTGTTCTCACAACAATTCTAAGAGTTAGGGCACATTTTATTGTCATCATTTCACAGATGGAAAATCCATAAAATAAAGAGAGTTGTAATTTGGCCAACATCTCATGGCTCATGTGAGAATCAGAAGCCAGGTCCCCTGACTCTCATCACAGGACTTTTTCTGCACCAGACCTCCCAGGGTGATATGTGTTTAACATGGATGATAGCCCAGTAGGCACCAAATTAAACAAACAGTTTTGGGTATGGTCTCACACTTGGGTGTCATACTGGATAAAAAGTAAACTAAGACACAGTCCTACAACAACAGCCCAGTTAGGGAGAAAATAATTTAGATCGGTGAATAGTTAAAAAATAAATAAAATATTGATGTAGCAATTCCTCCTAATTACAAAAGAGATAAAGTAAGACAGGTTGGGACTAAATGACAAATAAGCAGTATGTCCAAGAAGTGTGATGGCCATTCAGAAGAGGGAAAGAGTACACAGGGATAGAATACCAAGAAAGGCTGGATGGAGGAATTGGGATTTCAGAAAAGATAAAATTATGTAATAAAAAGCACCTTATCTGCTCAGCACCACTCCCTTGTTCTTCTGGAAACATAACCCCCTTTCTTTGGGGAATTGTTCCTTCCCCTATTCCAATCAATTGAGATTGACTTTAGATAAAGCTGCCACGATAGCATACTGCACCTAGGCAATTGGAGTGGCATGGGGCCCAAATCTAGTCAATCAGAATTATTAAAAAAAAAAGAAACAAAACAAACAAAACCTAGAACTAAAAGAAGTAACCTGTTCTGCTTGCTTGAGATATGAGGAGCCGGTGGCCATCGACCCTGCTCTGTGGAAGAGATTAGGCTGAGAAAAGGCAGCTGAAATTAGAGATAGAGGAAGAGAGTGCGGATGCCATTGGGAACATGGTTCCAGGGGTCTTCGAAGCTCAGCAGACCCCTGCCCTCCCTGCGGGTTATTGTTACATTGAGTTGGTCCTTCTCTCCTCTTCCCAGTGATGGCAGAGTGGAGCTCACATCGCTTGCAAACATAGTCTTGAATAGGTGGAGAGGAGAGGGGAAGCTGCCCTGTCTTGGGCAGAAGCGACTAAATGAGCCCACATGGGAAGTGAGGAAGCACAAGACTTTTGGGGGGACAGTGAAGAAACCAGTGCTTCTGGAGTTGAGGGATGGCATAAAAGAAGCGTGAAATACCAAGCTCTGCACATGGAATGTGAGACTATCACAGAACACATCCATGGAGACACTGAGCAGGCAACCAGGATGTGGAAGTGGGTCTCCAGGGAGGAATGATGGCTGACGCAACAATAGTGAAAAGAGTGCTACGCAGAGTCAAAAACACTCCAATGAGAAAGGGCTTTTCTACAGATTAAAGCGGTTGATGAATTTAAAAGAGAATTATTAATTTGGGAGCCATCTACCTGGAGGTAACAGTTGAAGTAACGGATGTAAAAAATTTGCAAGGGAAAGAAGAGGAAAATGTCTTGGATAAATGCTCACACTTAGTCAAAGACAATAAGAACATACGAATTAAGAGAAAGCAGGGTCACAAAAGCCAGGTAAGCAAAGAGTTTGAAGAGGGAGACATTGAGCAGTGGTGAAAAGAAATGAAGCCAGTAAGAAGGTTGATGAAAAAGCCTATGGAATTTGAATTTGGGGAGCAAGACGTTGTTGGTAAATGAACTTTGATATGGTAGAATGCCAGCCGAATGGAGAGAAGTTACAGGTAAGGCAATGTATGCTATTGGTGCCCAGCCACATTTCTTGAACTTTCCAGTGGACACCTGCTGACTTCCAGTGTGGAATCTGCATCTCTGTGCCTAATGATTTTTTTTTCCTGTCCCGTGAGGCAAGCCAGAAGTATTAGAGAATTAACAGCTACCAAGAGCAGCCCTTCGACTTATGAGTTGATGTGTAAACACCGCAGCTCTCTTGCCACGCCCCTGAGCGGGGGCAATTCTGAGACACAGATTTTTGCACCATTTCTCAGAGTTTCTCCCCAAGATCAAGCTCCAGGTCCCCGTTGTGGTAACTGGCTTAATAGTACACTCTTCACTAGTTAATTTCCTTTTTTTTCGTTACTGCTCTCCTAACCGTGTGTTCCCTGCACAACCCCAATAAACTACTTGTACTTGAATCCTTGTCTCAGTGTCTGCTTCTGAGAGAAGCCAGACTAAGACAGGTGATTACGTAATTGCTGGCCCAAACTAGGACACTGGTGAGAGTGAAAAGCAGATGGGACATTGTTAATAATTATGAGGACGAATGGCACAAAACAGGACTTTGCATACTTGGAGGAATGGCCTCCGTCGTTACATGCTTCTCCTTTGAGAAGATGGACTGGGACCAGAAGAAAGAGATGCAAAATTCAAATACCAATTCCTTATACCAGAGAGTGAACATATGCAGACAACAAAGATGGCTTTTATTTAGTGAGCATTTGTACCCGATGTCCCATTACCTGGAGGGCTCTGGAAAGGAATATGTCAGTTCAAGAGTGGGAGAATATCTCAGGAGGAGAATGGGCCATAAAAAGTAGGTCAGTGTCCAGCCCCCAGGAAAGTGCAGCTCTGCATTCCTGTGATTCAAGACTCCAAGGCTGCGAGCAATCCTGTCAACCATCCTCAATGAGATGCTCATCTTAAGGGCCTCAGTATGCACGCCCTTCTTTCTTCCTCTGGTCTTCCATTAGTGATGTTGGTGTGCTCCGCTCCGTAGCTGCCCAAAAAGACAAACCTCTTGTGACAGCACATTCTTACCCTGTCTCTTGTTCTCAGCAGACTTAAAGATAGCATCTGGAAATCTGGGTCCGTTAATACCCAAAGCCTTTCCACTTCAGATGCTTCCACATCTATTACTTTATCATCTCTCCTCTAAACAGAGATTTTTTTTTTTTTTTCTGTGCAAGAAAATCTTTTAAGAAAGCCACTCCATTTTCTCACGTGGGTGAAGGGATGTTACTGCGGAGGAGAAGAGTGTTCTGGGTGAGCGGGTACTGAGAAAGGACAAGACACTAACATTCTTTCCCCTTCCCTTTGCACATATTAATCCCCGTCCCTGGGTTCAAGGAGGGAATTTCTGTATGACGTTGGTGGTACAGATGAAATGCCTCTGATGAGGGAAGGACCTCTGCTCTCTAGTGCCAGGTGTTGAGCTGGCCGGTGGTGCTGGCTGTTTTCTGTAACTCTCAGGATGACCCATTGCTGGAACATGTGCTTCATTTCTCTGATTGCCTGCTCTTGACAGTCTGGCTTACAGCTGCCCCACTTGAACTTGGAGTTGATATATAAATAGATAGATCAGCATGTGCTATGCTAAACACCTTCTATATATTAACTCCTCTCATCCTCACAATTCTATGAGGTAAATTCAGTTACTAACCTTGTGTTACAAGTGAGAACTGAGATACAGAAAGGCTAAGTAGCTTACTCAAGTTCTCTCAGATAGTAAAGTTTGCAGCTTGAGCAACCGAAAACAGAAGAGCCTGTGGGATATTCCATTAGATGCATACACAAGGCTGGGCTGGTCAGCTGGGTTGGTTGAGGAAGGAACTGTTTTGATGGGTCTCAGTACCATAGAGTTCTCATTAGCTTAATGGATTAAAATTCTGTTCAGTAGTTACACTCCTATCCTGGACCTCAAGGCCTGGGGTTACACTGTCTCAAGGATGGCCCAGGGGAGAGGTTATCAGGGCAGCAGATTGTACTCCTTAGTCTCCAAAACCCAGCTCCTTTCCCAGCTCTCAGCTTTGTAGTGGGTTTTATCTCCAGTTCAGAGCCACTCCTGACCTTACCCTGGCATCACAGGCCAAGTTCATTACCTCCTCAGGAAAGACCCTAAAGACCCTTCCATCCTCCCACTGCCCATGGCTCCTACACTCCTCTGTCCTTGTCTTTCTGGCCCTTGCACAGAACTGTGCCTGTGCTCCATCATGGTGATGTTAGGCAAGTGGACCTGGGCATCTCTCAGCTGGACCAGCAATAGAGGAGCAGGGCCCTCGCACAGGTGTCTCAGGAGTGTCACATATGTGTTCAGAGGGCTACTTGTTGATCCAAGATACTTGATGCTTCACAAAGACACTCATTATGTCCTGCCTCGAAGTATTTGCTCCCTGTTCTCTTCACCGTGAATGACCCTCCCCTGAATGTCCAAACTGCATCCATTTGTTAAGGCACAGTACCATGTAGCCACTGCCTAATGCCTTCACTGTGTCCCCCATTGGAAATCTTCTGAACCACCTCTGTAGGTGAACTTCTGTGGGCTTTTTGTCAGTATCCCTCTTGTGTCATATGTATGCTGCATTCTTTGGAGATATGTATATCTATGTTCACTTTTGTTTTTCTAATCTGCCATCAAAGGCTGAGTCACAGTAATTCAACTGTGTATCTTCAAATTTGCTTAGCAGAGAGCCTGCCATGTAGGGTGTTTTTGAATGAAAGAGGAGGGTACACTTACACGGACAGGGAAAAAAGCAATATCTGGGTAGGAAACCTTTGGGAAGTGCAAATAATACGTTTACCAAATGGATGATGTACTTGATGAGTCAAATAAAATAATATTTAAATTCCAATTTCTGTCTCATTTGGACATGGTTCCAGGGTAACTATGAGAATCCAAACAAATCAACTCTCCACTTAAAAGAGTAAATTCTGTCTTTTAATTATGTCAGTCATGAGAGGGGGTTTGAGAGACATAATTTCAGAGCCAAAGTTTCCTTAGTTTTTCTTCTCACTTTGAGTCTTCTTTCTTATTAAAAATCAATGGAATTTTGAAGAACCAACTCCAAAGGTTTCATACTTCCTCTGCAATTTTTCTCTTAAAAAGAGCGTGACACTGAAATGATTACATCAGATTTATAGCAGCCTCTTTATTCCTTATTCTCTAGAAGCCCATCTACTTTCTGGGTTGATTTGGGCGTAGTAACAATAAGAATTTTCAAAAAAAAAAAAAAGGAGTGGGGAGAGATCTAACCGGCTTATCCTGGGTTTCATGTCGACCTTAGCACAGGGAAAGGACAGGGCATCTCCTTCAACGGTCCTACCAAGCTTTCCTTTCCCTGAGGTAAAAAATACCATCTGTTTAATCCTTAGTTCTTTAGGATTTGATCTATCTGTGGTACAAATGAAGAAACTGAGGTACAATTCAGGAAAGGCCAAGGAGCTAGCCTGGCACTGCCCCCTCTAATTTCTTATTTCAAAGACCCTGCTTTTTAAAGTTGACACCTCAGATCCATTTCACCCCCAGGGGCGTGGTTAGTAAGTCCATCATGACAACCACTCCCCTTGGCAGTTATTGGCTTAGGAATGGGTGTGTGTCCATGTCCTGGCCAATGGGACATGAGGGGAACGGTCTGGGGGCGTCTGAGGAATATCTCTTTGCTCCTAAAAAGGAGACCCAAGAAGAGACAGCCCCCAACTCTTCCTCTGGACGTTGCTTAGTCTGGGTCTAACAAACAAAACTTCCTCAGACGTCTTGCTCACCTTTGTGGTTCATGCCAGCACACGGAGGTGGCAGAACCGAAAGAATCACAGAGAAAAGGAGGCACCCTGGAGTCTGCCAAACCTCTGGGGACTGTTATATGATAAAATAAAGTTTCCCCAGCTCAAGCTGGGGATTTTTTGTGACTTTTAGCCAGAAGCATCCTAACTGAAGCACTCACTGCTGTGGAATGAAAAAAAAAAAAAATACCAATGAAATGAGGACATTTTCAAAGATTACTCCCAGGAAAACTCGTGATTTTGAGAATTGCCATTTACTACCTGTGTAACCTTGGACAAGTTATTTAACTTCTCTGAATCATAGTTTCCTCACATATAAAATAGAGACAATGCTTGTATCTACTCCATAGGGTGGTTGTAAGGATTAAACAGGATGAAACAAACAACCCACCACCTGGCACATAGTAAGTGCCCACTAATGGTGGGCTGTTAGATATACTCTGGGAAGAAAAGTTGAAATGGAATCAGAAATGAACCTCTACTGCTTTTTTTTACAGCTGGTAAATATTTAACAACGTTTTTCTGCGCTCCCCCTCCCCACAGCTTTTTTCATATTCATCCACATATGCACCTAACTCAGCCATCACATCATCTCCTGTCAAATGGCATAATTCTGTCAGTGCATCCACTTATAAGCTTGGCCATATCTAAAATGTGAACTTCTAAAAGGCAAAGATTCCTCCTCTTCCCTTTGTCTGAATAGCCCCCAGCGTGATTCCAGGAACAAGTGGCCACTTAATATAGTCTTAGCTCAGTGGTTTATAACCATGGGTCAAAAATCAAATTCAACTGCAGTGGTTCTTAATCATTTTGGGGTCATGAACCCTTTTCGAGTATCAAATGAATGATGTGGACCAACTCCCAGACCAAAAGCACAGCAAAGCAAAATAACCATATACTGGACCTCTCTCCCTCCCCTGGGGCATAAGACTCCCTGAATGACAACCTTTAAAATAAACCGAAACCAAAGCAAAACAGGTAATAAACACTGCCATGGGCCAGGGGCTTCGCAAACTACATCTAATTTAAGCTTTAGAAAAATGCCAAGGTGAAGGGACTACTCTTGCCTTTTGTGTAGGTTCAGAGATGTTAGGTATCATGTGCGAGGTGATACAGCTGAGTAGTTTCACTGTTCTGGCTCATAAGCCCTCCTTGTTTCCTCAGGGGCCTACGATAGATCACCAACTGAATTCATAGGCAGGAGCAAGCATTTTCATGTCAGCTCTGCCAGTGAGGAAACTGAGGCATTCTGAGGAGAAGGCCTCATGGGAAGTAACGATGGTAAAATAAGGTCATCCCAGGTCACGTGAGGCCTTCACTCATTGGTTCCCTTCTTCCTTCATTCTCTAATACATTTGAGCATGGTGGTATGTCAGGCACTGTGCCGGGATATGATGCATGCAGCGGTACAGAAAGAACCCATGGCAAGTGGACCTGGAGTTGGATTCTAGCTCCATCAGTTAGTTGCTGTGTAACCTTGAGGAAGCTAATTAATTCCCTGAGCCTCAGTTTCCTTATCTGTAAAGGAGGGTTAGTCGACTTTTCATCGTAGGGCTTCCCGTGTCAGGACAGCAGCCTTCCCAGGGCCTGCACAGAGGGGGTATTGCACAGAGGTCACTTGCAGACAAATTTGATCTATTTTATGTTGTCAAATGAGAGACCCTTAGAGAAAAAAATTGTGTGCCACCCAGAAGAGGCGCTCTGCAAAAAGAGCAGAGCAGAGGCCTGCACTAACACAGGGAACATTAACTTCTTCTCTCCAGATCACTCAGCTGACACTCCTCTTTGTTTTCATGCTGAAAGGGGAAAAATATTTTCCTGGCAGTTGGAAGTGGAGTTTTTCCATTAATCTTCCCTTTGCATGTTGTTTCACCAAGATCCAAAGTGACACAAAACAAACCCCAGAATTTCACACCAAGGAGGATGGAAAAATACACCCTTCAGGGCTGAGCACAGCTGCCTCCAGGCAAAGGAGCAAGGGACTATTTCATCAGGGAACGTGTCAGCACCCCCCACAGCTGTACCCAAGAGCACACAAAAAAAGCAGCTTCCCACAGACCTCCCCAAATATTTGAACAGAGTCCAAAAGAGTGCTTTAAAAATTTCTGGACATCCAAATAGAAACGGCATGCTTAGGAAACGTGGACTGCCACAGGTGGCCAGCCAACCTCATAAGCTCTGTCTTCTGCCCCAAAACCTCCATCAGGGACTAGACCTCAATTTGTGTATTTAGGGGCTCATCAGTTTTCTTCCTGCCATGATGGATGATCTTTAAAATGGATTCTGTCAGCTGGCCCAGCCTGATATCCTGTCCAGATATGGGCACGCAGATATGGAATGGATCCCCTCCACACTGATAGAACAAAATAAACAGGGAGAGGAGACTCAAGCACAACCTGCTGGCCCAGAATCTAGTCAGGACTGACTAGAATGTGACTTGAACTACTCCCAGTGTTTGGCAGAAAATCAGCCTCCTCGATCAATGGGACGGTTGTTTTGTTGCTGAATAGCTAGCCATTGATTGTGCCAAGTGGCCTTTTCTTTCACACCAGGGTGGGGATGGGGGTTGGGAAGGTCATTCGGTCAACTGGATATGAGCATCTTGGCTCTGGACACTGTTCCTGCTGCTTCAAGGCTGCTGGGCCAGCAGGGCAAAGAGGAGAGGGAGTAAGATACTCCTAACCTGTGCATCTCTCCCTCCATGAGCATGTGGGGCCTTGGGCTGCTTCCTGTCCGGGCTCTACAACTCATGGCTGTGTGGGAGGCACACAGCACCCCAGCCTCTCTCTAGTCCATCTCCAAGCCTTTCTCCCACCCCCTGCCAAAACAACTCATCCCCTTCCTTCCTTTGGCCAAAGAACAAAAGCCTTCATGCATATTGATTCAGGGATAGGCCCCCAAGAAGTCACAACCTACCAGTACCACAAATAGCCAGACTTTGAATGCTAGTGTGGGCTCATCTGGGACACCCCGTTGTCTTTGGACCCACAGGGCCTACCCACTGCCTAGCATGTTTAAGAGCACAGCTAACGTTTACATCAATCCCTTCAAAACATTTTCCCATTTAACCTCACTCCAATGCTATGGATGAGGAGGCAACAGCAGCAGAAGGAAGTTGAGGTCACCCAGCTGAACAGCGCGAAACAGGATTTAAACCCGTCACAGCTGAATGTTTCACTGCCATGCTCTGCTGCCTCCTACTGGTTGGATGAGTAAATGGCCCCGCAGAGATGCAGTTTTCCCACCTGTGAAATGGGTTGATCTGATGTTTTGCACGTTAATGTTGGTAAAGAGCCTCCCTATGTTTGGCACATGAGGGTTTTTTCCTCCAGCCAAGTAAGTATGTGAGAAGTGGTAGAAGATGCCTGTGGAGTAAGGAAATTTTCAGGATATTTAAGTATATGAAATTTATCTTCTCTGCCCATACATAATCTGCCATTTAAAATACATCTTATCAGTCACTTTCACTGCTCACCAGCCTCTCCGACCCAGATGTCCAGTGTTTTCCTGTATCTTACTCTCACGTCACAGAGGGAAACATCTAAGTTTCTGCTATCATGTTGGAGAATTATGCTGTTGATGAGGTCTGGGGTATATGTGTGGGGACAGAACCAGGAGTGCAGTTTCCAGGCTCTTGGCCTCATGTGGAAAGGTGCTGGCTCAGGTAGTAAATGGCCATCAACTGTGATTGCATGGCCATCAGCTGTGGCTAGTTGGCCGTCAGCTGTAACCAGTGAGCCATTGGCCACTAATATAACTGCCGTGGCTACACTAGCAGAAAATGGGGGCTAGCAAGAAGATGGTGGCTGAGCTAGCAAGAGCGGATTACAGTTAGCAGGGCGAATTGCAGTTAGCAAGTGAGGTTGGTTGGTTGGCAGAGAAGTGGACGGCAGGTTGCAGATCATGTGGATCCTGCTTCCTGTGTCTCCAATCCAGCCGCCAGCAAGACTATAGTGGTATGACTCCCCTATCTATGGCTCCGTGGGTGTTCCTTTTTGGCCTCACCATGTCCTGCGTTCTTATGTGGGGAGCGGAACTAGAGACCCCGCCTGTCATCCTGCATGAAAATATGTATACTTCAAAAGGCCATAGGAGAGGAATGTGTGATCTAAAGGATATAATTACTTATGGTGGGATTTGAGCCACTTTGGGTTTCTGCCATGTAGGTGACCTATTCATAAAGTTAGTCCTCAAGCAGTCATAAATCAGAGGCATCGCCAACTAAGAATCAGCAATGGCCCGTTCGTGAGCAGTGCAAGTCCAGATAGAAATAAGGGCAGAAGAAGTGTTGGCTGTGTATTACAAAGTCACCCCCACTCCCAACTAATAAAGATTCCAGTGAGGTGAGAGTGAAGCGGGACTCATCCTGGGCCATGTCACGGAGGACTTGAGTTCAAGTTCTCAATGCCTAGGTCAGAACTGACCAGAGGCCAGCATTTGCTCCAGCTTGCCAAGCTCTTTACACAGTGTTGAACTAACACGTCATAGCCAACCCTGCCTCACCCAAACCTGCCTCTCCTCCTTAATTGCTTCTCCCACTGCCCATCCTTACCAGGAGATAGATTGACCTGAAAGCCCCAGAGTCACCACTGGCCCTGCCCAGCCTTCACCTCCCCACCTTACATCTACAAGGTCTGTCTCTGACACCAGTGAGTCACCCATTCACTCAGCAAACATGCAATGAGACTTGGCCACAGTAGTGAGTGAGATCGGCGTGACCCTGGCTGTGATGCCCACATACCCTGGCCCTGTTCCTGTCCCCTTTGATGGAGATCTCACCTGCACTCTTTCTCTCTTACTTCTCATCTGTCCCCACAGCTGCCAGAGGAATCTTTCTAAAGCACTGCTTTGCTCATATTACTTACCCTCTCCCTCTTAGCATCTGTAAACACTCAGGTGAAGCAGCCTCACAGAATTGAGGTGAGGATTAAAAGATCATATATGTGGGAATTCTCAGCTGCACAATGGGTATTCAAGAATAATTTGTTGAATTGATCTGACTTGTTTGGCTTTTGGCAGATTCATAGCTACCAGTTACCAATGACTTTCTGGAGTCCAGGCACTGAGCTAGGTAATTCACACACATCATCCTTTTTATTTTTTCATCAACCCTGTAAGGAGGATTCTCTTATCATACCCATTTTGTAACTGAGGAAGCCACAGCCCAGAGAACTGAAGTAATCCGTACATGGTTTCTTGAAGAGAAAGGGCAAAGCTGAGGCTCAAAGCCCAGTCTACCTGGTCTCAAAGTCTTGCCGTGATGCCACAGAGCCTCTCTCAATGGTTTCCTCTCTGTAAACATGGTGTTGGGTGTCTGCCTCCTTCACAGTAATGCTGTGAAAATCACATGAGTTATAAACCCAGGATGGTAGGCCTGGGAGGGGCCTCACAGATCATGTCCAAGCTCCTCATTTTATAGACAAGGAAACTGAGGTCCAGAGAGGCAGCTAATCTAGGACCCAACTGCTACTGGCAGAACCTGGAGCTACAGGTCTCTAAACAGCCCCTTGTTTTATTGTGAAAAAGAGCACGCATACAGAAAATAGCTTAATGAAATATTAAAAGTGAACTCTCTTGTAACCACCAGCCATATCAAGAAATAGAACATGCCAGCACGCCAGAAACCCCCCTCTCATGCCCCTTTCCCTATCCACCTCCTAAAGGTAACCACTATCCTCACTTTTATGGGACTCACTTGCTTTTTGGTTGTATCATCACCGAAGTATGCATCCCTAAACACTACCGTTTAGTTTTTCCTAACTTTGAACTTTATAATGTAATGTCACAGCCCACACTCTTCTGGGTCGAGCTTCTTTCACTAAATAGTGTGCCTGAGAGTTTCATTCATTTTGCTGCATGTAGCTGCAGTTGATTTGTTTTAATTGTTGTACAGTATTTGTACTAGGTTGAACAGTGTTTCCCAAAACTTCATGTCCACCCAGATCCTCAGAAAGTGAACTTTTTTGGAAATAGGGTCTTTGCAGATGTAATCAGTTAAGATAAGGTCCTACTGAATTAGGGTGGATCCTAAATCCAGTGACTAGTGTCCTTATAAGAGACCATCTGAAGACACAGAGAGAAACAGAAAGGAGAACGCAATGTGAAGGCAGAGGCGGAGACTGGAGTGATGCAACTACAAGCCAAGGAACACCAAAGATGACAGGCCACCACCAGAAGCTATGGGAGAGATACAGAACAAATTCTTCTTCAGAGCCTCCAGAAGGAACCAACCCAGGTGACATCCTGATTTTGAATTTGTGTGATTGTTAAGCCACATAGTTTGTGATTATTTGTATGGAAGCCCCAGGAAACTAATACCAGTTTTCCACGGTATAAATCAGCCACAATTTGTTCCTCAATGTATCACCATTTCTCGATCCATTCTGTAGTTGTGAGGTAGTTTGACTAATTTCAGGTTGGGAGCAATTATGAATAATGCCTCTGTGAATATTGTTGTTCATGTGTCCTTGTGCAAAAGGACACGTGTTTCTCTGGATGACATGCCTCCACTGCACCACACTGCTTCCTGAGTGGTCACCCATCTACGGCCATAGCAGTAGAAACTCCTGGTCCTGGTTATGAAACACACTCAGATGAAGGGAAAGAAAGACAACAGTGCAATCAGCAGAGCCTTACTGGTGATACACCCTCTCACCTGCACCAGATCCAGTCCCAGCGTCAGAATTAGGCGCCCCTCAATCTCTCCTATCCAAACTCTCCTCTCCTCCATGCTTCCATCCCTGGCCTTGCTGGGGCCCTGACCCCAGCCATCACTCCCTATTTGCATGACCCCCTCCCCCACACACACTGACTTTGGCCTTTCTTTTGCCCCCTAGGCAGAGTCTCTGAACTCCCTTTCAGTCCTTTTCTTCTTTTGCTAGTTGATTAGGTTTGGATCTGGCCCCTGATCTATTCTTTGTTGCCAACACATCTCAGATCAGAAGTCCTTAACAACAGGCCCTTCTTTTGAGAAGAGGTTTCCTGAAGTAATTTTTCTCCACCTACCAGGAAATGCATTGGCTTTAGAGAATAGCCACTCCTAGGGACAGTGAAAGGTTGACGCAGAGAACACAAGGCCTCAGGGGGCAGCAGAGGTAAAGAGCATGTGTAGTAAAAGCAGAGAGGCCCGTGCACGTGGCTGCAACAGCACCTCCCAGTGGCAAAGTCACAAGGGTAAAAAGAATGTTTGTGTCAACCACTGAAGGGCTGAAGTAAACGGCCACCTTCCCTCAGTGCCATTCCTCAAGATGAGTCACTTCCTAAACGTCCAGGGCTGTGACTACAACTGTTTATCTCACATGAACATTGAGCTAGTTTTCATTGCTGGAATACTATCCCAAAGCGTACTGGGTTGCCTTTTTTCTGAGTAACAACATCCTCTTATTACGAATTCTGTATTTCATTTGGACCTATCTTCATAGTGTTTGTATGATTCTGTACAACTTGTTCTGGGAAATTGTGAAAATAGCAATATTGAGGTGAACAGAATTCTTTTTTTATTTTTAGGAAAATCCTACTACTTTGATTTTGAAATCTGATGACAAATCTGTGGTTAACTCCACCCATCGGTGCTCTGAAGCCAGGAGTTGAATATGTTTTCTGTGAGGATTTCAGCAGCCAGTACTCATTCACTGTTGCTCAAACATCTCCTACAGGGAAGTTCTGAGAGGGTGGTGGGTGAATGCAGGTGTAGTTGAAAACCAAAATGCTGTGAGTTATGGTAAACGCAAAGTATTTAAAAAGAACTATGAGTTTTTAATGATCCCAATGTCTTATCTCCCAACTACTAAGTTAATTGGGGTGGGGGGTGGCTAATCAGTCAGGGTTCAATCAGGGAAGTAGAACCATGATGAATAATAGAAAAACACAGATTTGTTATAGAGATTAGACCTCGATAATGGTGGGAGTTGGTGAAGACGTCTGTGCAGAGCTGTTACCTCTGCATTTGGCAGGGGTCAATCCTGAAGTCACTATAGGTGGGCAGGCCTGGCAGTTTGGAAAGAAAGCTGGACATCAAGTGGGAGAGAGCAAGGGCAAAAATAAATATAACCTATAGAAACAAACACTAATTCACAAGGACAAAGTGCAATCCATGAGGACCAACTGCAACCCGTATCTGCTCCCACCATCTCAACTTCAACTACATGGAAGCTGGGACCCTTAGCTGCACACACCCCTGACCGGGACTTGGGTAAACTGTAGGAGGAGGTCAGAGGTAGTGGAGGAGATACTGGCCCAGCTGCTGCCCTGCACAAATCAGGTGGCCCTGCAGACCAGTGTCAAGCTGCAGCAGCACCCTGTGCCCTACACAGACCTTCAGAACATGATGCCTACTGCTTCACTTCTACCTTCCAAATCCCAAGCAAATTTTTCATATGGCAATCCTAGCCCAGACCATACAGGGAAAGGAATTCTGGGAAATGTAGTTCTGGTAGCTAAGTTAACACAATACAAAACTATCACAGTGGTGAAGTCAGAAATACCAGGCAGACTAAGTACAGTGCTTAGTTATGGAGGCACCACTAAACTAAAACGTCTAACATATATAAACTACTTACCATGTGCCAGATGCTCTTGTAAGCACTTTACATATATTCACACATTTAATCCTCTCAATAATCCTAATTGCTTTCATTATCCCTATTTCACAGATGAGAAAACTGAAACATGGAGAGGATCACCAATCTAGTAAGTGATGGGTAAAGTCTAACACAAAAGCAGTAATGCTGAATAGTCTTTCATTCATTCTTATTTTTTAATGGCCCATCATTCTTTCATCCTGAATCCTGCTTTCCTCTACCTTTCTGTTTGTAATATACTTGTCCCTCTCTCTCTGAGACTTGAGGGGCTCCGACTGAATATTTTCATGAATGCGTTAATCTGATATGATTGTAGCTCTTCTCTTCCCTGCAAATCACCTGAAAAAGAAACCTGTGTATTTTCTCGTCTTCTCTTCATTCCAGGGTGAAAATGTTTGCCTAGGAAAAACTCACCAGAGTACTAAGTTCATTTCTTAAGGTCATACAATTAAAAGGAGGTGATGAAGAGCACAGAATTTAGAGCTAGATTTGAATTGTATCTGCACTGGGCACTAGCTGAGTGACCCTGGGTAAGTTATAGGCAAGTTAGACTATTATTTTTACTTGTATCAGTCAGTTATTGCTATATAACAAATTAACCCGAATGGTGGTTTAACAATCATTATTAATTCTTGCTTATGTATCTGAGGGTTGACTGTGGGTCTGCTGATCTAGACTGGTATCAGCAGGGTGGCTCTGTTTGAAGCTGAAGGCCCAGCTGGGCTTGGCTCCTCATTGATTTTGACCTCGTATGTGTTCCATGTGTATTCATTGTTGCTAAGAGGCAGCAACTATCCAGGACAAACCTTTCTCATGTTAATGGAAGAGGAGCAAGAGAGACAAGCAGAATCAGGCACTTCCCCTTAAGACCTAGCCTCAAATCTATCACACCATTATTTCTACACACATTCCACTGGCCAAAACACAAGTCAAGGTCAGGAAAGTACAAATGTACATGACAAATATAGATAGCAGTGGATGTAGAGAAAGGGAGGGGGAAGAATTGGAACCAATAATTTACAATGTTTAACAATATTATTATTATTATTACTATTATTCAAAAGTAAACAACTATCCTTAGGTTCTCCTTTAAATGCATTTTTAGATCTCAGAAGTTGAACTTTCAAAAGAAAAGCAAAAGTGAGTGAATATTTCAGATTTGGATAGTTGACTAAATGGACAGTATTCAAAGAACTTTAGGCATGTTTCTGCCTCTAGGTCAAGTTGTGCCCCATGTTATCCATCCTGAATTCCTGTGATCCATGGATATAGGTCCACTGATTGATGTTATTGGACATATTGGTGTCCTTCCCTGCATCAGTTCTATGCCTCAAACATGATTAGGTAAACTTGAAGCCTGACCTAGGAGACAGAGGGCCCATTCTAGGTTATCACGGTCTTCCGTTTCCTTTCTAAACATTTCACTCAAGGACATTTTATCCTTCACACATAGACTTTGGACCACGATTCTCAAGGATTTTAGAGATAGATTGTGCCTCTAGGGACAAAAGTCTGCTCCATCCTTGTGTCTCAGGTATGTCAGAAGCACAGAGCTTGCATTTCTTTGCTTCTAAGTGTCTGCATCCTGTATCTTCTTATTTATTTGTTAATGTGTCATTTGTTTTAAAAAATGTTTTGTTCCCATGGTGGAGAGTGTTGTCCACATTTACTCTCTTGGGTGAGCTTTATGCATGTTTTTTTCTTCTGGGGAAAAAAAAAATAAAAACATTTTTTGGAGCAGAATTAACATTGGTCAGCTGAGTTCCCTGTAATTGGGACAGCCCTCCCCACAAAGGACCTTTTATTTGCAGAAATCTTAACAACAACAATAGCATCAAATCCCATTACCAATTCCATGCCAGAGGACAAACTCTTTGATGAAAACAAGCCATGTTGTCTTCATATTTAAATATGGACAAGGCCTGGCACAGTTGGAATTCAAGCTATCTTTGTTAATTAAATGAGTAAATTCCAAACCTCTGTGACACAGAATCTGTTGTGGCAACACTTCTAAAAACAAGAACACTACCCTGTGAGTTGCTGTGGACATGGGAGTTATTTTACAGGGAAGAATTAATTCCGGCCAAAATTATGACATGGGCATATAATTTTCTTCAGATCTCAGAGTCTCAACTTTATAAGTCTTCACTTTCAAAGCCCTGCTTGCTACCCTATATTTCTCTGGCTTCTTCCTATCATACAAAACTGTAGGTAAGATTGAGGGCTATCTGTTTAGTTTTTATTCATTGTGATTTACCCAGCACCTATTATAAGTCAGGCTCTATGTATGTTTTAGGGTTTAAAAAGTCAAACACAACATGATAACTGCGCTTAAGGAGTTCACCGTTTAGGAGGGATATATACATGTACATTAATGATTATTACACCAATTGACAAATTCTCAAATGCTGTGGGAATCCAGAGCAGTTACCCCCAGTCCTTCATGGAAGAGGTGATATCTGAGCTGATTCTTGGTGGATAAATAAGAGTTGGGGATGGGGTTCAGCTCCTGCAGAAAGAGCAGCAGGACTCATGCTGGAGAGCAATGAACATTCTTGGAACACCATGGAGTTCCACCTGAGTGGGGAAAAAGATGTGAGTTCCAGTGTGGCCAGAGCTGTGGCTAGAGAGGGAAGCAGGGCTGGATCATGACTGCCGTCTCTTCAGGCATCTTGAGAAGTGTTGATTTATCCTGAGGGCAGTGGGGAGTCACCAAAGGTTTATAAACAGAAAAATGACCTGATCCGACTTGTGATTTCTAAAGATATAGACACAAATGAGGGAGACCAGTTATGAGGCCATCACAATTATTAGGCAAGAGATAAACCATCCTAGAGGCCCCTGCTCCATGACAGGTCAATTGTGACTCAGGGTTTCACTGTCCAGTGCTCTGCACAAGCTCTGGCCTACAAGCCTTTAACACATTACAAGCTTTGGCTACTTTATTTGCACTTAAATTTCCTTCACTGGTAATCATTTCATCCTGCCCAGTTTGAAGTTTACAGCCTACAACATTTGATGGATTTTAGTACATAGATTTCAGACTTTTTTTTTTTTTTTTTTAATGGAAAACTGTGGGGATTTTTCATGCTTGTAACCCAAGGGTGCTTGATGACTTAGTGCAAACTCATCCCAAAATATTGACTTTGGGTAAAGACCAAATATTCAAATTTCAAGCTGGAGCTCTATAACAGGTTGAACATCTTTGTTGTTTCTTCTCTCCCTCAAAAATAAAAAAAAATTTAAAAAAAGGAATAGTGTGAGTAAAGGAAAGAGAAGCAGAAAATAGAAGAGAAAGGAGAAAAAGAACAAGAGGTTTCTCATTTCACCATATGAACAACTGGCATCTAAATAAGAAAATGATATCCAGAGAATGCCTCTGATCCTACAGAAAATGACAGTATCAAATTCGGAACTCTCAGATCAAAATGTCAGACTGGTATTCCCCATCACACGGAATCCTCTTCTGATGTCTTCCTTCCCTTCCTGGCTGTCCTTGTAGTCTCTCCCTAAATTGCCACCACCATTAGGGCAGGGTCCCAGGCAAGAGTGACCTGGGCTATTTGTCATTAAGATATAAAGGCATTTTCTTTTAATGATTCTCTAAAGAGAAGCAATTATCAAGTAAAATTAACAATTTTGCTTTCTATTTTCTTAGGCCTGGCTACCTGCATCTGATTCTGAAGCTCTATAAGGCCAAGTGCAATGCAATGGGATATGACTTATTTGCTGTCCCCTCACAACTCTCTTATACTGGGATTATGGAAGCTGTGTTTTGGTTAACTATTATGGCACAAAACTACCCTAAAACTTAGGGACTTAAAACGAATAGTTAATTCTGTGCATTGATCAGGTCCTCGGTGGCTTCACTCACATGACTAGAAGTTGGTGCTGTCTGTCAACTAGGAGCTCAGTGGGGGCTGCTGGCTGGAAAGCTCAGTTCTCTTCCACTTGGGATTTTCATATGGCTAATTGTGCTTCCTCACGGTGTGGCAGCTGAGTTCCAAGAAGGAATATTCCTGCAGGTGAAGATGGAACCTGCTGTTCCCTCACATAGAGTACCTCTGCTGTGTTCTATTGGTTAAAGCCAGTCACACATCTAGCTCAGATTCAAGAGGAGGGAAATGGACTCTACCTCTTAATGGAGAAATAGTAAGGACACATTGCATAAGAGCATGTGGGATGGGAGATATAATTGTGATCATTGTTGGCAGAAGGAAAAAAGAAAGCTAGTCAGAAAAGGCTATGTGGACAGTTGACTTCAAAGTACTTAGATCTGGATGGTAAAGGGTCAGAATCAGCGGTCCCTGGGGAAGGGTAGCTAAACGCTAGCCCCTTTCTAAAGAAGCCCTTTGTAAAGAACAAGCCCCTTATTAGGCTTGTTTCCAGGGAAGAGGTTGTAAATCTCCTTTCTATAAAAATTCTATCAGTCTCTTTACTTGTGGCCTGGCACACAACCTGATCCTGAGGAAAATAGCCATTATAATTTCCTTCAAAATAAGTTGCCAAGTCTGGGTCATGAGACCCTGGCCAAAAATGATTGACCCAGGAGCCCAAGCTGGGGAAGCTGGACCCAAGGAAAAGCAGCAGCCAATGAAAAGGCCTAGCATGAAACTCTCTGCCCAATAGGACCACTTCTTATAGTAGTGATTAACCAACATACTCATATCCTCACCCTAGGGAGAAATTAATGCAAAATGAATTGAGAGAGGGATGGCGGAGCAGAAAACTGCAAATGATGAAGCAAACAGAGAGAAGTAGAGGTAAAAAGCAGCTGAGTCATGAAGTTGATGGAGTCAATGGAGAAAAAAGAAATGGACGCCCAGTTCTGAGGAACAAGATGTTTGGGACACCCCGCCTGGCGCAGGGCACCACACGGCCGTCAGTGAGGGGCGGTGGCACGTGGCTCCGAGCCCTGCGCCCAGGCCGAGGGGCTCAGGCCACGGGACCCCATGCCCGGGCCCGCCACAGGGGAGGCACATCATCTCCTAAGCACTCACCTTTACTTCCTATGTTCCTGCCCCACTGGCTCTTCTTGTATTCCTGAAACTTGCTAAAGTTCTCACTTAAGGATCTTTGCACTAACTGAATCCTATGTCTAGAAGATTCTGTCCCCAGAACTTCTTCCGGCCGGCTCCTTTGAACCTCTCAAAGCTCAGTTACAAAGCTAACTTCTTCAAAGAAATCTTTCCAGACCATGCAATCCAAAATAGCCTCACACGGAGGATCCAAGAAGGTGGAGTAGATTAATACTGTGCTTGCCTCCTCCAGTGAACACATTAAAATTACAACTAAATTATAGAACAATCAACCTGGAGAACCATCTGAAGTCTAGCTGAACAAAAGTTTTATAGCTAAGGATATAAAAAAGAAGCTACGGTGAGATTGGTAGGAGGGGCAGAGACACAGAACAGGCCAGCTCCAAACCTCCATGTGGCAGTTGAGAATCGGGAGGGAATCTTGGCTGTGGAGGTTCCCCCCACCAAGAGAAGCGAGCAACTCCAGCCCCACACCAGGCTCCCCAGACTGGAATACCAGTGCTGGGAAGAGGAGCCCTCACAACATCTGGCTGTGAAAATCAATGGTGATTCCGACCATCTGGGTGGGATGGAAGTCTGCATGAAACCCAAATGACCTCTTGAAGGACCTGTGCACAGACTCACTCACTCGCAGGCACTCACTCTGATCTCCAATAGAGGGAGAGTGACTCGGGAGGTGTTGGAGACATACAAGGAGAAACTGAGTTGTGTGGCTTTAAGGCAAGGACTGGAAGGATAGCCTCCATTTTCCCTGTGTGGGGTTCTTCACCCATGCAGCCAGCAGGCAGGTGCCATCTTTCCCAAGCTGAGCCCTCCCTCTACACCCATGGTCAAATCTGAATCTAAAATGTTCTGTTAGCTCTGTCTGCTCCACTCTGGTGACTCCCTGGGACCCCACCCACCCAATTCACCCAACACTGGAGGCACTTTCTCAGTGAGCAGCCAACCCTGCCCAAGTTGCACTCTTTCTTGGACAACTATCAGGTGTCCGCAAGCCCCAGACTGGCAGCAACTGACTTTGGTGTGCTCTAAGACTTTGGCTGAGTAGCTCAGGCTCAGCACTGGCACCAAGCCAGAATCTATATTAACCTGGTGACAACAACTCATCCCTGGTGACTCCTTGATACCTTGTCTCACCCAATTTGAGTAGCACCCAAGGTTTTATCATTGGCTGAAACTTACAGGAGTGAGCAGGTAGCAGCAGGCCTCAGGGTATCCTCAGGGCATTTTGCAGAACTACCCCAGTCCCAGTACTGGTGGCAGCTGTCCTTGGTTCTCAGCGTGGCCTTTCCCACATGCCTCCAGGTTTAGCAGACAGAGACCAACCGAGGATCACTTTGTAGCTCCTACCAGGTAGTCCCCGGCTGATCAGGGGCTGACCTGGACCTGCACTGAAGCCCCTCCCAAGAGGCTCCAAAACCAATGTACTTGGAGGTTGGGTTCAGACCATAGCAGAGAACCACCCTATTAGCCCCACAAGTGGCACACCCATAGGGCAGTCTCAAAAGGCGCCAGAGCCTGCTGAGGTGAATCCCACTCAGTGGGATAAGTTCCCCACACAGCAGCCTATAAGTTGTGTATGTGGCCAAACCCCACAGCCAGTTAGCCTGAGGGTCAATCCCACCTACTGATGTGCTGATAACAATCAAGGTTCAACTATAATAGGAGGGCACACTTAACCCACACAAGGGACACTACTAGAGCACCCAGTGCAGGTGACCAGGGAGGCTGTGCCACTGGGCCCCAAAGGGAACCTACTACATAAAGCCAAGTCTGGGAGTTGCAACAGATATACCTAATACATATAAACAAACAGAGAGAAGCAGGCAAAATGAAGAAACAAAGAAATATATCCCAAATAAAAGAACAGGATAAAACTCCAGAAAAAGAACAAAACTAAATGGAGGCAAGCCACCTACCAGAGACAGAGTTCAAAACAATGGTATAAGGATGCTCAAGTTGCTTAGTGAGAACTTCAACAAAGAGATAGCAATCATTAAAAAAGGACATAGAAACCATAAAAAAGAACCAGTCAGAAGTGAAGAATACAATAACTGAAATGAAGAATGCACTAGAAGGAATCACCAGCAGACTAGATGAAGCAGAGGATCAAATTAGTGATTTGGAAGATAAGGTAGCAGAAAACACCCAATTGGAACATCAAAAAGAAAAAAGAATCCAAAAAAAAAAAAAAAAAAAAAGAGGAGAGTTTAAGAGACCTCTGGTACAACATCAAGCAGAATAATATTTGCATCACAGGGGTACCAGAAGGAGAAGAGAGAAAGCAAAGGATTGAGAACCTATTTAAAGAAATAATGACTAAAAACTTTTTTAACCTGGTGAAGGAAATAGACACACAAGCCCAGGAGGCACAGAGCATCCCAAACAAGATGAACCCAAACAAGCCCACACCAAGACACATCATAATTAAAATGGCAAAGGTTAAAGACAAAGAGAGTATCCTAAAAGCAGCAAGAGAAAGGCAATAAGTTACCTATAAGGGAGCGCCCATAAGATCGTCAGCTGATTTCTCAACAGAAGCCTTGTAGGCCAGAAGGGATTGACACAAAATATTCAATTTGATGAAAAGCAAGGAACTACAACCAAGATTACTCTACCCAGCAAAGCTATCATTTATAATCAAACGTCAGATAAAGAGGTTCCCAGACAAGAGAAAGCTAATGAAGTTCATCACAACCAAGCCAGTATTACAAGAATGTTAGAGGGACTTCTTTAAGATGGAACAATAAATAAAAATATGAATAATAAAATGGCAATAGCTACGTATCTATCAACAGTTACTTTCAATGTAAATGGAATAAATGCTCCCATTAAAAAACATAGGTGGGCTGAACGGATAAGAAAACAAGACCCTTACATATGCTGCCTACAGGAGACTCACTTCAGGTTGAAAGGCACACACAGATGGAAAATAAATGGATGTAAAAAGATAATTAATGAAAATGGAAACAAACAAAATCTGGGGTGGCAATACTTATACTATACAAAATAGAGTTTAAAACAAAGGCTATAACAAGAGACAAAGGAGGACCCAGTAATCCCACTTCTGGGTATTTATCCGAAGAAACCCAAAATGCTACTTCAAAGGGACATGTGCATCCATCTGTTCATTGCAGCATTGTTTATAATGGCCAAGATGTGGAGGCAGCCTGGGTATCCATCGATGGAAGAATGGATAAAGAGGAGGTCGTACATATATATAATGGAATACTGCTCAGCCATGGAAGGAAATGGGTTCTTGCCATCTGCAGTGGCATGGATGGACCTGGAGGGTATTGTGTTGAGTGGAGAATGTCAAACAGTGAAAGACAGATGCAATGTGATTTCATTTATATGTGGAATCTAAGGAACAGAATAAACAAAAACAAAACAGAAACAAACTCATAGATAGAGAACATTTTGATGGTTGCCAGATGGGAGGGCTGTTGGGGAAGGCGGATGAAAAAGGGGAGGGGATTAAGGGAAAAAAAATAGCCTCACATACTTCTCCCTCTCCCTCTCCCTCAGATCACCAGATTCTTTTCTTCATAGCACACCATCTGATATTACCTTGCATATATATATATATATATATATATATATATATATATATATATATAACATATTTTCTATTTTTTATCAACCCTCACTTGAGTGGACGCTCCATGCAGTCAGGAACCTTATCTGTTTTATTCACCACTACAATACCCAGAGCCTAGCACACAGTTTGACTACATGGTTAGTGCTCAATAAATATTTGTTTAACTGAGAATTTCCCTTCAGTCCTCACAAATCAAAAGAGCCTCACAGCAATAAGGCATGGATCCCGAAAACCTTCATGGTAGAAGACTTTGTAGTAAGGGATCCATAATGCCTATGGCAAGGTGACCAAAGTTGTAGAATCCACCTGCATTGGTGAACATTTAAGTTCCCTAAAAATAGGAAATTTTTGAGGATTTTGCTTCCCTCAACAACCCACTACCTGCCCTCCCACCTCCACAAACATACGTTTTAAGGCAATACTTATAAATATGTTTGGGTTTGCAGATGTTACGTCAAAGCTGTGCACATATTTTTCTAAGTCTTGTTCTCTAAGCAAACATTAATGTCCAAGGCATTTTAGCCGCTGGATCCTATAAGCAGGACATCTGAGGCCAAAAGCTTTTGAATACCCTCAAAAATATCTGAGACCTGAAAAAAAATGATATTGTCTCTCAAACAGAATAAATATGATTCAATAAATGTTTAGGTGCATGCCAAAAATTACATGATTTCTACTTGTCCATTGCACTGCATTCGTTTACTTCCGGGGCAGGGAGCGGAGAGAGGTAGAAGTACCTTTCAATATCTTAGGGGTGGTGGGGATGTTATCAAAGGTAGTGTGCCAAGCACTGCCGAACATCTTAAAATAGTTCTCACACTATTTGGTGTCCCTAAGCAAGACTGACATGGCCTCATCTATACATGAGTTCATCCATATGTGAAATCCTTGCCACACTGATAAGGTCTAGAGAAGTAAACTGGCATGTACTTGATTTTTGAGTTAGGGCTTAGCATGTGATCTGTGACTAGGATTTCCAATTCCCTGGGACAGAACCGGTCTCAAGTACACTGCATCCCATTTTTCCCATAAGCATATGTGTCCTTGTCAGATCCTATGCCCTTACTTTAGTTCAGAAAACATGGCTAAGCACGGAGAACAAGGCTCTAAAGGTATGACTGGGAGAAGGAAGAGGGAAGTGAAGAGGAGGTCTCAGGGTCAAGGTTCCCCTGCCTGCCTCCTCAAGCTGCCGCTCTCATCCCTCTTTCTTTCCTCCATGTTTACCAGTTAAAGCAGCAATAGGGGATTAAAGCCCCATCAAGAGAGTCTTCTGGAAGTCTTGGGAACTAGATTAGAAAAAAAGAGGTGAGAAAGTGAGGAAGAAGACTGGGGAAAGGATACAGAAGTTACAAACTGCCTTATATAATTAGTGGGAGGCAGGAGGTTATTTAGGGGGAAAATCCTGTCAGTCCCTTAGAGAGGGGTTTTGAAGCTCCATTTGTGTGGTGGACATAATTTTCCATACAAGGTTATCACTCAGGGATTCCCTGCCAGATATTACTGTCCTTCCTCCATATTGGAGCTCCAGTATCGGGGCATGTTGCAAGCCATCTTCAATATGTATTTAATATTGTGCAGGCAATCAAAGAATGTGGGGATCTGTAACAAATCTAAAACAGCTTAAAATCAAGGCATGGTGTAAATAAAGAGCTTTGCGGTTGTCATGTTTTCAGTTTTCTTATGAGCTGTCATTCCAGACCATTCCAGAATAAAATGAAGTTATCCTATTTTTAAAGACCTCCAAAGTAGATTCCACTGTCTTCCTTCCCAATCTGTCCTCGTGTCAATGAGTTTTCAGTGTCTCCTTGGGATCTAACTAAATTCTGCTCAGGCTACCCAGCTACCAACTTTGATATAATTTTCCTCAGGCCTTCACAATGGTCAGGAAGCCTTTGGAACCCTGATAAACCTAATTTCCACAGCCTCCTTTGGGGCTTGGAAAGTCTGTTAATCTAGAAGCTCAGTGTTGTATTTCTCCCTCACCAAAAACGTCACTTCTTTCACGGGATGAGGGAAGCTGGCTCTAAGTAGTACCGGGAGCTGAGCTTAGTTTAGAGGGTGAGTGAGAAATTGGTCCCCGTGCCCACACAGGCCTGCCTGTTCACACTCGTAGTCTTGCGAGCTGTGGTCGACTGCTCCCCCAGCACCCTGCGCTCCCTAAGTCAAGGGACTAACCCACACCCACAAAGAATGTCTTCTGACCTTCAAGGAATAGAGGTCAGAAGTGTCGAGGAAGCATGACCTCACCTAAAAGGAAAAGGAAGCTCAAAAGCTAGGTCACAGGGTGAGATACTGCGGGAACACAGGCTGCATCTGGCCTTTCACATTTCTGAGAAAGGAAGGGAGGAAAGGAAACTGGATCTTGACGGCCTTCCAAAGACAGCTCGGCCTCTGAAAGTTTTCCCACATGCCTCTGATTGCCCAGACTGAAGCTCAAAACTGGCTTGAGATTCTCTCCCAGATCACATCCTGATGCCAATATAAGGGCTACACAAGAAAGACAACGGAGACGATAAGCAGGAAGGGTTGCCATATAATTCCATGGGATAGTATCCATATAGGAAGGCTAGACCCTGGAAAGCAAAGATTTGTGGGTAAAACCTGTGGGGGTGGCCTACCTATATTGGGAATGTCCTTGTACATGCTCGTACGCACAATTAGATGCTCACAGATTCCCAAAGGCCTGGGTGCAGATGTCTTTCAGAATGGAAGTCATTCTGACATGCACAGTTGTGGGTGGAGAAAACACTGGTCTTGAAGTGAGGCCTAGGTTCTACCTCATTCTCTGGGGAGCCACTGGGGGAGGGAGGGTTCAGGATTTTGTGGGCTAGATCAGTGGTTTCCACTGAGGTTTCTTATTTGTAGCAAAAAAAATTCATAGACCTTCTCATGATGCATTTTCCATGGCGAGTTAGTTTCTAAAGATAAAATATAAGGCAAAACTATTGCCTATTTTTAAATTCCCCTTTAAAATCCCTTAAGTTACCCACAAACATAGAGCTACACTTGTTTTGAGGGGCATTTGAAAGATCGGAGACCCACTGAGGAGAAGCAATCACATCTACCAACCCATACTCAGTCCAGGTATCCCCCACTGAGGGGAGCCACAGCCAAATCCCCAACGTTGTTAAATGCATGTGGGTTTCATTTTTGTTTTGCTGTGTGTGAGTTAGTTTGCTAAGCCCATATTGTCAAATGTGCACAAGCTCAAGATGCCTGCACATGAGGCAATTCTATTCTGAATGTGTTTTTTAATATTTGTTGGTTTGAAAAAATACATTATGATAAAATGTGACTAGAAACTCAGGAAAGTTTTTGTGAGACGTTGTGTTTTATTTATTGCAACAACATCTTTGCACGTTTAGAAAAAAAAAATTGTAAAGATGTACATGTGTGGTGAGATCTGTGAATCATCCAGGTACAGATGACGCTAGATGCAGATGGATTAGCTGGCCCATAGCACTATGGCTGAGACAGTCACGTGGGAGCCAAGTGAATGAGATGGTCTGAACAATCCACAGTTTGAATCTCGACACATCTGTGCTCTGTAGTCAAATCCATGCTGATTGACCCAGAAAGATACCTTGGCTTTCAGCCCACATTTCAAAAAAACTAATTTTGAACAAGGATGGTTGGGCTTATTTTTATTTAGCCCCTTGATTCTAATTGCCCTTCACATGCTGCCTTGCCATTTTTAGGGTGTTCATGTGCATTGTTACCTGTGGATCTCAGAACACTCTTGGGAAGTAGGCAAAATGAGTACATCCCCCATTTGTTAGATTTGGAAACTAAGGCTTCAAGGACCAAGGTCTTGTCTGAGATCCAACAAGCTAAACAAGTGTTAGAGATGGAGCCAGTATCCAAGTTTTCTGATTTAAAGATTGTCTAGGTTCAAAAAAAAATTAAAATTAAATGCAAACGTTATCACTCTGCTTACCTGGAAGGGTTTGTTTATTCATGTCTAAAACAGAGGGAGAGCCTAGGTGACCACTGAACTTCCCTTCCTGAAATAATTCTTTAATTTCTCAGCCTGAAAGCTTCTAGAGGAGTGCTGTTCACGGGACCCTGTTCGTCTGCCCCCCTCTGGTGGCCATTACACACATAACAGGTCATAGAGCAACTCGTAGGATAGTAAGTAGTTGCTTTCTCTTTCATTAATCATTCATTCAGGCAAACAGCACCTATGGCAGACTCTGCACTAGGCGTTGGGCATGCAAATATGAACTATAGAGCACTGCCCTCATAGATGACAGACAAACAAGTGAATAAATGATTACAAAATACTGTCATGGAGGAGCATGCAGAAAATGCTGGGCGGGTACAAAAAATACCTGGGTTGATCTTGTGGGGGAAAGAGCAGATAATTAGGAAAGGGAAGGCAATGACTGAGCTGAGTTTCAAAGCCAAATAGGAATAGGAGATGGGTGGCAGCACTAGGAATTCAGGGAGCTGCCAGGATCTAGTTCAAGCTGGCAGAATTGTGAGCACAGGTTGCAAGGGAGGAAAGTGAGAGGCAGGTCAGAGAGACTGGCAAGGGCCAGATTATGAAAAGCGTTTTATGTCACACTAGCATTTGAGCCTATATCCCCTAGGCTAGTGGCCTCTAAATTTTTGGATCATGTTCCCCTTTCATAAAAATATTTGCATCCTCAACATACGGGTATTTATTCATTTATACATTTTATACCCAAGCAGTGTAGTGTAATGATTAAAAGCATGGGGTCTGGAGCCAGACTGACTAGGTCCAAATCCTGGCCTTGCTACTTATTAGTGATGTGACCTTGAGCAAATAAGCACGCTGTGCCTCACTGTCCTCATCTATAAACCAAGGATAATAGCAGAACCACCTTGTAAGGCTACGGGGAGGATTAAATGAATCAGTTCAAAAGGAGAACTGAGGACAATGCCTGGCACATAGTACATGTTATATTAGCTTGTATTATTGTTGTATACACTTATAATTTGGTGCTTTTATAAACATGGAGTTGGGATTTACACCAAGTAACAGCTCCATCTATTTCTAGAAAATCTGTTGCAACCTAAACTTACTTCAAAATGTCAAGAATTATTCTAGTCATCAAAATCCTCAACCTGAAAACAGAACTCTCCCAACCCACTCACCCACCTCTCTGTTTAAGCCCAAAGCAGCTTTGTTGTTCCCTGCTCCTACTTATGCCAAAACATGGATGCAGGCCATTCCTCTATTTAACTCAAAGCTGTGAGGTGGGACCTAAGAGTCTGTATGTCTAAGAAGCTCACAGGTGATGCTTTAACAAGCTCGCTGCTGCTGCTCTGAGAACCACCCTTTGGAATTTTAAAGGGGAAATATAACAAACTACCACTTAAAAATATTTTCATTTTAATTATTAGGATACAGCATATTCTTGCTCCCACTTAAAAAAAAAATATGTTTTAGCAAAGGTAAAATATGCTTGATTTTTTGGACAATATTGGTTTACCACTTTGTGATACAGCCATTCGAAGTTCTAGTTCGAAGTTCAGATTATTCCAGTACTTGGTTTTGAAATAACTGAAAGGAGCTGCAGCAACATGCATAGATACCAAAGAGAAGTGCTTTATGGACTATGCCTAACAAACAGTGATACTCACTTTCCAGTCTCACCCACCAATTATGCAAAGGTATTTGTTGAAATTCAGCTGACTGTTTCCATCTTTCCTGAAGTCAATCAGTTGTTTTCGCAAATTGAAAGGTTTTACCTTTTCACACTGTTAGCAAATTAGTTTATTTTAGAAGAGTTGTGTTTAAGGTTAGACTATCCTGTTTCCAAGTTTTTAAAGTAAGCAAACATGTGAGTTTTTATAGGTAGCCCAGTTGCATAATTTTTAGCCTCAAAATCACATTACTCTGGAGACAATTTCACTATCCATTTTCAGTATAAACTCATCCTCTCTGAAGTATGAGTTTATTTTGAAAAGCTATTACTCTCTCACAGTTTGTTATAACATAACCTTTGCCTCCAAAAGACAAGTGTATTTATTTTTTCCAAATGTCTTTTAGGTACATTTTACTGACACCACTTTCATCATGGAAAAGGTCAGCAGATTTAGAACATTCTCTGTTTATGAAAGAAAAATTCATTACATGTTTAAGTTTGATAACTCTGTTAAGGACTTTGCCACAAGGAAACTCTTTTCACCTCATCTAGCATTGATTGTGAGACAAGCTGTATTCATCTCCATTTATTCTACTTCTAGGAAGGGAGTTGTAATTTGCTTTTTCTCCTTTTTGTTTAAAAAAATTATATATGTATATATAAAGCAAAAAGCCCTGATTGGGCCTACACATGAAATATATATCACTCCTCTTAGCATAATTTTAACCTGATGGTGTGCTATTAAATGCTTAACAACCAGCAATCTGAAAAGGAGAAAAGACTCTGATTTGTAGTATTAGCCAACTTCTGTGGTTAAATATTCTCACCATGGTCAATTTCAAACTACCAGTATGAAGTCACTGATGACAGAGTTTGGAAGAGATGCACAGGAGCAGACAATTACATGTCCATCATCCAGATACAAAAGATGTAAATGACCTCATGAACATACATAATAGCAAAATGTAATATAATTAGGAAGTGATGTTAATTAAGTATATATTGATATGATATTAAGTATGTATCACTTTTGTTTTTATTTTTATTTTATTTTTTTACTTTTGTTTTTAAAATAATTCATTTAATTATAAGTTTATGTAATTTGATTTTTATTAATAGCTGTGCTTATGAATCAGCTCACAAAACTACTGAAAATTTAATATTATGCTCTCACAACTCATAAACCTGCTCCAAACACCACTTTGACATTACTACACTAAAAGAGCAGTGTCGTGTGTGTGTGTGTGTGTGTGTGTGTGTGTGTGTGTGTAGAAGTGTGTACTCCAAACCATAAATAGTATTTACTTCCGAAGGAAACATTTTATATGACCCACTTCTGATTGTTTTAATATAATCAGGTTTTGAAATTAAACATTTTTCTTAAAAGAATAATTTAGTCAAGTTCTATCAAAAATGTTAATAGTCTGTTTGGAATTTACATTACATTTATAGATCGGTTTGGGAATAATCAGCATCTTTTCAATATTGACTTCTAAGCTATAAATGAACTTGGCTCTCCATTTATTCAAGTCTCTTTGTCTCTTAATAAAGATTTCCTCCTGCTGGTCCTTTTTAAGCGTGCTACTTAATTGTGGTTGCTATGGTTAATAGAATGTATTTCTTCCCTGATATTTCCAAATTGGTCATTAGAAATATTGTATATAAAAGCTATTGCTTTTTAATATATTTATTATATAAACAGAGTTCTTGCTGGAAAATATCTTTGGCTTTTAAACAGTATGCAGCAAAGCTCCAAAATTGAGCAGAATCTCAAGTAAGTGCCAGAAACAGGTGATTGAGGTGGGAATCCTGGCTCCACTAATCACTGCTTACCACCTACTTAACCTTTCTAGAACTTCATTTCCTCATCTGTACAATACAAATCATAATCAATGTGTCTCATAGGGTTTTTTGAGAATTAAATGAGATACTGTATATAAAGCCCTTAGAAGAGGGCCTTGCAAGCAGGAAGAACTTGGCATATGCAAATCATTTTTCACTCTTGAGCCTCTTGGATTTGCCATGTGGATTATCACACCTATAAATGGAAATACTTTCATATTCCTTCTTAACAACATTCTCTTTTCTCTCTCCACTTTTTTTAAAACAAAAATTATGGTTCTTTTAAAATATTCCTTTTGAATTGAATTGGTGAAAATTTTGAAAATGTTAAATAATTTTGTTATTGGCTTCTCAAGTCTTATTCTTGACTTTGCCAAGTAATGCATTAGCCTTCCACTCTTAAGTATGATGATGACCATAAGTTTAAGAAAAATATTCATAACTCTATTTAAAAGTTTTTTCTCTTCCTTATTTGCTAAGTCTTCTTTAAAAGACATAAGTAGAATGTATTTTTTCTGTTTTGGCTATCAATGAGATGAATTGTTATAAAATACTTTATATAATTTCATTTATTACTCAAGTAATATTTGATCAGATCCTCATTGTAAAAATGTTAACAATACAGAACTATACAGAAAAGATAAAAGTTCTGTTCCTTTGGCCCCTACGACTGTCTCCATTAACTCCATTCTCATCTCTTGAGTTGTCTTCTATAGAAAGATCTTCTATATATTAATTTACATATATATGTGTAGATACAGAAATATATAGTTCTATTTTTTAATATTAATGGGATCATTCTAGAATATGACTTAGCCTACAAGATTTTTGCGTTGTTTGTATTTACTTAAGGTATAAAAGATCTTTTTGTTTCAGAACATACAGAGTAACACATTCTTTTTTAATTGCTGCCTCATATTCTTTAGTATGGAAGTAACACTGATTTAATCGTTCCTTTACTCATGAATATTTAGGTTGTTTCTGTTTTTTTTATATTAACAACAACAAACTACACTAGTTCCAAGCAGAAATAGTGCCTGTTCAGGGACAGAGTTGGAGACAGAAAGTTTCCTAAAGTGAGTGCTTGACTGAGGTGGGAGCATTCATAAAGAATGGAGATCCATAAACAATTTGCGTAATCATATGCTCAAGGTTCCTTGAATACAACTTTTGTTAAGAAGAGATGGGATATACAGCACAGCTGAAGGTGGAGACTGACTCCCTGTATTTGGTTACGGGATGGATTAAACACAGTTACGAATTCTTTGCCTCTCCTCCCAATGAGAGCTAGTCCCCTCCCCTTGAAACTTGATGGGCTCTGTGTCCTGTTTTGACAATAGAATATGGTAGAGATGCCATTGCTGTGCAACTTCCAAGACTAAAGTTTAAGATCACCATTCTGTGAGGGATCCAAGTTTGTGGAGAAAGAGAGGCCATTTGGAAGAGCACTGAGGCACTAGAGATGTGCTCAAAACCAAACTTAGATCTGAGCCCAGCCTCCAGCTACATGCAGCCACATCAATGATCCCAGCTGATATCACCTAGAGCAGAAGGACCATCCAGCTGAGCCCTGCCTGAATTCCTAACCCACAGAATTCTGAGCAAAGTAAATGGTTGGTGTTTTAACCAACTAAGTTTTGGAGTCTTTTATTATGTAGTAATAGATAATTGCAACAGGTTAGTACAGTGTTTAGTGATAGAGGACTTTCTGGAAACCATAATCTCTATCATGACTCATAAACCCCTTTAGGTAGATTAGCTATGAAATCAGCAGCAATTCTGAGAGAGAAATAGCAGAGAGGGAATTCAGACACAATGACTCAGTAAGTCTGTCTTTTTAAAGGAAAGCAAGTTTCTATTTGGTTTCCCAGGGCTCTCTGTCACGAGGAAGACACTGGCTTTATTATTAGAGCAGCTCACGTGATTAAGCAAATGTTTCTATATTCCTCCTCAACCACACCTCCTCTCCCCACCTCCATCACCAACAACAACAAAACTCCTCGCTTGAGGCTTATTCTGCAAGTATGACATATGTATATAAAATCATTCAGATAAAAGAACATTTTCAAGAAAATGAATTTAGCTGAAAACCCACATTTTAGAATTTTTACATGGTTTTCTTGACCTTGATGGAGAAATAAATGCAACAAACCCCAAAGGCATCTCTCTACTCAGCTCTCCAGAGAGAACTCCCTGGAACTCTTCCCCAGAAATCCAGTGGTTGATGAAAGAAAAGCCAGGATTAGATGGTGGATGTGGGCTCTGGCATAGGAGAAACTGATTTCTACTTCCAGTTGTATCAATAATGTTTGTGACTTTGAGTAACCTTAGATTTCTCATATTTAAAATGAAGAGTAATTCATTCAACAAATATTTATTGGGCCCCTACTACATGCCATGCACTGTTCTAGAAAGATCTTCTGTATATTAGGAATTTGAGATACATTGGCATACAAAACAGACAAGAAAGATAACATCGCTGTCCTCTTGGATCTTACATTCAATTGGAGAGACAAGACAATAAACACAATAAATATGTCAATTATGTGGTGTGACAGAAGGTGATAAATTCTGTCTGAAAAACAGGGCATAGTGAGAAGGAACAGTATTACAGGAGGAAGGGCGCACTTTGCAGGGCTAAATCATACCATATATGTTAGGATAGACCTCAACGAGGACATGACATTTGCACAAAGACTTGAAGGGGGAGAAGGAGCGGGCCAGGTAGATCTCTGGAAGACATGTGTTTCGGGCAGAAAGAAAAATGAGGGTAACGGTCCTGAGGTAGGAATATGTCTGCTGAATCTGAGGAACAGCAAGATTATTGTGGCTGAAAGAGGGAGAAACTAGTAGGAAATCAGATACATAGGAGTTGGGGAGGAATAGGTGCTGATCACATAGAGCCTTTAGTCATTCATTGCAAGGTTTGGCTTTACCTCTGATTGAAGTGGGAGCCATTGGACGGTGATGAGCAAAAGAATGACATATACTACTGTGCCTTTTAACAGGCCCTGTCTGGCCTCTGAATTGAGAACAGACTTGCAGAAAGCAAGGAAATAAACCAGGGGAGAGATGAGAATCCATGCCCTGACTATGTCATTTGCCTACTGTGGGGTTCTGTTGAGTACATGATACATAAGACTTGATGGAAAGTATGGGAGGAATGTAAATGATTTTTCTTATTCTCTTTGACATGCCTGCTCTGCACTGAACTATAGTTGGAGCCTGGATACGTCCCAGATGCCCTTTCCTGGGGGTTATGACAAATGTGATAGAGGTAGTAAGTGGAAAAGGGACACTGTTCCCTTCCAAGTTTGTTGGCAACTGCTCATCTTAGAGAAGTGGTTGGCTGGTCCAATGAAATCTGATCCTGGCTGGATGTGTATTTTGGGGAACTGAGTTCTTGTGCACTATGAAGAGGAAACTCAGCCAGCCAGTCAATAATTGGCTGAGTTTTAAAGACTGAGAATACCTCTCTGCTAAGAGTGGAGCATCCAGGTCCCTTCCTCAAGCGTAGGTGGAGGAGCTTGCAGCCAAAGACAAAGTAGGAACCTGTAGGCTAGGAGGAGAGTAAGTTCTCCTAGGCTTTTGATGTTCTATTATCATTTCCTTTTACATGTGATTCATGGAAAGTCCAGTGCCTGTTGCATTCAAAGAAGTGTGCAATGAATGTTATAAAGGAAATTGTCTAGAAGGATTTGGACACTGAGCTGAATTCACCCAGGACACACATCAAATACCTAGAGCGAGCTAACTCCCTGGTGACTCATCTCATTACTCTAAACATGTGATCACCCCCAAACAAATCCACTTCATCGAGAGTTCTTCTTAGTTGTGGTTGGATCAATAAAAGCTTGCTACAATTTATACAGACCTTTAAGAACCCTAAGAAAAAAGTGTTCTGTAATATTCCCCATTATCCCTTTTCAATATATGTGGCCTCTTTTCTCTTTCTCCTTGCCTCAGTACTCAAGGCTCCCACTGTTTATTTCAACCAACACGTTTTGGGCACCTCCTATATACCAAGCACTGAGCTCAGCTCTAGAGGTTCAAAGCTAAATAATTCAAGGTCCCTGCCCTTCAACTGTATTTGTTCTGGAAAGTAGAGGGATCTGCCCAGACTCCTAATGCAAGGACCGCAACCAAGGACCCCAAAGAAAGGCTATGTTAGCCTCTGCACTGGGACTTGGGGGTGAAATAAACAGGAAAGTAGATTCATAACAGAGGAAATAATAGTTAATAATTACAACTGGCTCTCCAAAAAAAAATATGCGTGTGTATACATATAAATTTATCATAAATTTCCCTGATAGAAAGGACACATAGCACATGATTTATAAATAATTATAAAATATACAGTGTTCATTATAGATTCTATTGAATCAATTAATTCTCATAAAATGCTTTCATTGAATTTTTCTGAACTATTACATCCCTAGCCAACCTATGGCTGCAATTGACTTGAATATGTTTGCTGGTATTTTTTGTTTAAGTTCAGGAGTAAGATAAAAGTAGGAGAAAAGTGCATTCACAACTTCATTCATTGGACAATGACATGAACAGCTTCTTTGCTGAATTGCATGATAGTTTAAAATACCAGAAGAATATTCCTTATAACACCTACAGTCATGACACATTTTTAAGTTTAATCTGTGTTATTTATATTTCTTCATCATTTTCTTGAGTCTAAACAAGCAACAAAACAAGAAACCAAGCTCTGATTTGTAGTATTTGCTGATTCCTGTGGTGTAAATATTCCCACCATGGTCAACTTCAAGCCACCAAAGTGATAAATAGATTCACAGTAGCAAGATATTATACAGTATGTCCAACATGCAGATACAATAAACACAACTTCAAGAGCATAAGTCACACATAGTAAGCTAAAAAACTTAACCTTTCATGAATCGTGGAGTTATTTATAAACCTTGATTTATTATGTCAATATCTAAATTATTCCATCTGGGTCTAGTAATGGAAGTCAGCTCTCAGAATATGTGCAAGTGGTTTACTTTCTGCTCAAGACTAATCTATATAGACACAGGTTCTAATCACCGTGAGAGGTGTACTTTTTAAAACGAAATATTAAAAGCTGTTTTGTTTTAAGCAAAGAAAAAAAAGAGCATAAGTCACAGGAAAATATAGTAAAACAATTAGAAAGTGATGATTTTTGAGTACTTGTTTTCTTTGTTTTTAATATAATATGTTTAATTATAAGTTCATGTGATTTTATTTTTGATTATGCCTATATTTAACAACTGTCTTACAAAATTCCTAGAAATTGAACAATTGGCCCTCATAAAACTATCCAAGCCATCTCTACCACACAACTAGTTTTAGCCCACAGTAGGAATTCAATAAATGACAGCTAACTTTCTTTTATTAAGGAACAAAAACAATAGAAATGGATTAGCTAGCTGGAGATCCAAGATGGCAGAGTAGATAAACACTGTACCTGCTTCCTTCAGTGAACACATTAAAATTACAACTAAATTATAAAACAATCAACCTGGAAAACCATCTGAAGTCTGACTGAACAGAAGTTTTATAACTAAGGACGTAAAAAAGAAGCCATGTCGAGACTGATAGGAGACATGAAGACACAAAACAAGCTGGACCCAAATCTCTGTGTGGTGGTTGAGAACTGGGAGGGATAACTCAGCCACGGAGGTTTCCCCCAGAGAAGTGAGAGACCCCAGCCCCACACCAGCCTCCCCAGCCCAGAGTACTAGTGCCTGGAAGAGGAGCTTCCACAACATTTGACTGTGAAAAACAATGGGGATTCCAACCATCAGGGTAGGATGGAAGGCTGCCAGAAACCTAGACATTCTCTTAAAAGGCCCTCGCACAGACTCTCTCACTCCCAGGCACTCACCTTGGGCTCCAGCAGAAGGACAGTAACTCAGGGAGGCATCAGAGACATACAGGGGCAGACTGAGGCATGTGACTTCAGGGCCAGGGCTGGAGGACAGTCGCCATTTTTCCTGTGTGGAGGCCTCCTCCGATGCAGCTGTCAGGCAGCCGCCATTTTTAATGTGTTGAGCCCTCCCTCACAGGCCAAATCTGAATTTGATTGGCTTGGTGAGCTTCACTGCTCCACCCTGCTGATTCCCTGAGACCCCACTCTACCCAACTCGCCCAACACCAGATGTACTTTCTCTGAAACTTTCTCTGAGAGCAGCCAGCCCTGCCCACATTGCACTCTTTCTTGAAAAACTATCAGAGTCTGCAGGACCCAGGCAGGCAGAAGCTGGCTTCAGTGTGCTCTGAGGCTCAGCACTGGCACCAAACCAGAGTCTACATTAACATGTTAACCACAGTTCTTCCCACTCTAGTGACTCCCTTAGACTCTGTTTCACCTAAATCATATACTGCACAAGGCTTTATCAGGGGCTGAACCTTAAGGGAGGCAGCAGGTGGCAGCAGGCCTTGGGGTGTCCTGGTTTTTTGCAGAGCTAGCCCAGGCCCAGTACTGATGGAAGCTGTCCTCAGTTTGCAGCATAGCCTCTCCCATGCACCTCCAGGTTTAGTACAGGTGGCAATCAATCGTGGATTGCTTTGTAACTCCTACCAGCTAGTCCCTGGCCAGTCATAGGCAGTGGGTGAATGTTAGAGGGGCTTCTTTAAGATGGAAAAAAACAATCAAAATTATAAATAATAAAATGGCAATAGCTACATGTCTATCAACAATTACTTTCAATGTAAATGGATTAAATGCTCCATTCAAAAGACATAGGAGGGCTGAATGGATAAGTAAACAATACCCTTAAATATGCTGTCTACAAGAAACTCACTTCATATTGAAGACACACAGACGGAAAGTAAGGGGATGAAGAAAGATATTTCATGAAAATGGCAATGAAATAAAAACAAAAAAATCTGGGGTAGCAATATTTATACCAGACAAAATAGACTTTAAAACACAGACTATCACAAGAGAAAAAGAAGGACCCAGTAATCCCACTTTAGGGTATTTATCTGAAGAAACCCAAACACTACTTAAGGGGACATGTTTATCTGTATGTTCATTACAGTATGGTTTACAATGGCCAAGAGATGGATGCAGCCTGTGTGTCTGTCGATGGAAGAATGAATAAAGAGGAGGTGGTACATATACACAACGGAATATTGCTCAGCCATGGAAGAGAATGGGTTCTTGTCATCTGCAGCGGCATGGATGGACCTGGAGGTTACTGTGCTGAGTGGAGGATAAAACAGAGAAAGACAAATGCAACGTGATTTTGCTTGTATGTGTAATCTAAAGAACAAAATAAACAAACAAAACAAACAAACTCATAGATACAGAGAACATATGGCTAGTTGCCAAGTGGGAGGGGGATTGGGAGTGAGTGGAAAAAGTGAAGGGATTAAAAAGTACAAATTGGTTGTTATACAGTAATCATAGGGATGTAGGGTACAGCATAAGGAATATAGTCAATAATACTGTAATAACTATGGTGTCAGATGGGTATAGATTTTCTGGGGTGATAGATGGGAGGGGGGTAGGTAGCAGGGTGAAAAAGGGGAAGGGATTAAGGAGTACAAATTGGTAGTTACAAAGTCATGGGGATGTAAAATAAAGCACAGGGAATATAGTCAGTAATATGGTGATAAGTATAGCGCCAGGTGAGTACTAGACTGGTCGGGGGATCATTTCTTAAATTATACAAATGTCCATATGCTGTACACTTGAAATTAATATAAAATAGTATTGAATGTCAACTGTGATTGAAAATTTTAAAAAGGGGGGAAGGTGAAGGGAAATAAGATGTTCAAATTTCCAGATATAAAACAAATAAACATGGGGTTGTAATGTACAGCATAGAGAATACAGTAAATAATATTGTGATAGCGTGGTAAGTTCTCAGATAGTTGCTGAACTTATCATGGTGATCACTACTTTATGTATATAAATGTTGAATAACTATGATGTACCTCTGAAACTAATATAATATTGTATATTAGCTATACTTTAATAAAAATCTTAAAAAACAGGGCAGCCGTTTTTTACACATCAGTGCTCATAATACCAACGTTGCCAGTTTGATTCCCACGTGGGCCAGTGAGCTGCGCCCTCCACACTAGGTCGAAAACAACAACTTGACTTGGAGCTGATGGGTCCTGGAAAAACACACTGTTCCCCAATATTCCCCAATTAAAAAAAATAAATTCTTAAAAAACAAAAAAAGAAATGGATTAGCTAAAATGAATAAAATAATGATTGGCATGATTCCATGAAGAATGGGCTTTCCAGAAGCATCAGTAATGTTTGCTCCTCCCTTGTCTGAATGCTTTCAGTGTCAGTTTCTTCCAGAAGTGTCAGGCCTACTTTGCTCTGTGAAGGAGAAAGGGCTCCTTGGATTGACCCACATGTGTCAATCTTTCCACTGAGCACGCTGAGCATCATGGGCTTCCCCAAGGAGCAGATAATGCTCTGGCTTTGTGTTCAGACAAGGACGCTCACCCCTGCCTGACCTCACATGCTGTCTCAAGTGACATGGATAAACTGTTGCTAGTGACTCAGCCATTTTCATGCCCAGAAAGATCTAGAAATATTTGTGACTGTGCCACAAACAATGCTTCTAAAGTGTCAATCAGGAAAACACTCTATCCTTCTGTAATTCATGTGACAAAACCCATGGAGAGTAAGCTGCTCATATTGAAATAGCAAAATCCCAGTGCTCCCTGACAGAAGCTTCTAAAATATACCTCACATCTCTGTGAACTAGTGCTTAACAACTCCTCTTCAAGACACCTTCAGCAAGTGCCGATGGGCTTGCTCTCAGGATGGCAAAGGACCAAAGTGTTCCAACTGATGATCCTAAGGGCTTTGTAAAATGTGACAGCACCTTTCACTTGGAACCACTGGCAAGACTTCCTTTGCCTACAGGCTGGAGAGTGAGGACAGGTAAAGAGAAACAGAAAAAGCTCAGAGGAAGCCATGTCCACAAGCGCAGTGCTAGTTACCAGCTGCCACTTTCCTGGTTGCGTATTCAGGGAGGCCTGCTTAATCTTCTTTCTTAATGGCCACAAAAGATGGCAGAGAGGACCAGCCACACAGGACATCTATTAACATGTCCTGTCACTGTCTCTGGATATGGCATTCCATTTTCTAAGAAGCAAGCCACATGGTTTCTATGGAGAAGTTGGATTCAACCCATAACAACAAACCAGTGAGAAGTACTATATAATGGTTACGGCTTGGAAATGAGACCAATGGTTACGGCTTGGAAATGAGACCGACTTGGTTTGAATTTTGACCCTGCTACTTACTTGCTCAGTGATCTTGGGCAACCTACTTAAACCTCTCTGAATTTTAGTTTCCCCATTTATAAAATGAAGAGGAGAATTGATGGGAGGATTAAATTCAATGATGATTGTTAAGTGCAAGGTAAGCAAGAATAATTCATATTATTGTTTATGGCCTGTTGCTCATCAGCCCTTTGACACTTCTCCCTCTGCAGACTCCCTGGGCAGCTGCCTGGGCTGGAACTCTCTTTCTATCATCAATGCAACTTGGAAATAGAGGAGGTATTCCCTTTGGACTTCTCCAGATTGCCAGAGCTTTTATTTGTTCAGAGTCAATTGACACCATTGACCTTCCTCACTTGATGTATGAGCCCGCGTGGAGGAAACCAGTGCAGAGTGGCAGGGGAAAGAGAAACACAGAAGGGGAGCCTACAGTCAGGGGTGTGTGAGAAAGCTGGCAACCACCATGGGCAACTGGAACATAATCCTAGGGAGACATTCAGGAAACACGTAGAACACATGCCTCTGACTTATCTGATGGAGAAGTGGAGGAACCAGTGTATTTATACACATCAAGTCCCATCAGTCCTGATGGAGAGCTACTCCCAAGCATTCATCTCCTGACACTTCCTGCCTGCAATGTGGACACACAGAGGCCTCCAATAATTTCAAAGAATGCCTACAGGCAAGAGTTCAGACACTGGCAGTCGGAATTTGGCCTGAGGCACAATGAAGATCCTAAGGATATGGTGGAGACACTTCTGTAGATTTTTATCCATGTCCAAACCATCATCTCAATAGGTTGGTGAACCATATTATTGAGAAAATTAAAGTTGAACTTGAACAGCAGATGATACAGGGACCAATATCAGAAGAGCCAAAAAATTCAAATACAAACTTCTAGAAAGCACTCGTTTCTCATTAACAGGAGCACAGCTGCCATAGTGAATTCATTATCTGAACAATCCAGGGAGCTCTGTATGGGACTAAGATCATTAATGTTAATAAATCTGATACCAAAAAGCAAGTGTCGGTAAGTCCAGCTTCTTACTCTCTGGAGGCAAATTTAGAGCTTGGTATTCTGTTTGAGTGACTAAGGGGGCTAATTATCGGTAGGTGGTCATCACTACTGTTTTCAGCATCCAGGGACACCTTCAATTCTAACCTCTAGACTTGAGTTCAGGACCCTTTCATGAATCCCTTCAGTGCTTTTTTATCTGTCCATGGCCAGGTCAACTTCACCACTCCTTGCTCATCAACCCTGCTGAGGGCACTTCACCTGGACCTTCACTCAGAGCCTGTCGGCTCTGGCAGGTAATGTTAGCATGACACAGTGCAGCCAGCAAGAGGCTGCATGGAGCCCAACTGAGGCATGTAAATTCTTCACACCAGCCCTCCCTAAAATGAGGGTCAGTGGCATTAGAATTCTAAAGTCTCGGTCTCCTCTAAAATGTCTGCTCTATCACGTATGTTATTATTGCCTTGTAAGTTTTCTTAACTCTCGTTACCATTATTCAAATATCTCTGTGTAAGTTTTGCCTCTACAAAGCCATCATTAACTCCTTGACTAGAGTCCACTAATTCTGTGGTTTAGGCTAGTCCCCTTTCTTCCTTGCCATCTGTACTCTAATTTTGTTCAGGTGGCAATGGATTTTGTTCAATTTTGGACATTGGGACCTACAAGTAAATCTATTGTGAGGGCTTCTGGGAAAGATTTTGGCCTCAACAAAAAGAGACAGACATAGTGTTGTTCTTCCCCTTTTCAATTTTGTTTTTGTTTTGTTTTGTTTTGTTTTACCTTCAGTAGAGATGTGGTGGCTGGAGCTGAAATAATGGCCTTATAGTCGTGAGGGAAATTTCAGAAGAATTGCACAGATGCTCATCCTGACATTGTTGAACTCATGAACCAACCCAATGATCGCCTACATCCAAACTTCCTGTTATGTGAGGAAAATGAGCCCCTATTTGTTTAAGCCACTGTCGATGGGTTTTCTATTACTTGCAGTTTCACAACCATGTTTGCCAGAAGAAAGAGTAGAAATAGTAGGAGCACAACCTCCATCTCACTATGTACATTTCTGCGCCCAAATCCCCACATAAGTACCTCCACTTGTCAAAACTTGTGTCTCATCTAAAACCTGAACTATAAATGAGTGTCTGGGCAATAAGGAAACACCTTTGGGCTTTCTATTATTTAGCTTGCACAGTACAAAGGGGTTGGAATGGAGCTGAGTGAGCCTATCAACCTATACCTGCCGTACCACCTGTGATAAGTAGGGAAATGGGGGCAGCCAGGCAGCATCCCTAAGCAATGACTGTTGTATTAAAGGATCACACTCGTTCCTATAAAACTATCAGAGTCTGCAGGACTGAGGCAGGTGGAAGCTGGCCTCAGTGTGCTCTGAGGCTCAGCATGGGCACCAAACCAGACTCAGAGACAATCCCCAAAATCTCATCACTTAATCCTGTGAAGTACAAAACGGGTCTTAGAAATTGTGCCAGGGGAGTGAGAGTGCCCTGCCCTGTGCAGCCATTCTCAGATCCAGGCTGATTTCTTCCATATTCAGCTGGGAGACAAGAGAGGAAAGAGAGTGAAGGGGGTATGTCTACTTCTTAAGAGTCTTGGCCTGGAGGAGATACATAACACTTCTACTCGTATTCCATTGATGAAAACTCACCATGTCACTTCTGCTTTACAAGATACAAGGGACATATGGTCCCTGGCTTGGTGGCAACTTTCTGGTACCAACTCTATTCTATGGGTGGAGAGAACAAATCCTTGGTGGACAGCTAGCTATGTGCCACCATCTAAACTTGATAGAATTGCTATGGATGATTTCATCCCTAATGTGGTGTATTGGAGTTCAGTAAGTCCTTAAGAGATAGATGAATGAGTGAATGAATTTTTGCATCTCAACTCAGTTATTAAATTTAAAGAGACATCAAAAGTTTTTAATGTCAAAGTCCATAAGAATATATTTTTCCTAAGAATCTCTTTAAATTGTTTCTGTTACCTCTTTTGAACCAAGGGAGACGTGTTAATAACCTCAAATGTATCTTTTTAAATTCATTTGATGCCACTGGGATCCCTAATTCATGGACAAAATTTAGGAAGTTTGTAAACTTAGATAGGAAAAAAGTTGCATCATTGTTTTCAGTAAATTGTAACTGAAATTTCACATTCCCTTCCATTCTAGATATAGGTAACACAGCATAGGAATGTTAGTAGCACCGGTGCTGTCTGTCACTAAGCAAAATCAGATATTTTTATATTATATTACAGTTATCGTAGATATCTTAATATATTGCTTATGCTCTTCATTGCTGTGAAACTATTGCAGTCAGTGGATCTACTGGATCTTGATATTTCATGTGTTAGTAAAGAAGCACATATTATATTTTAAATATTTTGATAGTTGTACTTTAATATAATACCATATGTTATATTTTATGCATTTAGAATTTTCTTCTGCAAAGGGGTTTAGAGGCTTTAGTAGATTGCCAAAAGGATACATGGATCGGGTAAGATTAAGACCCTCTGCTCTAGTATGCAAAACTGTAAGTGCAAACAGCTTCCCACAGTCCTTTTAAGTAATAGTGCCTTTTCTTTTTTTTCCCCTGCCCCCAGCCTAGCCCTTTTCTGCCAGTTTTTTTGGGGTCTTCAGTTGTCTTAAAGGTTGGACCCATGGCTGTATATTCAGAACTCATTAGGGCCTGGACCAGGCAGTGCCCAAGGGAAGGGGAGGCAGGGAAACTTGTTCATGTCTGATTCCTCCATCTGACATCAAATCACTCCACATGCCTCAACTGTGTGGACACTCTTCCAGATGGACCTGAAGGCACCAAAGCAGCCCTTCAGTTTCAACTGCATTCTTCCCTCCCAGCAAGCCCAGTTTTTCCACCTGATCAGACAAGCTTTTGCAATGAGGTGCACAAAGGTTGCCTTCCTCCCTGAAAAAAAAATCACAGCTTTTCCTTGCATGGTTCCAAGAGATGTTAATAAGTGCTATTAATTGGGGCCTAATTTGCATACCTTATGAATTATTAGCAGTTTTAGCTAATGGAGATGAAAGCTTGCATTTGCAACCCCACCCCACCCACCCCTGCAAGGGCCTGGATTTCCCCAATCTGCTTTTCTATACTTGGAGAGAACAAGGGAATATCAGGCTAGGGCCAGGAAGACCCTGGAAATGGTATTGACACACTCCCCCCTGCTCCTGCAGGACACAAAGGAAGCCTTTCCACTCTGCATGCTTGGAAGGGTGGCTGTAGGACTTGTGGGGCACTGTGTGATTTTTGTCTGTGGGAGGAGATTTTTGCTGGCACCCGTGCCCCCAAGCCATGCAATCACAAGCATGCTGGCATTCAAATTCTGAGGAGTTTTTGTTGTTGTTGTTATTGTTTGGGGTTTTGTTTTTTTTCTTTAAATCAGATCCTTTAAGTGCTCTCTGTGTTTATAAACTGTCCTCAGCCCTGGGATGGCTCCATTGGCATCACCGTGCAGGGACCCACCGCCTTGGTAGCCCCAGTGCTGTTAATTAGCCCTGCACAGATCGGCAAGCTTGATTGGCAGCAGCTTTTGCAAAAGACTCCCAGCCCTCTCAGCAACAAAGGAAAAATGTCTTAGCCTCTCAGCATTATAGCTGTCATCCGGATTCTTTGCTTTCACACTCTGCTGAGGACTTCATGGATGCATTTATTTATTTAGAAATGATAGCGCCAATGTTTTGTTAGAAATATGTAAAGCTTGCGTTTGAGCAATAATGTCATGCTTGAGATTTGTCGCAATTCGAAGGGATAGACTGGGGGAGGGAGAATTCATTTTTAGATTAAGAATAGGGCTAACAGTTTGGAAAACTGCTTGGCAGTATCATTAAAACTAAACATACATACCCTATGACCCGCCAGTTCCACTCCCAGGTAATTCCCACAGAAATGTGGTATATGTTTCTTCCCAAAAAAAGACTAAGATACGCCCAGCTGCACTACCATAATAGCCTCAAAATAGAAACCGGAAATGGTCATCAACAATATCATGACTTTTAAAAATTATGGTGCATTCACACAATGGAACACTATGCAGCAATGAGAATACCAACAGCCATTACACACAATCTGGATGAATCTCAGAAATGTAAAGTTGAGCAAAAGAAGCTGGACACAAAAAAGAATATTCTGTATCATTCTATTCATATCGAGAACAAAAATTGGTGAAAACTAATCCATGGTGTTAGTCCAAAGAGTGATTAACTTTGGGGGAGGAGGCAGTAGTAACTAGAAGGGTTTATTGGATGCTCATAACACCAAAGTCGCCGGTTCGATTCCCACATGGGCGGGTGAGCTGCGCCTTCCACAACTAGATTGAAAATAGCGACTTGACTTGGAGCTGATGGGTCCTGGAAAAATATACTGTTCCCCGATATTTCCCAATTAAAAAACAAACAAAAAAAATTTTTTTAATTTTTAAAAAATAAATAAAATATAGTTGACCTTATCATGTAGTAATTGGAGTAGACAAGATTGATTTTGCCTCCCTGGCCAGCCACACCCAACCTGGGATGTGGTACCCTAGATACTTGGGCATACTTTGAAGGCTAGTGTTTCTTAGCCATGGACTGTGGTTCTAAAAGCCTAGGGAATCACCCTAACATCATCTCAGGAAAAAGCTCATATAAAAACCAGGGAGATGATCTGAAGAACTGGAACATTAGAGGGGAAAGTCACGGATGAGAACCAAAGGGGATATGACTACATGCAAAATTTATCAAGTTCATCCCCTAAGCACTCTAGGTATGAAGCCTAGAGCCTGCAAGTGTCTCAAAATTCTACGGGAAAAAAAAAAAAAATTGAGAGCTTAAAGAAATGTGTAATGACTCTAAAATACAAAACAGAAAGTTATAGTATAATTGAAATTAATAAATGTTTAATTAAATGTCTAAAAAATATAACATGTCAACTAATTCAGTGTTTCTTAAATATTAATGAGTATACAAAACACCTGGGGATCTTGTTTGACTACAGATCTGATTCCATAGAGCTGGGGTGGAGCCTGACATTCTGCATTTATAAATATAACAGGGTCCAAAAATATAAAATGAAAATTTTACTTTTACAAAACTCAAAATAATTTTCATTATGGTAAAATATACATAACAAAATTTACTATTCTAACCATTTTTAAGTGTACAGTTCAGTGTCATTAAGTACATTCATATTATCGTACAACCATCATCACTACCCATCTCCAGAACCTTTTCATTAAAAAGTAACTCTCCATTTCTTCCTCTCTCCAATCTCTGGTAAGCACTATTCTACTTTCTGTCTCTATGAATTTGACTACCCTAAGTGAAATCATACAATATTTATCCTTTTATGTCTGGCTATTTCACTTAGCATGTCTTCAAAGTTCATCCATGTTGTAGCGTGTATCAAACTTTCACTTTTTTTAGATTGCATAATATTCCATTGTATGTAAATACTACATTTTGCTTATCTGTTCCTCCATCGTTGGACATCTGGGTTGTTTCCACCTTTTGGCTATTGTAAATAATGCTGCCATTCACATGGATTTATAAATATCCATTCAAGTCTCTGCTTTCAATTCTTTTGAGTATATACCCAGAAGTGGAATTCCTGGATCATATGGTGTTTCTATATTTAATTTTTTGAGGTACTAAAATAATAGTTATTTTAAAACTTGTAGTAAACTGTGGTTCTGATGACTCAGAAAAACACCCTCTCCCCCTGCCCAGTATTTATGCCCTTGTGTAGTTCCCGCCCACATTAACTGTGAGTGGGGCCTGTCATTGTTTTGCTTTGATTAGTAAAATATAGAGAAAACAATGCCATGCCAATTCTAAGACTAGACTTTCACTGATCTAGCAGTTTCTGTCTGTTCCCTCTTAGAATGCTTACTCTTGGAACAGTCCTTCTTGGAATTCAGGCACCATAATATGAGGCAGTCCAAGTAGCCACATGTAGAGGCCCACGTAGAAAAGAACCAAGGCCCCCAGCTACAGCCCCAACGGAACTTCCAGTCAAACTCCATCTTACTCCACATGCCTAGGCATTCCAGACATATCAATGTCAGCTGAGCTCCTGGTCAAGCTTTCAGATGATTGCAGTCACCCACTGTCCCAGCTAATCCCAATTGGAGCAGAAGAATCACACCATGAAAGCTAATACAGTGTTGTTTTAAGCCACTAAGTTTTGGGGTTGTTTGTTGCACAGCATTAGCTAACTGAAACAAAACCCTTTCAAATGTCTTAGAGCAACAGCAAAATGTGTTATACCTAACACGGGATTTGAGATTTGAGTAGAATTTAAGATATTCGATATAGAGTGAAATAGGCACAGACTCTTCAAAGACTGTAAATATCCCAAGTCCTAACAAAAGAAAAGATAAATCAGCTGGTGGGAGATGGGCTCTTGAACCTACAGCTATAGCAGGATTTTTGTAGCTGTTGTGGTTGTTGTTGTTTTATTTGAGTTAAAGGCCTGGCTGGCCCAGAGCAGCATGCCAGTGAGCTGCTATCAGCCTCATATCAAAGACGGCAGCTGGGGATTTTTCCACATATGTGGGTTGGCATATGGCTGCTGGGGGATTTGAACTCTTAATTAGAAGCTTCCTTTTGCCCAGAAATTATTGTGCATCTGAGTGATAAGAACGCATTCAGCCAAGTCTGATCTCAGATTTCCATAAGCACAGAAAATAAGCAGCCTGAACATGAAGACTTGAAAGCAGTGACTGAGATGTGATGCTCGCTGATGCAGTCCCTGAGGGCCTCAGCCCTCTCTTGCTGCCAGAGTCTACAAGGAAATCAACTTCTGCCTCACTCCATTCTCCCCAGCTGCAGTCCCAAGGCTCACACCTCCAGGAACTGCCCTGCCCTGAGGCAAGCAGAATGGTGGGCAGTGATTTACTCATTGTTCGATAATATATATTGAGCACATACTATGTAACAGTCAGGTGCTATGCTAAGCACTGGGTATATGTTGGTAGTAACATAGACATGGTCCTAACTGTCATGGAGATTGCTGCTCAATGGAGGAGATAAACAGGTAAACACACAAATATAATACAAATACCACATTTATTCCTGCCTTGGGGGCCCGTTGCATTGTTTCCTCTTATAGTTGTTCTTTATTCTGATGTGTTTGTTATTAGCTTAATTTAAACATAATTTCTTTCCAAAAGCCTTCCCCATCACCCGGTTACTCTAGTACGTTCTTCTGATTTTGTTCTCTGAATAGCACTTACTATTATCAGATATTTTCTTATGTATTTATTGGTTTGTTTCTTATCTCTTTCCCACCATAGAAGGCAAACTCCAGGAGAGCAGGATCTTGTCTATTCTATTCATTGCTATGTCTGGAGCTCCTAAAAAAGAGCCCAGCATGTAAGCAGTGCTTAGGAACTTTGAATGAATAATGACATAAAGTTTGTGCCTCACCTTTTTACCGCCATAAATGTATTTTTTTATTACAGGGTTTCCCCGAAAATAAGACCTAGCCACACCAGCTCTAATGCGTCTTTTGGAGCAAAAATTAATGTAAGACCTGGTCTTATTTTAATATAATATAAGACTGGGTATAATATAATATAATGTAATATAATCTGATATAATATAATATAATATAACAATATAATATAATATAAGACTGGGTCTTGTATTAATTTTTGCTCCAAAAGACACATTAGAGCTGATGGTCCAGCTACGTCTTATTTTTGGGGAAACACGGTAAGTGCAACTTAGCTGATTTTACTTATTCCTCCCCATAAAAAAAATACACTTGATAATTTGCACATTTTTAAAAAACCACAAATATACTTGTATACTAACAGTCAATTATATCTTCTGTTCTTCATGAAAAAGAACTGGGGTCATCAGGGAGGGTTAACAGAATTCCAGCCAGAAACAATGCAAGTGGACATTTTTGTCAGGTAGGGTTGTTTTTAACCTGGATAAATGTATCATATCCAATGGGTATTGGGAAATCTTGAAAATAGTGCACAGGCCCACATTATGATTGTCACCATTTCCAGGTGGCCATGATTGATTTGAGGAACTTCAACCAACATGATAGAACTCATTGTCACGTATTTCAAAATTATTGACCTTCTAGTAATTTATTGAGTCCCTAACTACCTGTGTACCAGGTACTGTGCTAGACACACGTGTACAAAAATGAACAAGACAGGGTCTCTGACCTCAAGGTGTACAGACACCATAGAAGAAACTGAGACCCAAACCAACAAATATTATACATTGTGATTCACGTATTGGGAGGACACTAAACACAACCTGAGCAGATCAGGGTAGGGGGACTGCCTGGAGGAGGCATTTCCCGTGTTGAATGTTAATGGACAGGGGAATGGAATAGGGATAGCTGGGCAGAAGGGACAGCAAAAATATGGGCACAGTGGGGAGAAACAGCTTGAGTATTCAGAGAACAATGAGCAGCTCAACTTTCTGGAGCAGAGAAGGGGAAGGAGAAAGAGGTGGAGGATGGGGTTAGCTTGGCAGCAATAGGCTAACCCATTTGGTACAACAGTGGACCCCAGTTCTGATTATTAGATGCTATCTTGTTCCTTTTATCCTCCCTATCTTAGCATCCCACCTGGGAATTAGTAACCTGCTGTGTGAGAACCAGGATCACAATTCACGGAGAGAAAGATAGACACTTTTGTCATTGTTCATTTCTTTAGGAAAAATTTTTTGCCTACGTTGGAGAGTCTAAAGGTAAACATTTTTCTCTTGTACTTCTTTTTGGCCCTAGTACTAGGTAGCTTTTAAGAAGTCAGCACATGTCCATTAACTTTGAAAATCTGCCTCAAAAAATCTAGGAAATTTCCATTGTTTGGACAACTGGCAATGGAATAGCTTACTCCTAGTAGCAAGCAAGTTTCACCCTTACTGCAATTAGATAAAAGGATAGAGAGAAAATTAGAGAAAGAGATTTCCATTTAATGGAACCTGATTTTTTTTTTTTTTCTGGTTTATTAGGACCCTGGAGATCCAAAATTTGTATTCCCTTTCCATGGTGAAAATGTGAATATTTCTGTTGTTCTGTTGTTTCATCTGCTTTGTTAATTAAAAAAACAAAAACTACAAACCTTTGCCACTAAAATAAGATCCGTGACACTGTAAAATCTGAAAGAGAAATTTTGGGAGAAGTCCCACAGGGGTAGATTTCCAGCTACCCTCAGGCTGTTCACCAAGAGGCAAACTAAATCCCTTTTAACCAGATGTGCTCAGCAATAAATATTTTTCCCACATTTAAACCCATACCCAGAGTCCTCTTTTTGTCGTAAAATCTATCTGTCACGCTGGATTTACATGCACTCACATCATGGGTGGAGGCACAGCACTCCAGAAGACCAGGATAGGGGCCCAGTGCTATCAGCACACTGGGGAGAGAGGGATGGGGACCCAGCTAGTGTGGGGCATCTCCCTGCAGCTGCCTGGGGCTGATAGCACAGCGTCTTTGGGGCCTGGGAGTCTGGGGGAAGCAGGCTGAGAACAGCAGGAGAAGGCAGGATAATGCCAGGATCATGGCCGTCAGAAAGGGCATGAAGCCACTTTGGCCCCACAGCAACATGACCCTCAGAGATGAAGACAAGTTCTGGGACAAAAAGGAAGTGTAAGAGATAGATCTTATAGTACAGTTGCCAGATTCAGCAAATAAAAATACAAGACTCTCAGTTAAATTTAAATTTCAGATTAAAGAAACGAATAATTTTCAGTATAAATACGTCCCAAGTACTGCATGGGATATGCTTATACCAAAAAATTTTTCATTGTTTATCTGGAATTCTAATTTAACTGCATGTCCTGTATTTTATCTGGCAACCCTACCTTGTAGGTCTCTAGCTCATCAGTTCCTCCACCTGTCCCACCTCACCTCTGCCCCTGGTGTTTCTTTCCCTTTTTCTCCTCTTCTGACCCTTCTTCTTGGTCATTCCTCCCCTTCAATACAAGAAAGGATCTGACATCAGTTCTCAAATAACTGAAGCTCATTCAATACCAATACATTCTTTTGCCTCCGTTTGCATGTTTACTATTTTATGGTTGTCAAAAGTTTTAAGACTTTATTCCCTGCTACAATTACCCCCAAGCAATATGTAACCAGTGAGGAGACCTATCGGTCAACCTGCTTTCATAACTCAAGTAGACCATTTTGAAGTGCTGGAGAGTTTGAACTGTTTTCACCAGGCCGTCTACTGTGTCAGCTCCTCCCTTGAGAAGTTCAGTTCACAGGCTCTGGATCCCATTGTTGCTACGGAAGCCTGCTGCTGCTCAGGAGTTCTTGTTTGGGGAGCATGGAGAAATGGAAAACACTGGGAAGAAGCAGGCAGAGGCAGAGCACCCAACGATTGCATGGTAATATCTAGAATCTTTGTTATTTAGTTTAGGAGAGTGTCAGAGCTTGCATGTGGGGTGATAATTAAGTGGTGGGTGGTATCAAAGAAAACAAGCAACATGGAGGCTCATGATAGATACTGTGACTTAAACAAATGAAAAAATGTTAAATGGATTTGGCTGTGTAGAACTAATATTAATTACAGTCATTTCAAGGAGACTTCCACTACGGACGCCTAAGTACCATATGGTGCCATAATACTTATGTGTATCATTATATATGCCTTAAATTAACTTTGTTATAAAGGATAATTTGATTAGAACAGGAGACTCAACATGTTTTGAACTGAGGCTTCATAATGTGTTACTCATGCAGAATGGACATCTGCTACTCTTAAAAATTTAGTGCAACTAAGGCCTGAGTCATGGTAAGAAAAGCCTCTAAAATGAGAAAAGCTGCTATGACCCTCCATCCCCACTTCCCAGTATTCATGCTTTTGTGCAACCCCTCTCCTCTGGTGTACACTGGACCTAGTGACTTGCTTCTAACAAATAGAGTACAATGAACGTGATGGGATGTCACTTTCAAGAGTAGATTAAAAACGCCTGTGACTTCTGTCCTTCTTGTCATCTCTCTCTCTTGCTGTCTTGCTTGTTTGCTCTAGGAAAAGCAAGCTGCCATGTTGTGAGCTGCCCTGTGGGGAGGTCCACATGGCAGGGAACTGAGAGGGGCCCCTGGCCAACAGTCAGTGAGGACCGGAGTCTTGCCAACAGCCACGCGTGAGCTTGGAAGAGCATCCTTTCCCAGTTGGGCCTTGAGATGCAGGCAGCCCTGGTGGATACCTTACTGCAACCTTGTGAGAAGCTCTGAATCAAAGGCAAACTGCCCCACAGAAACTGTGAGAAAATAAATGACTATTATTAATTTGCTAATAATAGATGTTGGTTTATTTATGCTGCTAAATTTGGGGGTAATTTGTTATGCAACAACAAATAATGAATGAAGTCAACTTACTCAGGACCAGACTCATGTGGCACGTCATCTAGAGAGGTGTTTGAAAGTATAACCATCATATTCTACAACGCAGACACAGCAACAGAAGAGGAGGCTACAATGTGTGTGGTGGGTGGGTGGGGACTGGGCAGGAAGAAAGGCATGGAAACTTGTGGTTGGCTGCATCAATACTGTCAAATTCTGAGAAGCTCTAGCAATGCTCCTACCCATCACTACACACTCTTGAAATTCTGTTATCATAACTCTGATTCCTGTTTGCAAACTGAATCTCCAATTACCCGCTGGGCCCGGGAATTGTTGTCTTGCTTTTCTCCCTTTGACTTGTATTCTTGGATCAGCTTGTGCTGGCCAGGGCACAGTCCACTTCTTTCTGAGACTTCTTGAATATGTGCTCTTTGGGACGGTGTACCAGTTATTCGAAGTTCTTGTCTCTTGACTCCAAACCTACCCTTCTGTACTCTGCTCTGTAACACTGGACTGAGACTCCGCAAAACAAATTCCGGCTTTATCAGAGGCTCCCTGCCAGGTTCTGCCAACAGGGGGCGTTAGAGGGCGGCTGCAAGGCTGAGGGAGGAGGAGGAGGCCGACTTGTGGCTGCCACTGAGTCCGGTTTGCAGTTTCTTCAACACTAGTATGGTAGCTTCATGGCTCCCCTCAGAGACACCAGGACCAGTTGAGTAGCACCCACTCTTCAGAGGCTTGGGTGCCAGCCCCCAGAACCCTCCACTGAGTTCCTAAGTTTTCATAATTTCAATCTCTCCCTTTATCTTGAGTCCCCCCACCCTAAGGAGCAGTGGCTGCTTCCTCTGCCACCTCCGTGATACCTTAGAGTTCTAATTTGCCTTTTCAGTTACCTAATTACCAATTATTTCTGTTAAATCATCTCTGTTACAAAAACAAGCTGGTGTGATTTCCATCTCCTGATTGTACTATGGCTGATACAGGGGTCACCTCTCTACTCCTGGCCTCTGTCCAGGCTCAGTGGCAGCTTCCCATCTCACCCCTCCACGGAGAGCTGCCCACCCTGCACCTGCACAGCCCTAGGAGGGAACACCCCTGAACGGTGTGCGCTAGGCTCCTGTCTGGCCTCGCCCTAGTCCCAGCCCTGCCCTCAAGAGAGAGCAGGGAAAGTGTGGACCAGAGACATCAGCTAAGTTCACAGCCAAGCAGAGTCAGGATAGAAGAGGAGGGAGGTCAGTGTGAAGAAGCCAGCGCCCAGCTCAGGGATCACTGGTGCTGTGTGTCACACCTCAGCTGGAGTCACAGGTGACAGATGAGAGAAGACGTGGTGAGGGGCAGTGCTGGGCCACCCATCTGAGGCCCGTGGGGATTATGGTTCCCCCGCTGCTTGCTGGTTTTACGTGCTTGTGTTGCACCTCCATAGTCGGCTCTGCCCTTTCTTTCAAAGGGTCCAAGGTCACAAGCCTCCACCTGAGAGGTGGCTATGAGGCCAAGAAAAAGACTGTATTTTTCAATATTTTTGTGTGAGTTGTGGGGGGCCCTTTACAATACAATTGCTTAGGACAAGAGATCAGAATATAAACTTAAATTTAGATGCAAAACCCAGTACATCAGGCAGTGAGTGTCTAATTAGGAAAACAGAACCCACTTTAAGTATGTAAACAGATGGGGATGAAATATAGTGAATTGGTTACACAAGCGATGCAAAATCTGAGTATCCAAATGGGGTATGGCGAGGCCATCCAGAGACGAGCACTGCAGGAAGGCACGACCTCTTCTGGAAACTTGTTCTTCAGAATATTAGCATGAATGTGCAAAGATTCATGTACAAAGGGGATCACTGCCCCACTGGTTACAATGGCAGAAAACGAAGAGCAACATAAATGTTGATCATAAATGTTAAACAGCTAAATAAATAAAGGAACTTTTATACTTTGGAGTACTGAAGCTATCAAAAAGTTGTATCAGTCTATATGTACTGACTTGGAAAGATGTCCATGATATCCTATTAAATGGAAAGGGAGATTATAGAACTATATCAACACATTCATACCAATTTTGTTCAAACATACACACGCGTGGGTGTTTATATAAACATAGGAAATCACCTGGAAGGAAACTGTTGACAGTGGGACTTCGGAGTTGGAGTAGACAAGGGGAGGCTTTTATTTGGGGGTGTTATTTGAGTTTGTTTAAACTGGTATGGATTACCTTTCAAATGAAACAAAAGGAAAGAAAGAAAGAAAGTAAAAAAAAAAGTCCAAGTTGCTTATGGTCACCAGGCATCAGGGACAAACTGACGTTCCACAAGTCCAGAAAGCTCAGGATAATTCATCAAAGCAGGTCACAGAGGTTAGAGCAAACAAGAGACGAGAGTCAGAATGGTGAGATCATTGAAGCTCAGGTCACAGCAGGGCAGTGGTGAGGAGCAGAGACAGAGGTGAGCAGACCAGGAAAGACACTGTTGACCTTCTGACGTTGAGGCTACTTCCTGCATGCCTTCTGTGTGTGCACTCGGCTTGGCAATCGGAAAGAGCTACCTGCAGGTACACTGTGACTGATGGGGGTGGGAATAGCAGAGCTCAGATGATGAGGGGGTTTCATAAGGCAGCCGAAGCTTTCTAGCTTTCTCTAACCCAGCCCTCCCTTCAGAGATCCCTGAGGAAAGAGAAGATGGAGCGTCTCTGCCTTCTCTCACCAGCTCCTTTCACCAGAAAAGGTCTTTCTTCTTTTCTCTTTGCAGAACTGCTCATTGCCTTTAGCAAGCTTAATTTTTGCATTGTGACTCTAAGAAAGGATGACTTCTGCAGCGTTTCCAAAAAGTATTTGGCCACAGAGCACTCCTTCAATAGGTAATATATTTTAATTGCCATCAAGTTTTAATTACAGAAGTATTACGTGGGTGCTTTTTCCTTGTAAAGCACTCCACGCTATCCTGCTAGAGGAAAAGCCACCTGGAAAAAGAGGACCTGGAGGATGGGACACCACATGAAGAGAGAAACATGTGGGAAAGTTCTGAGGCCCAGACTTGAGGGGGAGGCCATCTTGACCCTCCAGCCCAACGCAGCTGAATGTGGACACGTGGTTCTATGTGGAACGGAGAGAGGCCAACCCTGCTGACCCCTGCCTGAAGTCTTGACCCAGAGAATTATGAGCTGAATAATCAGTTTTTGTTTTAAGCCACTAAGTTTTGGGGTGATTTGTTATGCAGCAAGAGATAACTGATACATTCTTCCATCCCATCCTCAATGTCAATCTCCCCTTCCTCCAAGGAAATATTGTATTGAAATTTGTTTTTATCATTACTTTGCTTTTTTAAAAATAGTTCTGTCAGGTATGTATACATTTTTGCAGTCTATTTATAATTTTGAGCTGTTTTTGAGCTTTATAAGTATAGTTTCATGCTACATGTATTGTAGGGAGAATGAAATTGTGAAATACTCACCTAGTGAAATATTATTACAGCAGTGAAAACAAATGTTAACTACATACAACACCATGGATGGATAAAGCTTAGAGGCATAGTGTTGTATTAAAAACACCAAGTTGCAGAAATCTACAATACCTATTGTTCATCTTTTTATATGATTAGTGGCCATTTCTTCTTTTCTGAGTTTCTGGTTTATTTCTTTTGTCCATTTTTCTTTTGGGTTGTTTGTTTTCTTCTTATTGATTTGTTGGACTCATGTATAAATTTTAAGAAATGTCACCCAAGATTAGAGTACTAAGAATTACTTGAATCTTAAGAAACATTTCCAAGATGAGAGTTTAAAATGACCAAAGTAACAAACAAAAAACACCCTGGGAAAAAAAAAAAAGAAACAAGAATGAACAAAATTAACAACCAATTACACAAGCTCTTTGACTTCTTGGCTGAAAATTCCAAGAATCAGAGACTCGACAGAACTTTAAGCTCTATTTTCAGGTGAGAGGCCATTTACATAAATCTACAGTGCACAGTTCTATTTCATATTTTCTTTGCTACCAATAGGAAATGCATCATTTAACTTGAGATATGGCCCCCCTTTTAAACATTTCCTAGGATAGACCAATGAATTACTGTTCTACCCAGCAGTGAATTTATATTGCACTAAGGAAAAATAGACTCCTTTAACCCCGGAAGAGTCACATTTCTTCCACTTAGGTCACTTGATAGGGTCTTTATAGACGCAGATAAGACATGTGGGACTCTGTTTAATATCTGGCAATTTTCTTGTGCCTCTTCATTTATTAAAAGAATGTATCCATTAGCAGTCATTAGTACTTTCTGTCAAGATGGGGGCTACATTATCCTCAATAGCTTAAGAGAAAATGCTTTTTCAAGAAAAATAATGGCATTAATTGCTCAGTGGAATAGATACAGCTTTCTTAGTCATAACCTCTCCCTCCTCCCCCCAGAGGGAATCGGACACTGCTTACCTCTGTCAAAGATCCAGGCCACTTTCTCCCTACCCTGTGAGTCAGCTCCTTGCTCCTGCCTGTGGCCTTTCTGGTGGCGGGCCACTATCCACAGGGAATAAATAGAGCTTCTCATCCATCACAGTGAGGAAGCTTGGATTTACTCCTCTTGCTCTCTAATTCATCCAAGGGAGAAAAAAGGAGACGCTTCACTTAGCAAACAATCTCATTTGAAGGGACTCTGTTTTAGCAACAGGAAGCAAATCACATTAGAGAAATAATCACCCTCCTGTAGCTCCCAACTGAAACCGATCTCCTTTTTGACCTTTCATTTGAAGCACATGCTCTCTGGAAAATGTAGTTCAAGGAGGGAGATTGTGGGGGGAGGTCGTGTGTGTGTCATGTTTTCATGATGAAAACAAGTTTTCTATATAGCTTTTTAATTAAATAACTTAAAGTTCAATTAGTATAAAGCTTTCATTTCTGAAATATGAGTATATCTCCAGGCTCTGTCTTTTTCTTAATCCTTCCCTCTCAGGTCTCAGCCATTCTCACAGGCATTAATAATTACATCTATGTTGATTAAGATATCTTTAGATGAAAGAAATAAAATAGCAACTAACAGTGACTTAAATAACAAAGACATTTGATAAACTTATGTGTAACAAGGAAAACAAGTACCATATTTGGACTTAGCCAATCATGATTTATCCACTCCATCTGGGCAGTTGCAACCCAAACAGGTGGGATTCTATTCAAAAGGAAAGAGGAATAGCTGCTGAGGAGGCAACACCACCCACATCCTTATTCCAGCCCTGACTGTTCTCACCTCCAGTTACATCTTCCAAACTGCCTGCTAGGCAGCACTGCTTCATTGTCCTGTCACCTCAAACCCAGTCTGTCAAGAAACAAATTCCTTTTCTTAGCTGCTAATACTGACTCCCTTTTCTGCATTTCCTGACTTTCCCAGGGGTAGTTTCATTCACCGTCATAGAGGCTGTGAACCTCAGAATCATTTCAATGCCCTCTCTGTCTGGACTTCCTTATCCAGTTGATCCCCAAAAGCAGTCAATTTTTTATCTTCCTAATGCCTCCCACTCTGGCTCATTACTTCCACTCCTCTTGCCATCCTTCAGTCATGCTGTTCCAGTTGCACATGGATCACTTGGTTTCATCTGGGATAGGCCCCAGGTTCCAGGGTCATGTACTCTGCAAACCAGATTCGCCTTCTTAAGGCTTACAGGCATCTCTCCCTTGTCTAGGATGAGGCTCCCATATGTCTACAGGAGGAAAAATCCAAACTTCTGAGCATGGGTTTTAAGATTTTCTACAACATTACCTTTTGGAAAGGATTCCCCATTATTCTCTGCTCCAGCCAGACTGGTCCGTTCATTGTTCCTTAAAATATGCTTTATGCATTCCCATCACCACACACTTGTCCGCACCATTCCCCCAGATAAGAATACCTTCCTGCTTTCTCTCTTCTACCTGGCCAACTCATGTTTCACTGCTGAAATCTTCTTAAATATCCTAGGCTATGATAAGTGTTTTCTCCTCTGAAGTCCTACATGCTGGTGGAATTATGAGTCGATTTTTAAACAGAAACTTTAGGGTTAAAGTAATCAAGCAAGAGTAACTTTGCAATGGCCAGACTACCGGTACTTTGCAATGTGCCACGATAATATTTGCATAGTAAAATAATGATAGAATATCCATTGCTGAATATAGAGGATATTTTTATAAATATTCCACTGTAATTATTAAACTTCTGAAAGTCCAGAGCCCTTTTTAAAGATAAAGGTAGTAACACTCTAAAATGGGGCTGCAAAAAGTGGCATCACTGGACAGATTCTTCAAAAGTGTCGGTGAATCTATATTATCTGATGTTATCTATCAGTGGAGAGGCCATTCATTTATTCATTTATAGCCAAGAGATTGCAATTTTATTGGCTGACAACTGCCACCAGAATTCTTGGCAGGAGAACTCTATATTTAGGAAAATATCTTGACAAATTGCTTGAAGATAAAGAGTGAGGTTCAGTCAGCACTTGACTACCCTGTTCACATCAGGGTGGTATGCTCGTGTCTAAGTGGAAGAATTATCTTAACACTTCCTCATAAAGAAACACCAAACCACTTAAAGAATAATGGCAAGGTTATCAAGACAAAACCTTGAGTGGAAAACCAAAAGACACGTAGAAAAGACACACATATTTTCTGGTCAAACATTTTATAAGAATGATAGTAAAAGGGTTGGAAGCTTTGGGCTCAGCTGTGAAGATTAGGTGAAGGTGGGTCTGGTAACAAGTTGTCCACAGGACTTTTGTGAAGGAATTCGTCAACGTATAACTTTTTATTGATAGCTAGGGTTTATTAGCTTACCAGGAATTCTGGTTTTGTCACTTAGCTATTTTGTCAAAACTCTCTGAATTTATTTGCTTCATGTGGAAGATAGAAAAGGGGAGGCTTATAGCCAGGCCTGCTCTGTGTTTTATTTTCTATACGTACTCACACATTTATGTTTATCTTTCATAAGACTGAGTTCTCATTTTTTTGATTCACATTTCTTTGGTGAAATTGTCTATATCAGTAGTGATGTTTTTGGCTGCAAGGAATAGAAAACTCCATTGCATCTGGCTTATACACTAAAAGAGATTTATTGGTTTATGTAACTGAAAGTCAAGATGCTGGGTAACTATCGGGTGTGGTTCCATCAGCCTCCAAATGTGCCTCTCTATGATTTGTTTGCCCCACAACCCCTTTTGTGCATTGGCAACATACTCAGGCTGACAGCAAGGTGACTAGAGTATTTCCTGGCCTTTAAGTGTGGCCATAACAACATCCACTAGAAGAGTGGTGTTATCTTGTCCAATAACACCACTCTTAAAAGCAGTAACCCTCTTAATGGGAAACTTTCTATTTCTATCAAACTTCCCATTTCATCTGGTTGGCCAGATTTTGGTCACATGCCCACTTCTGAACCAATCTGCTTGGCCTGAGGAACGCCACACATTGGTATGTAAGGTGTGGATTCCTAAACTAATCTCTGTCACAAGGAGGCAGGATTACTCGTAGACTAGTCAAGCCCACACTGCAACTGGAAGCAGCATCAGTTTCACTACACCTCAGGCCTGCATGGGGACAGGGGTTGTGTCCTTGAGCAAAAATGAGGGTACTGCGAGAAATGGGCAAGAGGAAATAGATTCTGGGTGGGCATCTTCAAAATTTATTCTGTACAAAATTGTAGAATACCTATTTCATCCCTGAGACCACTGAACAGGATACAGAGCCATGTCTGATAACCAGAGACTCTAATGTTCACAGAGTTCAAGTCTGCCAGATCTTTATCTAATAAAGTCTAAAACTTTCCACAAGGAAATAAGAAACATGTAAACAATTACAGCTTTGTGAGTAACTGTACCCCAGCATACGTGAAACCAATTGTTTTCACTCCATATGGGATACTAATCAGCTTAATTACATGGGGGGGGGGGGGACAAAGAACCAAAACTGCTCCAATGTTTCATCAGAGGAAAACAATAAAAGCTGAAAAATATACTTTCTTAGAACAGAAAAAGGAAAAATGTCCGAAAGGATCAATCAGAAGTGAAATGGCCTTTAACGGTTATTTTTATAACCAGAAGAACATAAAAGAAGTTGGAAAATATACTCTCTTCAGATAGAAAAATAGATATTATGTAGAAAAAGATCAATCAGAGATTGAGCAGTTTTTAATTGTCAATCATGAATATCCATTTTTATTCTGCCACCAAGAATACACTCAGAATTTATTTAATGCTTTCAAAATAATATGTTTATCAGTTTTGTTGGTGTGGTGGACAGTCTGTCAATCTCTCCTTGCTTTGGGCTCAAAGTGACTTACAAGTTGTCAACAGTTGATCCATTCTTCCAACAAAACATCTATTCAGGGCCTTTGATGTACCAGGCTGCTCTGTGTCTGTAGCATAGTCACGTGGTCAGCCAGCTGTCTTCCTTCCCTTTCAGGGGAAGAGGGTGCCTTGGAAGCCATCATCTAATGTCCCTAGGGACATTAGATCGTTCATTTGAGCAGCCTTGATCCTTCCTCTAATGTCAACTCAGATGGGTCACTGACTTATTAAACTCCCACTACCAAGAAAGAACTGCGTGGGAAAATAAGAGAAAAATCATTGGCTATTGCTACTGAGAACTTCACACAACCTTCCTGAAATTCAGCACCACCAAGAAAGAAAGACGAGCACACACATATCAAAAAGCTGATAACTTGAGACCCAAAGTAAAGGTAGTGCAAGAGTGAAATATGTCTTCCAATGCCCGGGTTAACATGGTATGTGTGCAGGATGGGAAGGGAGTGGCCTGAATGGAGAACAGTGGGAATGAATTAGTAAAGTCTAAACGTGGAGGGTCTTGGAAGTCAAAGATAGAATTAGACCCAGTGGGCTGAGGAAAAGGGAAACAGTCCACATCTCAAAAACTTCCTCCTCACCCCCCAAAACGTCATGCCTGTTGATGCAGCCAATGTGGTCCCGTAGAAAGAATAAAGCCTTTGGTGTCCTACTAACCTGGGGCTGAATCCTGACTCAACCACTTACCAGCTATGTGACCTTGGGAAGGCTACTCATCCTCTCCAAACCTCAATTTTCTCACATAAATAAAGAAAAGGGGGGTGGGGGGTTGGGGGGTGGGAGATGAGGGTAAGGGGGATCGAATATATGGTGATGGAAGGAGAACTGACTCTGGGTGATGAACACACAATGGGATTTATAGATGATGTAATACAGAATTGTATACCTGAAATCTATGTAATTTTACTAACAATTGTCACCCCAATAAATTTAATTTAAAAAAAAATTACAACTAAAAAAAAAAAAAAAAGAAATGAAGTCCACATTCTAAAGTTCTGCTGTCCAATGTGGTAGCCGCAAACCATCTGTGTCTATTACAGTTGAAACGTAGCTAGTCCAAATTCAGATGTGCTATAAGTATGAAGTACATACCAGGTTTGGAAAACTTAGTATGAAAAAAAGAAAAGGAAGGAAAACATTTCATAATGTTTTATACTGATTACATGCTGAAATAACATTGGCTATCTTAATAATATAATATACATTATGGTTAAATAATATACATTATGAAAATGAATTTTATGTGTTTCTTTTTACTTTTCTTAATGTAGCTACCTAAAACCTTAAAATTACATAGCCATAATGTTAGGCAACGTAGAAAACAATACTTTTCCTCTAATAAAAGTTGGAAGGATTTGGTTCCCTTAATGTCTTTAAAATCAGTGAGAATGATAATTCGTGAACTTGGCCACAGTTTCTATCCATGTCCTTTGGCGGTGTCCTCCTCCTCTGACTCTGGGCTGGACTTGTGACTTGCTTTGCCCATGGGATTTTAGCAAACATGATATAAGCAGAAGCTGTCAAACTGCTTGTGCATCAGGGCTTCCTCTCATGCTGCTCTTGGGAACTTGGAAGCCACCACTAAGTGAATAAGGCCAAGCTAGCCTTCAGGATGATGAGAGATACATGGCCAAGTTTTCCCCATTGTCCTTGCTGACATGGAGTCAACCACTACACATGTAAATTGAGGCCATTCTAGACCGTCCAGCACCAAATGAGCTGATCCAGCTGACCCATAGAATCATAAGATATAATAAATGTTTATTGTTTTAACATAAGTTTTGGGGTGTCCTGTGTAGCAAAAGTTAACTGGTAGAGCGTGGATCCATGACAACCATATTAGTAGAATCTTCACCATAATTTGGAGAAGAATGGAGACCGGTAAAATCCACTTAGTCTGGTCTCTATTAGAGGGTGAGCTTTGTAACTTCAGTCACACATATATACACAGATATACGGAAATACAACACACACACACACACACACACACACACACACACACAACACACACACACACACACACATACCTCAGAAGAAAGTTGGAAATGTCAGTCCAGACACATTGAAGGTCTCGCCCAAGGTTTTCCATCCCATTTGGACATAAAGACCTCTTCTGATGGCAAAAACACTTGGACAGCTGTACCACTCTGGTAGCTGTTTGTTAATATCTGTTGATTGAGAACACATACAATGCCCACAGAGCCCCTGTTGGTACTTATTGCCTTTATGACATTAAAGTAAAAGAGGGCTTTCTAGATGGATTAATTAGAAAATGGTGCCACTCTTTTCAGGTCTCGCTCAGCCCCAAAGTAGGACAAATGGCTCATGGAAAGGAGTAGGAACCGGTTTTTAGCCCTATATGAGCCCCCTTGGTTGGGTGCCCTTGACCAGAGAACAACTGATGCAACCATAGGAAGGTCCTGATAACCCAAAGACATAATAGGTTAAGTAAGGCTTTGAAATAAAAATGCGTTTGGTTCCTAACAGTAATGCCTGCATCAATTTGGAAAGTAGTCATTCTTTATTCTACAGACAAAGCTTTGGGAGTTGACAGGAATTCGGTGGCTTTTTGCCATAACTTTACTCCTCCCCAAGGGTCTGTAGTCCACAGCTGGATCCAGACCACACAAGATTGTGTCTACAGCCACAAGGGGGCAATGATCAGGAGTAGATATTGTCACTCTAATGCAAAAACTCAGTTCACAATTGCAAATCAAGTGTCAGAATTGGGGAAGAAAATACAATGGCACCTTACCGCTTTGACCCAACAAATAAATCATTGGATTTAGTGCTAAATAAATCCCTTTACATTTTGTTCACACATTTTTGTGTGTGGGAAAATTTGCCTACAAATGAATCATCTTAACATAAAATTCTGAGTCATTAATAATCCTTAGTTTTAGAAATTAGTTTATTTTGCCATTCAAATATACCAATATAACCAAAATGTGCCACCTTACAAGCTTCTTCAGCATATCAAGTTTTCTCTTCAAAAGGGCAGGTTCCAGAGATGGGCATCGGAATACTATCCTCACTCCTCACATCCAGCCAGACTCTGAGGTAAAAAAAATAGCAAAATATGCCTCCGTGTTTATTAATTGTTCTCTGGAGACTGTGATCCCCTGTCACAGTGCCTTGTGTTTACACGAGGTACTCACTTCTTTTAAGCCCTTTCATTAAACCACAAATCACAAACCACCGAACAATTTTTAAGAGTTAAAATGAATTTTTCTTTTCACAATAATCGTATGAGATAACAGGGCAAGTATTATATTTTTGCCTGCTTAAAGAGATGGAGGAAATTGAGAGACAGAGATGGTATTCTCAATTTATTAGAAGAACTAGTCAAGGCAGAGCTCTCTCCACTGCATGAAACTGCTTTATATGGGGCAAGGCTAAATCACAAGTACCGTATTTTTCAACTTTATAGTTAACCCAAGCCAGTGGTGATAAATGTCTAACACTGGATCTCCAAGTGAAAAAGCCCGATTTGTAGCACATGCCATTTTCCATGCTGTAAATACTCCCATTGTGGCTGATTTCCAGCTACCATGCGATGTCACTGAACACAGACTTGGAAGAGATGTCCACCATTATTTAGTATTTATACCAAACAGATACAATAAACATAACCTCACCAACATGATAATAGTAAAATGTAATAAAACAATTTGAAAATTAAGAATTTTGAGTATGTATTCTTTGTTTTTAAATATAATTTATTTAACTGTAAATTTATGTAACTTAATTTTTAATGATGGCTTTATTTAATAAGCAATTCACCAAATTCCTGAAAATTTAACAATTTGCTTTCACCAGTCAATACATAGGAGCCAACTCTGCCTGCCACTGACCTAAGCAAGTACTCCTTTCAAGTTATTTGAAGTTTAAAATAAAATAAATATCACCCCTGAGGGGCAAAGCTAGTTGTACACCTTAAAACCACCCCAATACCACCCTCCCCAACCAGCACACACATTTTGAGGACTTTTTGGATTGCACAAGTGAATGCATTGCAATTTGTGAATGGCCTGGCCTAAAACTCCAAGTAAAGTACTGGAGCCAGTGGGCTGAGGACTTCTGATATAATTAAAGTATAAGGTGGTTGAGCATTGTTCATGCCACCTTCCTGAAGGGCAGAGCTAAGAAAATCCACCCTCCTCTTGCAGAAAAAGAGAATCTGTTTGGTCTGAATTATTCAGCCTGGCTTTAACCAAACTCAGCTGGATAATTATCAAGTCTTACTTTGCCTGGTCCTATATTGGCCTAAGCTTTAGGTTTGGAAAATGAAATGTTAGCACAGGAAAAGACAGTAAACAGTCAAGCCCATCTCATTGTTTTACAGATGAGGAAACTAAACAGACGTAGGATGAGACTAGGGCAAACGAGACACCAAGGGCTTAAATTTTAAGACGGCACGTATTCTCAGGATTGAGTAAATACAGTCAGTCCTGAGAATGTCTCCTTAATGTATGTGTCCTAGCCACCTCATTTACCTCACCGTTGTTCTGGTCTTGCAACAAATGCCCAAAGAAGCCAATTTCACCTGGCTAGTTGGCATCAAAGCTGGAACTAATACAGGTTCTCTAACCCCTAGTCTGGCATCTTCTTCTTACAGTCGGCTGCCTACAGCTTGGCCTACCCTTCCAAGGAATGACCTTCAAAACGAAGCAGGAAATTTTATGCACAACTAGAACAGTCATTCTCAATCTAGGTATCACTTTAGATGTTCTGAGGGAGTTTTAAACATTTTAATGCCTGGGTCCCCCTCTCCAAGGTTTTAATTCATTTTTTTCTGGGATGGGCACTGGAATTATTTTTGTTTATTTGCTTTTAAAGCTCCTCTACGGTTATTATCTGTAGCCAAGGGTGAGAACCACTGCAGAATAACAATAACAATAATATTTACTGTGCTAGTAAAAGACCATATTAGTCAAAAAGGAGCAGGTTTCACTTATGCCAGGGTGTTGAACATCGATCGGTGTTTGTGTCTTTTTCCATTGTTATTGCTAATTCAGTGTATTTTTCTGCACCCATAAAGAACTATCTTAAAAGAAAAGAAATAGAACTATCTTGTTTTAAAATAAATAAATAAATAAATAAGTAAGTAAACAAACAAACAAACAAATGAGCAGGGAGCACCTTAGCCTGGATAAGGACCCTGGGCCCGATTTGGTCATGGCACAGTGAGCAGAAAAGCATGGCAAGACGTCACATACCACAGGTAATTACAGTGCTCCAGCAGACTGAACTTTTGCACTCTCGGTGGGAAAAATGCTTGTAAGACAAATCAATACGTAAACAAGAGAAATGTTCATTATTCTTAAGAAGGAAAACCAATGAAATATTTTTAAGTACTAACAAAATTATTTTTAATAGAACCGTTGGACCAAATGATCATTTTGCTAATTTGCAAATCAGTCTTCTCATTAATTAAATCACCCAAACCCTCCATAGCACAGCACGATTTTACCTTTTACGTCAGTATTTAACATAGGTTTTTCAATAACACAGTTATACCCAGAAATCCCGATTTTACTCAAAAGAAATGTAAACTCTATCAATCAAGTTGTGTGGTACTTAGCTGATTGTGTACATTGGTCAAAACTCAGAACTGTACACTAAAAATGGTGGATTTCACTGTAAGTTAATTATACCTCAACTTTTAGAAAATGAACACAGGGGTGGGCACAGATGCTGAATAAATGTTTGCTGAGGAAAAAAAAACACAGGGAGACGTTCTTCTTCATTTTGCTAAATTGGAAAGGTTTCACTCTCTAAATAAAACAACTAAATTAGCTTCAGTTATTAAAATAGCTTTTCTTAGTGCATTATTTGTATTGCAGCCCAACATCTCCTCTGCTCTGAAACTAAAGACCTATTCAGCTGCCTGCACAATCGTGGATGCCCTGTTCTAAGCACAAGGTATTTATTTATCTTCAAGGAACAACAAAAATCATGGTATCACATAGTAGAACAAATAGTCTGTGAATTTAAATGCAACAATGAATGTTAATAAAAATTGAATGTTTGCTATATGCCAAGCACTATAATATGCACGACAATCTTATGAGGTAAATGAAATGATCAAACTTTTTTTTCAACAAGGCTACCCAGGCTGCTATGTTGAGAACAGATTATAGGTGATAGGGGCAGAGGATGTGGGTGAACGAGAGTGGAAGCAGGGAGATGTATTAGGAAGTTATTGCAATATCCAGTTGAGAGGTGATGACAGCTGACCCCACAATGAAGGTGGTGGAGATGGTAAGACATGGTTGCATTTTGGATGTTTTGAAGATCAAGTCCACAATCTTTACCAATGGATTGAATTTGGGGTGTTAGAGAAAAAAGTCAACAGTGACTTATAGATTTTGAGCCTCTGAACAACTAGAAGGATAGAGTTGCCATTTCCTGAGATAGGAAGATGGAGGAGGAGCAAATTTCAGAGGACAGAAGGTGAAGGGTTCAGCATGCTAAGTGTGAGGTGACCACTAGCCATCTAGCCGGGTTTTCAAGTGGGCGATTGGATACATGAGTCTAGAGTGAAGAGGAGGGGTCAGAGCTGGGAGAGGATGATCTACAGCCATGACACTGGATACGTTACCTTTGGGTCAGGGAGGTAGGAAAGAAGAGAGGTCCAAGGACTGCAATTTGGGACACTGCAACTTTTGGAGGTCATGGAGGGAAGAGGAACTAGCAAAGGAGACTGAGAAGGAACAACTAACAAGAGGAAAACCAAGGGAGGGTGGTATCCTGAGAGTGGAGGGAAGAGAGTGCATCAATAAGGGGAAAGATCTTACTGGGTCAAGATCTCAGAGGTTAAACCTCTAGTGAAGCAGCCATAGGCTGAATGGTCAGTAGGCTTCCCTGGGCCCCAGTCCGAAAGGCTTCTCTTCCTTCCTCCCTGTCATCTTGCCCATTTCTACCTCTGTCACGTATCTTACTACATTCCCCTATAATCAGCTCCCTTGTCTATCTGGACCTCCTCTTGATCATTTCAGTATTTCCAGTGCCCACCATATGCTCAATACATGTTTACTGAATAAACAGAAAAACGAATGAGTGAGTGAGTAGCTAGGGATGGGGGCTGGAACTGAGATGTTTAAATGCCCATCACCCCCAATACCCAAGGAAAATGTGTTCTTTTGTCTTCAAGTGCCACAAGGGTCAGGAGTGAGCTGGAACCACTTGTGTTACCTCCAATGAACTAATTGTTGTATTTTGAGGAATTCTAAGAGCTGGCTGCTAAACACAGCCATAATTAAAAATTAAATTATATAAACTTATACCTAAATAAATATATTAAAAACAACAGTAATAAATACTCAAAATTTTCCACTTCCCAATTATTTTATTACATTTTACTATTATCTATGCTCTTGAGTTTCTTTATCTCTATTATATCTGTATGGTGAAAACCCTATAAAATGATGTGCCACTGCACAGCTCTTCCCAACATCACATTCAGTGATGTCATGTTGGTAGCTTGAAATAGACAGTGATGAAAGTATTTACACCACCAAAATGAGCAAGTTCTGAAAATCAGAGCTCCTTTCCACACCAGTCTGTTAAGCATTTGCCATCTCACCACAAGTTAGACTATATTTTCCACAAGCCTTCCAGTAAGCAACCTTTCTTCAAGAGGGGAAAAGGAAATCACTAAATTCTCTGGAAAGCAGCACTTTCTTCTCTGTTTCTATCTTTCACTTGTGTGGATTCCAGTTGGCTGCCAGGTGGACAAAACAACTGAGTTTTTCTTTCCCTCCCACCAGTGGTTTGATGGTTTGCAGGCAGCTAGTGTTTTTCACCATCAATCAAATGGGTTCAACATCACCACTGATGACTTCTCCCCCAACCATTACCCTGCAGGATCTTCCACTGGGTTCTTCTGAAAGAAAATGTTTAGAATTGTGAAAATCACTCATTATTATTTAACTGGGTCAGCAGTGGAGCTGGTTATGAAACGTGTGTTTGGATGGGAAATGTGGGTATAAACTGCCAGACTTTAAATAATTTTTTTTAAAAAGTGTGTAGTGAATGTGGAGAAGAGTAGGATTATTCCCTTTGAAAGTACGGCTCCAGCCTGATTCCTCTCCATGTCCTTTCCCAACTCCCAGATGACACAATTCATCTCCCCACTGGAGTGCATTATGCTCTCTTTAAGAACGAGAGCTAATGGAATGCTGAGAAAATCAATGTCTTCTTATTATGCAGGCCTGCTGTTTGGTAAATGGAAAGCAAATTCTTTCTCCTTCTAAGTAGTCAGAAATAAGCCCTGGGAGCCACCTTGATTATAACCCTCACGTGTCCTGAATGAGGGTCTGCACACCATATCTGTGTTTAACATACATTTAATTCAAAAAGGCTGGGTGCATATCTACTCACAACTCAATGAGGAGACAACTGTCTATTTATCTATTTATCTATCTAGCTATCTATCTATCATTTATCTAGCTCTAGCTCTGTATCTTTCTCTTTCCTCTGAAGAGGGTACGTATAAAACTGCAGTGCTTTTTGAAAACATACAAGTATATTCAATTGACAATTAACATTCATAATATTATCTACCATTTATTAAGAATTTACCATGTGCCATGTATCATGCTCTAAACATATATCGTTAAGAACAACCTCATAAGGTAGGTTGTACTGTTATCCCCATTTACAGCTGAGCAAACTAGCTGAGATAAATATACCGAAGTCCCTGTAAGGAGCAGAGTCTGGATTTGAACCCAGTACTTTTTAACTCCCAAACCAGGGCCACTAAACACTTTGTTCCATGCGGATGATCACGTCTCAGTTAGACGTAGAACCAAGTAGAAACTGTGGACAGTTTCAGGCTAAGAGTGAGAATGACTTAGTGCATCATCTTGCACCAAGATAATGAGCTCCCTCAGATTGGAGGGATTCAAGGAGAAATTGAAAGAACCCTTTTCAGTGTCAGCTTCCCAGTACAGTAGGTTGCTTGTTCTGGGACGAATGGTTGATCAAATCTCAAACAGAGTTCGTCCACCCAGTGCTGGCAGAGCCAAACACTGCACACTGAGAATTGCAGTGAAGATTGGCTATTTTATGATTATGTGAGTTGCGCCATCCAGGAGAACGGGAAGCTCATGCTCAAAAGCCCGAACTCCCCAATGGCGTGTAGGTTACAGGTTACACGGGGCAAAATCACAAGACACAGTGGGTTAGGGGTTCAGGGTCGTGTTGAGAGCTGATTGGTCAGAGGTGAGGTTAGGGTAATAAATCATTTCTTCAGGTCTTGAGGACCGCTCTGAGATCTGCTCTGGCATCCCTCTGTCTGGTTTCATGGAAAAGTAGCCAGGGGGTCATCCTACCTTAGGGCTCAGGAGCTGCAACGTAACTTAGGTCAAGATGTTGTCTGTAGCTTAACAGAAACCCATTCTTTGTGACCCTTAGTCCAGGCGTGGCCACTGTCTCTGGCTGCCTCAGGGGGTTAGTCACTAGTAAGGGAAAGGGCTAAGGCTTCCAGGGCATGCTGTGAAGAAACTGAATAGAATCCTGGGGCTACATATTAAGTCAAAATCATACATTAAATCAGAACCGTTGGTTTCACGTCCCAAAGCTGATTGTTCACCAGGGAAACAGAGAACATATTTTTGGTAAAAAAAAAAGCAGACTTGTTCTACAAAACCAGATTAGAAATGGGGGGCAAAAATGCAATGATTTGGGCCATCATGAGGAAGTATTTCTTTTAGGTTCACACAGCAGACTAGGCATCTCTGGGCACAATAACCTTCTCTCCATAAAGCTATTTATGGAAAAGCTGATGACCACACCCGTAGCTCCTTCAGTCTCTACCCTTGTCCAGGACTTCGTTATCGCTCACCTGGAATTTTCCCCCGTCACCTAACTGGTCCCTCCTTCAGTCTCTCCCCAACCGAGCCCTTCCTCACACTGATCTGAGTTATCACCACCCCCACCCAAACGGACCTTACTTTTCATTCTCTTGCTTATCTCATGCTGAACGGTTGAGCTCCCAGGGAAGCAGAATGAGACAGAGACTAGCATGTTGGATGTGTATTAGGGTCGGCTCTTGAAATTAACATTTGTGGAAGGGAGGGAAGGACTTGATCTCAACAAGGCTTCAGTTAATCCCAAGTCAGGGTTCCGAAGCTGGGATGGCCCTTCAGAGCTCTCCTGAATTGGGGTGAAACTGATGGAGTCTTTATGCTCCTGTGTAGCCCAGTCATTGGTGGAGGCTGCCCCAGAAAGGTGGCATGGGCTTGGGCAGAGTGACTATCTTCAGAAAAGAGTGGAAGAGAGCTGAGAGTAAGGGCCATCTGCTAGCAGCACTCCCTAACGCCAAGAGAATAAGCCCTTCAGTCCTGAAAAGGGGGGTCTGGGCAGCACGACACAGCATTCACTGAATACTCCTACATCAACAGAATATTGATAGAGTCCGCCATCCTCCCAGAATGCCAGCATTCGGAATAAACCTGGTTTCCTTTCTACCAACCATGTCTCTTGATTTTTAACTTTTAACTTTTGCAAGCAGCAGGCAGCCAGACCTTAACACAATATAAGTACCTCTCAACTCCTTTGCGTGACCTGTAAGGCCCTTCACAATCTAGCTCCTGCTCCTCTCCAACTCCATCTTTCTCCACTTCCTATTGTCTAAGCCAGGTACATTAAACTTCTCAGGGGAGTCTTGAATATGCTGCCACTTCTCTGATTGGCACATACTATTCCTTCCTACTAGGATGCCCTTACCTGCTATATTAGTTTCCTAATATAACAAATTACCAACAACTTGGTGGCTTAAAACAACATGCATTGATTTTCTTACACTCCTGGAGGTCAGAAGTCTCACATCAGTTTCACTAAGCCAAAATTAATGTGTCAGCAGGGCCAGGCTTCCTCAGAAAGCTCAGGGGAAGAATGGGTTTCCTTGTCTTTTCCAACCTTGAGAGCTGCATTCTTTACATTCCTTGGTTCATGGTTCCTTCCTCCATCTTCAAAGCCAGCAGCAAAACCTCTTGCCTCATTGTCGCCTTGACTTCTGCTGCTGCTAAATCTACATTTGTCTCCCTTTTATGAGGCTACTGTGATTGCATTTAAGGTTTACCTGGATAATACCGGATAATCGCTCATCTCAAGATAAATCACTCCATCTCAAGATACTTAATCACATCTGTAAATCTGTTTTGTCATATAAAATAACAGTCACAGTCTCCAGGGATTTAAGATATGGATATCTTTGGGGGTCATTATTCACCCTACCACATCTGCCTGACCCACCTACCTCTCTTTCAAGCCCCAGCTCAATTATCACCTCTTCTGTGAAACTTGCCCTGACACTGTCAGGTAGATTGAATTGGCACCACCTTTTTATTCTTCAGCACTCTGTCCGTGACTTTATTCTATCAGTTACCCTTTTATACTGTAATTCATTCATGAAACAATGAGTTCATTCATTCATTGAGCACCTTTGATGTGCCAGGCACTGTTCTTAATTCTTGGGGTCAGAGCAGTAAACAAATGGAACAAAAAAGCCCTTCCCTTTTCTAGCTTCTATTCTGATGAAGATAGACAGACAATTTAAAAAATTAAAATAAATACTGTGAAAAAGAAGCAAGTAATAAAGCAACAACAAAAAAAACTAGAGCAGGGAGTAGGATGTAGCAGGGGAAGATGGAGATTATTGCAATTTAAAACAGGTGGTAAAGGAAGGCCTCATTGAAATGGTGACATTCGAGTAAAGCCTTGAGAGAGATTTGGATGGGTATCTGGCAGAAGAGCTTTCTAGGTAGAGTAAGGTCTCAGTGCAAAGGTTCTGAGGCTAGAGTATGGCTTACATGGTCAGGGACCAGTGAGAAGAGTTCCTGGAGAGTTTTGAGTGGAGGAGTGATGTGCTCTGACTTTTAACAGGATCGCTTTCCCAGAGCTGTCGCAGAGAGCCACACAGGGTGTGCATTCCACAGCACAATCTAGAGGGTTCTTTTTACATTTAGACCATTTATATAGACTCCATCATGTCACATAGCAACTCTAATGGCTACTGTTTGAGAAAAAATGGAGGAGATACCAGGATGGAAGCAGGAAGACCAGCTAAAAGGCCTTTATAATAATCCAGGCAGTTGATCTCCTTATAGGACCATTGCATCCCCAACACAAAGAACAGTACCTGGAACATAGACATGCAAATAATAAATGACTACATTATGCACCACAGTGTAAGCGAGACTTGAGGAGTCAAATCTTTGTATTTTGAGTGCACTCACTGGTTACTTCCTTGATTTATTATTCTTGAATGAAGGGGTAGATGATTTTTCAAAACAAAATGCTGTCAACCTAACTGCCATCTGGGCTTCTCCACTGGGATGTTCCACTGCCATTTCCAATTCTACGTGTTTAAACTGAATTTATTCCTTTCTCCTCTCCCCACCTGAAACAACTTCCTCCCAACTTCCCTCACCTGTTGAGGGAGGCATCATTTTCCCACCTAGGTTTGAAATCTAGCATTCTTACCAATCTCATCCAAGTCCAAGTCCTAGGACACCTTCTTTTTCAATTCCACTGCTTATAACTCAATCCTGTCCCCACCACATCTCCCCAGGAGCCCACAAAGGCCTTTCGTTCTCACCTAATTCTCTATTTGCTACCGATTTTCTGCATCTTGCCATCCCTTCCCACACCTGGGATGCTCTCATGTCCTTTGTTCCATCTCCAAACCCTACCTATAAGCCCAAGTCCTTTGTTAGTCTTTACTGGCCCCATCTCTTCATGACCTCATCCTCCTCAAATTCCTCTGCCCTTTATGATCTGGCATTTGGCAATAGCGAGGGAGGAGGTAATGGGTAAGAAAAAGAATGCAGGCTTTGGAAGCAGACAGATAGGATTCAAATCCCAGCTCAGCCACTCCCTAGTGTGTGATCTTGAGAACTCATCCATCCTCTCTGGGCCTCAGTTTCCTCATATTAAAATTTTTTTTAAAGATTAAAAATGGAAAAGTCTACTTCATAGACTTCTGTGAGCATCCAAATATAATGTTAACAAAGTACCGAGTATGCATTAGGCACTCAATAAATGCTGATTCCTTCTTCCCTGCCTCCTTGCCCCTTGCCCACAGTTCCAAAGCCTGTGGTTAGCATTTTGATTCCTTTCCCCACTGCCTTATTATATTTAGTTAAAATTTCATTTATAAATATATGTTAGTAACACATGAATTATAGGCCATAGCAGCCCAGGTTAGAACACAAAATTATGGAAACCCTATCTTAGAAATTATCTTCTTGGACATGCATCAAAATTATCTGTTCATGTCAATTTTTTTTTGAAGTTATTTGGATATTTTCAAACATATTCTACAGTAGAAGAGAACAGTGTAATGAACCTCCATGTACCTGTTACCCAGCTCCAATAATCGTCAATTCTTTGCCAGTTGTGTGACCTCTATCCCCTACTCTCAGTTTTTATTTCTGGAGTATTTTAAAGCAAATCTCAGACATCATATTGTTTCACTCATAAATAATTTAATAGGTATCGCTGCTACGGTATGTAAGGACTTGTGTTAGTTTGCTCGGGCTACCATAACAAATTGATTCAATGACTTAAACGAGAGAAATTTCGTTTCTAATAGTTCTGGAATCTAAAAGTCCAAGATAAAGGGGTCAGCAGGTTTTGTTTCCCTCCTAGGCTGATGCCTCTCTCCTAGGCTGGCCACCTTGTCACTGTGTCCTCACATGCCTTTTCTCTGTTCGCATGCACTCATGGTGTCTCTTTCTCTTCTTACGAGAACCAGTCCTGTTGGATTAGGGCCCCACCCTTATGACCTCATTTAACCTTAATGACCTCCTTAAAGGCCTTATCTCCAAATACAGTCAATTGGCAGTGAGGGCTTCACCCTATGAATTTTAGACGAACACAGGTCAGTCCATAAGAGGATTTTTAAAAACCATGATTATAATATCATTATTGTACCTAAAAATAATGATTGCTTAATACTATCTAATATCCTGTCCATGTTCAAACTTTCCTACGTGCCCCCAAAACATTTTTTAATAGTTGGTTTGTTTAAATTGGGGTTCAAAAGGTAGAGCTTTCTTTGGAAATACAGAATCCCAGGCCCTACCCTGGAGTTGTGATTTAGCTTCAGTCTTGCAGCCTCTGGGGTCACGACATTTTTCTGACTGTTGTTTTAACCCAACGAAAGATTGGCCATACACATTTTAATCAGAATTATGCCAATATTGATAGATTTCTATCAAAAGTAACTTCTAGAACAGGTTTTCATTAAGTAATGACATTCATTGATCAATTTTCCCTAGGGCATATTTTGTTTCCAATTTTTACCATTTTTATTATAGTTTACTGGAATTATTTTCATTGGCATCAGTTCTTTTTCTGTTTAAATTTTACAATGAAATTTGATTCATTATCAGTTTTTATCCATGTCAATACCACCAATTATAACAGCTGCCTTTGTGAGTTTCATTTTGTGGCCTTTATTTCTACCAAATCCGATTTTTCCCAATCAGATATAGGCGTCTACATTTTGTCAAGACTTGATTCTTCAGGCCCCTTTTAGTCAGTAACTCTTTTTTCCTTGTCCTTGTATGTAGTTCTAGCTCTTGCGAATCTTATTTTGTGTTGCTCATGTTTATCAGTAATATTCATTATTACCTTGATAAAAGACTGAGTGCTTGGATTTATTTCTTTACTTATCCATGAAAAAAAAAAAAATGCTGTGAATCTAAGAGAGAGAACAAGGAAGATAAAGTGTGGGAGTCAGAAAATGACAAAAAGACACAGAGGCAGAGAGAGACAGGGACAGATTGAGAAAGAAGCTACAGATGTCTTGGGATAGTGTTTACTAAGCTCTCGGAGGGGTCTGAATGTCTTGGGGGTCAAAACAGCAAGATTAAAACAATATGGAGGCTGCAGTATGGTTGGTGAGTATGGGTGAGGCAAATAGTTTCACGACTTTACATCCTAGGAAGTTAAATATACAGTTGTCATCTTGCCACCCCCTTTTTCCTCCCCCTTTTATGGCTCTTTTTATTTTCTTCCTATCCTTGCCTAGTCAGAGGCTGAATTTCAGGCCTCTGCTCTTCTTGAACTTCAGACTAACCGCTGCCTTCCACGAACCTCTCTTCCTCCCTTCCACTGACCATAAGGGACCTTTAGCAGAGGTGACCTCCCACTTGGTTTTATCAGCGCCTGGCACAGTGAGTGTTCGATAATTATCTGTTGACTGGTTTATCTTCAAGTATCACCTGCATGGTTTAAACTCCCATAAGTGAGGCCACTGTTAACAAATCAAAACACATATAACTCAACCTACCACTTCCTGGGGGGTAAGTGGGTGGATGAAGCCCGATTCGGCAATTCTGAACTGTTAGGAGGCCTCTCAATCTGTCTACAGAACTGAAGCTTGAAAATTTTTATTTTTTGCCGACGTTCCCTAGCAAATGCCTGCTGCACACCCACACACTGAGCCAGCAAGAGCGAAAGAAGAGCTGCTGCAAGAATTATTCCCTCTGGGACCAATAACCACAGGAGCAGCCCTCCCTGAAACCCCCCATCCAGGCTGGTCCCCCAGATCCTCTAGACCAGCCTTACAGCTGCCACAGGCTGAGCTCAGCAGGAGGGAGGGTCTGAGAGAAGGTACAGCTAAGGGCTGGGGATAGGAGCCCCTCCTGGGAAAGTGAGGCCCTGTGGGGTGACCCTGGATAGGCCAGGAGGAGGGACACAGAGACGCAGCCATCTGAGAGAGAGACAAGTAGACAAGCAGGGGACTACAGTATTAAGTTTTAGCTAATGTCTTAAATGGCTTGGAATGGCAGTACACCTAATGTAAAGGTATGTAATTATAGTGTTACAGCCCTAGTATCAGTAATAAGAAAGCTGAAGAATTAAGAGGAGTCTGGCCCTCAGGAGAATAGAAGAACAAGAGGGAGAAGGGCTAGACACAATGTTTCACAAACTCAGCTTCAGGTTAGAATCACCTAGGGAGCTTTCAAAAGAATGAGGGCTGGGCCCCCACCCCCAGAGACTGATTTAATCAGTCTTGGGTAGGTTCTGAGCATCCAGATTTTTTTAAAGCTCCCCAGAGGGTTCTAATGTATAGCCAGCTGAGACCAACTGGTCTAGATTGGAGATTGGAAAGGAAATATGATCTTCCTGTGTCTCCTGTTGCCCAGCAAGAGAACAGAACCTTGGGCCTGATACCCCTGTCCTGTGGCAGGCTGTGTGGCGCAGTGGAAAGAGCTGGGCGTGTTCATCAGGAGGTCTGAGTTCTGAGTTCTAGTTTTGGACTAAACACTAGCCACTGTATGACCATGTAAATGAGAGCACTGGCCAGAAAAGACCTGGGTTCACTAATTCACTATTTGCTGGGCTGGTCACTTCCTCTCCCTGCCTTCGCTTTCCTCATGTAACCTCCAGCTCTAAAACATTCCAAATCTATACTTTCATTAAAATAGCCCAGTCACTTCTAGTTCAACAGTTTTTTTTCATGAATTATTCAAACTTGGGAGTTGAATGTTGAAAATAACATGCTCAAGTTGTCCTCATTAGGAAGCTTTTAGCTGCAAATTTCCTGTCTTCCACTATCTTTACAAAGCCTGATCTCTGCAGAGTTTTGGGGAATAACACAGTCAATCATTTACAAAGTCTCTCGAGAATACCGCGTGGAAATAAAGAGAGTGATAAACACCCACACAATGAACAGAGATGGTGTAACAAAAGGAGCAGTAGAGAGTAGCTGTGGACACTCAGAAGAGCTCCAGCGCCTTCAGCAAGTCTCCCTGCCTTGCAGTCATGTTCGTGAACGTCTATTTCACGCCCACCTTGTAGAGGAGGAATTAAACCTAGGATGACACTTGCCCTTGAGGAGCCCAAACCTGGCAGACTGAGACAGACACATACACAGCTAATGATAAGAGAAGATAAATTAGAGGCAGAATGTGGTGCCAGCTTTTAACTTCTGGCTTTCTCCTTGACCATTTACCATGAAATAGAAAATTCAGAACAAGAGGAAGGCAGGAACGAGAGATGACAGGCGGTGGAGGAGCCCAGAGTCTCTGCCTGTGGGATACCAGGGTGTTGCCAGGTTCCAGACACACAGGCCGTCATTGTAACTGCATCTGGAGATGGGATTGTTAAAGTGTGGAAATGAAAACCTAGTGATTTGTATAATTTGTAACAAAGTTCTAAATATGTTGTAACTCCAGAGGAAAGGTATTTCTAGAGAACAAAAGTAAGATCGGATTTATTTACTTAATTTTCAAAATCCTTCTCCTTATTCCTGCTTCACGATTAAGCAAGTCCCACCCAAGGCAGTGGAGGGAGGTATATCTGGGGTCTGTGCTTATGCATCTCTCTGCCAGAATCAGCAGACAACAACATCTGGGAATTTTCACAGTGTATGTCAAAGAGGTGAGGAATTTAAAGTGCTGAGACACTTATGATGTCCTTTTACTTTGTATTGGAGAAGAGGGGTGTGAGCTGCTATAACGTAAACCAGTAATTCCCAGTCTCTACTGTGCCCCTGAATCTCGTGTAAGGTTTGCTAAAACACTGATTGCTAGTCCCACCCTCAGGGTTCCCGATTCTGTAGGTCTGGGCTGAGGGCAGAGAATTTGCATTTCTAACAAGGTCCCAGGGGATGCTAATGCTGCCGATTTAGGGACCACACTTTGAGAACCTCTGCTATTAATGCATAATTTCACTATTCAAAATGCTGTTCAAAGCAGCAAATAAAGTGCATGTGAGGACTCTTGGAGTTGTTCTCCTTCTCTACTATATTATCTCTCTTCTTATCTATTCATATTCTGACACAGTTATCAAAACCTGTCGCACTAATCTGTGGCTTATCAGCTGTAGAGAAATTTGTCCCTTCTTAGCCATCATCATCTTAAATGATCATTGCCACATAGATGCTATTGTGACATCCGAAACTTGGATCATCAGTACAGGTTATTTTTCCTTCCAGTTTCCTCAAGAGCAAATGAAATGTTTTTTAAGAACTTGCCCTAGCCTAACATCCAATGATTCTATGAAGCAACCGTTTTAAGAAGCACCGTCCATTTGTTTTGGAAGGAGGAAAATCACTTTTATAGAGCATCCACTTACCTACTGATGTATTAAGTCTCATTGAATTCTCTCCTGGAGCCATTGGAGCTGATTGTCATTTTAGAGCTAGAGACACAGAAATTCAGAGAGTGTAGGTCACTTGCCCACATCGGCCAGCTAATGAGTGGTGGAACAGGATTTGAACTCTGAGCTGTCCTCGCTCTGTCCGTCATGCCACAGGCTTTCCTGCTGCTGGGGCAAAGTGAGAATGATGTCAGGAAAATGCTTCCTCCCACGACTGTCCTGCTGCTTCCAAACACCACTGACACTTGGGTGTTTGCACCCAAGAGGGAGGTTTTGGCGCCAGGCCCCCTTGTTTACAGATCCGAAATCCCACACACATGAAAAGTGAATGCAGAGCCAAGAGGGAGGGCTGGAGGGCTAGGCCAAGCTTGGATGGCACAACTGTCAACATAGCAAAAATACAGGGAAAGGCGAAATATTTCAAAAATACAATCACAGCCATTTTCTTCTTGCTAGAGCCAGTCGCTTTTGACACTCTATTTGAATAGGCTTTTATTTTCCTTTAAAAAACAAAAACGGTTCTATTTGTAGCTCTCCTAATGACAGGTCACAGTGTTCACAGAGATGACAGGGGGAAACCTCTCCACAACACAGGCGAGTCTTGCCAATCTTAACATCCAGGAATTCAAAATCACAGGCTGGAGTGATACTCAGAGAGGAAAATGGATCCCTTACCCAAACCTCACCATGAATGAGAAGGAAATGAGAGCTATCAGCTATCACTTACCAAGGGTCCCTTAGGGACCATCTAGATTTATGTAAGTAGTCTTCAAATTATTTGCAGAGTCAGAAAGTCAAGCTCAGTCTCACGGGGTGCTGGAAACAGTGACTTCTTGGAGAACTGAAGCCAGAAGCATGACTGCCTAACTGGGAAGGAACCCACACAGGAGCCAATGTGCAAACTACAAGGTTTGGGGGGAGATGAGTGGCAGCAGTCTGGCCCAATGTCTCTCCAACTTTCATGTGCTTACCCTGAGATTCTGTTCAAGGTAGCTCATGATTCAGTAGGTCTGGAGTGGACCCGAGATTCTGCATTTCTAACAAGTTCCCAGGAGATGCCAATTTTGTCAGTCCACAGACCACACTCCACATAGCAGGAGTCTGGAGAACTTTCCTTGTAGAGTATTGAGTAGTCTTAAAGGAATCAATTTCCAGATTCTCAAAGCTCCTGTTTCATTCTTCCCTAAAATCTACCTAAGAAAGAGTGAGGTCAAAGTTGTAAAATCCCCTTTTCTTATGGGTTTCTTCCCACTTCATTGAACAAAGGCCCTCCTCTCTTCCATCTCAGAGCTTACAGGGGTGCAATGCCTCAGGGTGCAAAAAAAACTCGGTTCTCAAGCAAAGCAACAATTGGAAATATTGATGTTATTGTTGAAAAAGTGACTAACTCTAATAACTGGTTACAAATATTTTCACGCATCAAATTGTTTTGATTCATGGTGCTCAACAAAATTGGAGATGTGAATTATGTACTGACAGTTATTTAAAAATAATTTTGAGGAAAAAAATCACTAGGTGGTTTTTAGCATTTCACTCAAAAAAATTCAAAGAATTAAATGACATTTATATAACAAAACTTCCAATCCCACTGCTTAAATATGAACAAAGTTTCTCAGCATTCACATCTGTAAAAAAAACTAATAAAAAATAAGGTAAGCATTGATGCTGAATCCTATTCCATTTTAGCAATAAATAATAGTCAATATGAATACTAGTTTTTAAAAAGAAAAGAAAAAAATCTATCCATTTCATAAGAGATCCACTTCCAATAAAAATTTTATTTAATAATCATTACCAAAATATGTTTATGTTGTTTTCATGAATTCTATAACAATAATTATTGTATGAAGAAATATTTTAACACAAAGAGATTTATGGACTCTTAAGTTTATATACATTTTTTTATTATAGAAAAATATGACACAAAATATGTTTTATAAGGTTAAAGTTCTGTAAGATAAAGGAATGGAAATATGAATCAAAGAGAAGAATGATGCAACATTTAAGAATAGCTTGTTCTACCATTTCTAGAAGAAAAATGATATCAAATCACTATGGTATTGTAGGGGAGGAAAATGTTTCCTCTACCCTTCTAGGTTCTTTGGGTGGTCTAACCATTAAATTGACATAAGACAGGATAACAGGAGAAAGTTAATTTAATTTTGTATATACAGAAGCTTCACCTAGACATGAGAGGTTCCCCAACAGTCAGGCAATTGAGGTAAGGAGAAAGGATTAGAGGTCTGGGGCTTCAAAGGGAAGGAAGACACTTCAAAGAAAGATGGGAAGGGCAAATGTTTGGTAAACAAATGTTTACTATGCCATGCAGAGACAATGGGACACAGAGAAGAATTTGAACAAACAGTTTGGCCCTGCCTAGCTCCCTCCAGTTTACCACACTTAGCCCAATCTCTTAGTAGTTCTCTCTGGTGATAATTCCTTTTCTGAACCATTCCCTCTATCTAAACTCTTTTCAGCAGTTAAGGGGAAAGTAGAAAGCTCTTCCTGAGTCTTTTGGGCCTTGATTGTCTTTAGCTCAAAATAATCCACATGCCATAGTACATTTTGCGGTGACTTATACCACTCCCCCTCAGAATACAGATTCCATTGGAAACATTTTTTAAAATTATATGTCCTGTTTTAAATGTATTTTAATAAGAGCTTGTTCTTGTGTGTGTGTGTGTGTGTGTGTGTGTGTATGTACATATATATATACATTTTTAAAAATTGTATGTCGTTTTAAATGTTAGTATTTTAATAAGAGCTGGTTCTTTTGTGTGTGTATGTATATATATATATATATACATATATGTATATATATATACATATATATACATATATACATATATATGTGTATATATAGATATATAGATATACATATATATATATTTTTTATTTATTTATTTATTTATTTTTTTAACAGGACTTTATTGGGGAACAGTATGTACTTTCAGGACTTTTTCCAAGTCAAGTTGTTGGCCTTTCAATCTTAGATGTTCAATCTTAGTTGTGGAGGGCGCAGCTCAGCTTCTGGTCCAGTTGCCATTGTTAGTTGCAGGGGGCACAACCCACCATCCCTTGCGGGAGTCAAACTGCAACCTTTTGGTTGAGAGGATGCTCTCTAACCGCATCCTGAGCCATCCTGGAGGTCAGCAGCAGCTCAGCTCAAGGTGACATGTTCAATCTTAGTTGCAGGAGGCACAACCCACCATCCCTTCTGGTAGTCGAGGAATCGAACTGGCAACCTTGTGGTTGACAACCCACTGGCCCATGTAGGAATCCAAGCGGCAGCTTCAGCGTTAGGAGCACAGAGCTCCAACCGCCTGAGCCACCGGGCTGGCCCTTGTATATTTTTTAATAGATGATTATGTATCAGGTTACTATAGTACATAGATTTCATTGGAAAAAATTTAAAATTATATAAGAGCCTTGTTTTAAAATGTCAGCATTTATAATGAAAAGGGAATTGCATTCTTAAAAATGTGAAAACTTATGATGAAAAATTTTAGATGTAAACACAAAAATTATGAGCTGTACATAGCTTTTGAGATTTTCTTTAAGAAGTTCACAGCAAAAAAACCCCAAAAGTTTGAAAACCACACGTCTGAAAGCCTTTCCTCTGTCCTTTGAAACTTCTTTGTCAGTAAACGTTTTACAAATTTCTTTTCCCAGATTGTAGCTTATTTTTCACATTGTCTTTCACATTCTTTTCGCTATCTTTTGATAAACAGAAGTTCTTAATTTTGATGGAATTGAGTTTGACAATAGTTGCCTTCATGATTTGCACTTTTTGTTCTTTGTTTAGGAAATTCTTTCGTACATTGAGATCTGACAGATTTTCCAATATTTTCTTCTAAAAGTTTTGAAGACTTTCTTTGCACACTCAATTCTTTGATTTACTGACTTTTGTGATTGGTGTGAGGTAGGGATCCAAATTTCTTTTCCATATGTACATCCAATTTTCCTTATACCAATTATTAAATGCTTTATACTTTTCTCATCAATCTTCAATGACAGCTCTGTTGTATGTAGTTTCCATCCATGCATGGGGCTTCTTCTGGGATCTGTTCTGTTCTATTAGTTTCATTTTTTAAAATCCCTCTTTCCTATAGCTTCTTACCAACTGTATATCAACTAGCGTAGGGAAGTCATACCAGTATCCTTATTTTGGGTAAGGGGTCTTGGGAATATCTGGTTACTCTGTATCCACCTCGTAGCACTGGTGTAAAATGATCAAACAGGATAATGCACATAAAGTGCTTAATAAAATGCTCCTGGCACAGCCCTCAATAAACTGTAATTGTCATTGTCATGGTACTTTATAGTGTTCCTAATATATATATAGCTGTGCATAGTTGGGTAAACTAATTTCTCTGAGTTTCTGCTTCTTCATCTATAAAATGAAAATAGTAGCCTACTTTGCTAGATTTTGAGGATTATTTGAATGTATGCAAGTCATTTGGAACAGTGTCTTGTGCATAGTAGGTCCTCAATCCGTGGCAAATAAACACATTTGCTGATCCAAAGAGACCCAGACTCTAAGTTGAACATCAAAACTGGAAGAAAAAATTATCCTTCTTCATCATAGGTCTGAGAGCATGGATTGCAAACTGGTAGTTTCATTTGGATCACACAGGGTATTAAAACATTTTAAATCTGTTTCCAACATTTAAAAATTGGCAGGTATATTAACACTGTTGGATGACTTCCACCCTCTCTGAGGTATGTTTTCACTAGAAGCATCAGAAGGAACAGTATTAATTAAACAGTATTGTAATAAGTCACTAATGTGCAATGAAAAATGTTAATAACTTCAGGAATCAGTTCTTCTCTCATCAGCACGTCCTCTTCTAAGAAGAAACGTATATAGATGGCCAGGTTTTTCTTGGTGAAGAGAATTTCTTGGTGAAGAGGAAATCAAAACAAGGGGAATGTTGAACAATCCCAATGGCCAATAACATCAATCTATGATGAGCTCAACCAACCATACCCTCCACTCAGAGACAGATCCAAAAGGCAGATATTTGAATCTGCTCCTCTCTCTAGTGCACAGCCAAGGAAAACACCATCAATTTTTGATTCTCCTTGACACTCCTTGACTTTTCTTCAGGCTCCGTGCAGATGTCATTCAGTACAAGTCCTTTTATCTAACAAAATTGAGAAACGTAGTTTCTCAATAGTAGAATATTTTTTAAAGTAAATTGAAAAAAAAATGTTCATTGGAAAAAAATGAGAAAATCATAAAAAACAATGCATTTAACATTTTATTCTAAAACATTTAAATGTATCTTTATGTGCCAATCTTTTGACATAGGGCTAGGGTCTTTTCTTTAAAATCTACCTCATTTCCCTTGCATAAATCCTACCCATGAGGCATCACCTACAATTTCCAGTTTCGGTTTCTTTGAAGTGGAGCAACAACATAAAGACCCCAACCAAGCAATTTGAGAGCAGAATCCTTCTAGATTTTTACAATTTTCATCACAAAGTTGTCTCATATATGTATCATTCAATAGTAAATTTTATTTTAATAAAACACTTTTGTCAAGTTTTTTCACAACACCCAACTTAGTTTTCATAAAAACAAGAACTCATTATTTTTGTACTCATTATTTCATAGATTAACATAATACTTTATTTAACTGTATAATTACAAAATAGCATCATTGGCATAAACAGGTTGGGTTTGGGAACAAACCCAACTGACTCTAGGAAAGCTTATAACATATTGGTAGGTATATAAGAGACTGGACTATCAGCCAGAAGTTTTTAGTGAGATATGGGCAGGCATTCATTAGTATGTCTTACAGAGACATACAGAGAAAACAGCTAACCTGGTAATCTACTAAGTGGGGTCAGTTGAAAGAACACATTCTATAAATATAGTTTCCCATCATGTCTTGTATAACTAGTTGGATTTAAGCTTTCTTAGACATAGTCACAATCTTCCTTTGCCTATCTGAAACGACACCCACCTCTTTAGCCCCCCCCCCCTTCATGATTATGAGTCAAGGAGATTTCCTTCTAGTTTATCACAAACCCATTTTATAGCACCAAGTTTGGAATTCACTTTACTATCGCCGCTCTGTGCTGCTTGCACGATCTGCTGTAAGGATCAAACGGAACACGCTGTAAGCGCAAACACCCTAATCTAAGGGTGAAGTCATTCATTCTGTGTGCATTCACCACACCATCCAGTAGGTCTGGTAAGATCATGGGTTTCTTGAGGATAGAAATAAAATCACAACTACGTTCTGTACAAAGCCAGCATGGTACTGAGCACACTGCGAGGGCTGATCTTGTGTGCAAATCTTCCTTGCTCTTCTCTGTCAGGTACAAGCACACACTGGACAGGCTGCGGCATTTCTGCCTGTCCCGTTAGTCCTGGAGCATTGTCAGTGATCAAGAAAACAGTGACTTTTATAGGCTCTTCCACGTCAGAAGGAATTAATTGGTGGCAGCTCCTAGGAATTATCAGGGATGACAATGGAAATTGACAAGGAGGATGAGCAGGTGGTTTTGTCTGGAAGGAGTGGCAGTTTCACATAAAACCACAGCTCAGTTTTTGGTTTCTTTTTTGACATTTTTCTTTGCTCTCTTCTGATTCTATAAACAGTCTAATTTTTGAACTCATTGAATATGTTTTTTACAGGCAAAGTTTCGTGTGTTTTTTCAGGAAGGATAACAACTTGCTATTACTGGTTTATGTTTTTCCTGGTCACTGGCAATCCCTATATGGCATTTTCTCTTCTTTTTTATTTTGCAGAGAGGGTGGATGGTGAGTATAAAGTCATGCCTGTTATAGATAAAAAGTATCTGAGTTCTTGATGTCCTGAGGGGAGCTAGAGCAAGTCTTCTAGGCTCAAAGATCCTACAATGGTTCTCATTTTATTCTTGCTTCTTCTATGGCAGCTGCTTCTTTCTGCCTCATGGAAAAGTCCAGTCTTATCTCTCTTGCTGATGGAAGTTCATCTTTTCTCAGCATTTTCCATCGCACACAACACCACGCCTGACACAGAATTCAACGCACGTCAGAGAAGTAAGGAATAAATGAAAAGAGTGTTCATGCTACAGAATTCACTTCAATCCTCAAATCACAATGTGAAGGAAAAGAAAGCAGAGGGATTTGGGGATAGAAGAAATAGGAAAAGGAGTGGGCCAGTTGGTCTGTTCCCCAGAATTTGGCTGGAGGGTGGATTAAAATGATTCCAGGCCTTGCCAGGGATGATGATTAGCTAGTGGAGGATCACAGGGGTTCCAGGATTCATTAATTAATTAATTAATTCATTCATTCACTCGCTTGGTTTTTCTTTTGTTCTTTAGTATTCCTAATGTGGCCAGGCTCCCTTGGGCAGCCTCTGTTCTTACCCTGAACCCTCCTAATTTAGTACTTGATGGGTCCCTCAAAACAGACCTGCAATGCATTAACAGAATAAATCGTTTACTGAAGATTCTGTTGGAGGGAAGTGTGAGGGGATTGATTTCACACACTACAAAGCAAAAACTTCTCAAATTCCACCTTGGACATGTTGGTTTCCTTCAGAATTCTCTTCTGATCAGCCTCCTCACCTCTCTTTTATGTCTTCCCCAAATAGCCTCTAAAACCCTGTTTGCTTCCTCAAGTCCTTCAGACCTTCTCAGATGCAATACTCCACTCTGCAAAATGAAAGCACAAGAGTCAGCTAACCACAATCACCTATGGCTCCTCTGAGCAAGTTCCTTGGGGGCTCTAGAGCATCCCTCCCCCAAATTCAGTCGCATAACATGGGGGAAAAGGGTTTTAATGTATGAAGTGAGGGGGCATGGAGAGAGACACAGTTCAGTCCATAACACCTACACTCTGTATTTTATTGACTGCATCTCCATGATGTCATAGAACATGTACTTATAACCTCTGCATTTTCTGTATCTTGGTATTAATATTAGGTTGGTGCAAAAGTAACTGTGGTTTAAAAGGTTAAAAATAATTGCAAAAACCACAATTACATTTGCACCAACCTAATAAATCTAGAGACTTGATCAGATTAAAATTTAATTTTTTGATAGTACAATTTCATAGTAGTACTGTATACCTCCATTGATAATACTAATTTATATAAATAAATCCCTTAATTATAAACAGACTTACAGTTGAAGTATCTCAAAATGGAATCTAATTCCTCATAGCAGTCAAAAATAGAGTATGTTTTCTTGTATAACCCTGTCAAATTTTTCAAAGGTAAATCATAAACAGATTCATGAGAGCTGATATTTAATGAGCACCATGTGCCAGACACTTTGTATTTATTCTTCAGAAAAATCTTGTCATGCAGGAATATTGTTTCCTAATTTTGCTGATGAAGAAAACAAGATTTTAGGAAATCATAAACTGGCTTAAAAAAAATTATTCCTAAACATTTTATTCCCTTTTTATTTATTTTTATTTTTTAATTACAATTGACATTCAATATTATGTTAGTTTCAGGTGTACAGCATAGTGGTTAGACATTTATATAACTTGCACAGTGATCACCCCGGTAAGTCTAGTACCCACCTGGCACCATACATAGTTATTACAATATTATTGACTCTATTCCCTATGCTGTACTTTATATCCTCATGACTATTTTGTAACTACAAATTTGTATTTCTTAATCCTTGCACCTATTTTCACCCAGCCCCCCCAACAACTCCTCCCATCTGGCAACCACCAGCTTGTTCTCTGTATCTATGAATTTGTTTCGGGTTTGTTTGTTTGTTTTCTTCTTTAGATTCCACATGCAAGTGAAATCATATGGTATTTGTCTCTCTCTGTCTGGCTTATTTCACTTAGCGTAATAACCTCTAGGTCCATCCATGTTGTTGCCAATGGTAGGATTTCATTCTTTTTTATGGCCGAGGAATATCCCATCGTATGTATGTGCCACATCTTCTTTATCCAATCAATCAATGAACACTTAAGTTGCTTCCATATCTTGGCTATTGTAAACAATGCTGCAATAGACATAGGGATGCCTATACCTTTTCAAATTAGTGTTTGGGATTTCTTCAGATAAATACCCAATCAGTGGGATTGCTGGGTCATTTGGTAGTTTTACTTGTAATTTTTTGAGAAATGTCCTTACTGTTTTCCATAGTGGCTGACCAATTTGCAATCCCACTGACAGTGCAAAAGTGTTCCCTTTTCTTCACATCTTCACCAACATGTTTATTGATTTATTGATAATGGCCATTCTGACAGATGTGAGGCAATAGCTTATTGTGGCTTTAATTTGTATTTCTCTGATGATTAGTGATGTTGAGCATCTTTTCATATGTCTATGGGCCATCCATATGTCTGTTTTGGAGAAATATCTACTTAAGTCCTCTGCCCATTTTTAAATTGGATTGTTTATCTTTTTGGTGTTGTGTGAGTTCTTTGTATATTTTGTATATTAACTCATTATCGAATGTATCTTTGGCAAATATCTTCTCCCATTCAGTAGCTTGTCTTTCACTTTGTTGATGGTTTTCTTTGCTGTGCAAAAACTTTTTAGTTGATATAGTCCCATTTGTATATTTTTTCTTTTGTTTCCCTTGCCCAAGGAGATAGATCAGAAAAAAATACTACTAAGAGCAATGTCAGAGAATTTACTACCTATGTTTTCTTCTAGGAGTTTTATAGTTTCAGTTCTTACACTTCTTTAATTCATTTTTGAGTTGAAATGGCTTTTTAAAACATCTCAAATATTTAGTCCAACATCAAGTGAACTGAATTCTCTTTTGGAAAAGTTTTAAATGGTAACTGGGTGGAGCATGAAATCATGAGAGATTCTCCCCAGGAGAGCTAGAGCAGGTTGTCAATAAATATTCACCAGTTTAATGATAGCAAGTTTCACCACAGTGGTTTGATTGATTCATGGTGGGACTGAAATGCAAAAATACATTGCAGAGAGATACACTTCCTCCCAACCCGCTTTATTATAGTTCCTGTTATTTGTTTGACTTCCCACAACCTGCCTATGCTTCCTTCTATTTTTATCTATTTTCACTTTTGGGTAAAAATCCTCATTGGGTTGATACTAGCCCTGCAGGGTTTTCAATTTTTCTTTATATATATATATATATATATATATATATATATATATATATATATATATATATATATATATATATACAATGATTACTATATAGGGGGTTCTAAAATTCACTGCATGGATTAACTCAATTAGTCCTCACAACAGCCCTATCAGGTAGGTATTATTATTCTTCCAATTTTAAAGATGAGAAAAGCGAGTGTTGGAGAAGTAGAATAACTTGCCTGAGGTCACCCAGCCAGTGTCAAGATTTGAATCCAAGCAATGTGGCTCCAGAGTCTGTTCTCACAGCATCTCCTTTGACAGTTAGAGGCCCAAGGTGTGGCCCTCACAGACCGTTGTTTTTCAGGAGGCCATGGTGCCACTGGCACCAGGATGCAGTATCTGGTCCACACTTGTCTCTCTCAGTCTGTAACTTCCTGTCCTCCACTGCCCAGGCATGGTTCATACTCAGCTTCACACTGGAGCCATGCAGATTTCTGAAAAACAGTTTTATTACAATTCTTATTATCACAATTTTAAAAACGAAGAAATGTTTCAATAAGCCTTTGCACCAATAATCCAGAATGAGATAGAGGATGAAACGCAACAATAAGGCCCATGAGAAGGTATTAGATAAAGAAAAAACCATTTAGAAAATAAAAAGGTCAAGAGAACTTCTGAGAAGTGGATTTGGTTTTATTCCGAGGTTAACTTAAAAGTAGCTACTGAAAAGTAATCTCTACCACAATATGTAATCATATATATATATATATATATATATATATATATATATATATATATATATGTTATCCAAATTAACTGATCATTAAGCCATAAGTCATGTATGAACAATGACTAAAATATATTGGATCAGATGCATTGAAATGGGTAAGTTACTCCAGGAGAACTACTAGAGCTCCCCCCAATACCCACCAAGCACCCCGAGTGGGCCACTGCCCTCTTCAAGGCAGGAGACTTCCTTGCGCACACCTACCCACACCCAGGAGGGTAGACAACCATGGTCCAGGGTTAAGACCATGACTGTTTTTGAAAGACTAGGCTCTCAAACTAGACTACTTTTGTTTCCCTGCCCTTCATTCTCTACCTTTTCCTTCATAATAATAAAAGCATTGACTTGATGGTGAGGGTTTCAACCTCTTGATACTCAAAGTAGGATCTGTGAACCGAGAGCATCAGCGTCACCTGGAGATGGTTAGAAATGTACAATCTTGGGCTCTACCCCGAGATGCTGAATCAGAATCAGCATTTTAACACAATCTCAAGTGATTCACGTGTTCATTAAAGTTTGAGAGGCACTATTTTAATCTTTCTGAACCTCATTCTTATCTTGCAAGGTTATTGTGAGGAATAAATGTATTCAAAGTACCTGGCAAGCACTAGGTGCTAAATCCATTATCACTTTCCTTCACCTGGCACCTGGCAGTGCCACACCTCTGTGCCCAGTCTCCATCTGCCTGAGCCCTTCTCCCTGGCCTGGGCTTCTGAACAGTGACCTTAACGTGCTTATTCAGACACTGCCACTTGGCTGGTGTCTCAGGCTGACCTCAACGCTCTCCTTGGAGTCCCTGGCAGGCTAGCTGGGGCCTGTTGCTGTATTTCTCAGCACTCCCTGCTGACCTAGACTCTCTCCAAGCCCCACCTCTCTTGGCTTGTCCCTTCTTGTGGACACCACAAACCCTGCAGCAGCACTTATTTTAGTCATGCTGCCATTGCTCAACATGGTCTTGGAATTGCCTTCACAGCCTCTCACGGTGCCTGACCCAGTGTAGGCACTCAACAGAATATTCCTTGGGGGAATGAACGAAGGACAAGAATTTCCTTTATTTTGGGTCATGGTATTGGGGTTAATACCTCTTTTGGGGGACTCAGTCTCTTTGCTTTTCCTTTTTCACACTTTTCATTGTCAGCCGAAAAGTGTGATGCAGAAAGCTAAGATTTAATGTCACTCAGGAAGTAAAGGCCAAGGAAGAATGCCTGACCTGTTCAGATTCTAAATCTCAATACCCTATGCAAGAGAGCCCTGTGGCCCCACACCGTCCAGCCTGCTCACTGTGATTCCACACGTAAAACCAAACTGCCAGAAGATAATAAAATATTCCAGTTCTGGCCTGGTCACTGTAGACTGATGGTGTCCTGTCCAAACCTCCTTTACTTCCAGCTGCTGCAAGTGCTCTGGCTAAAAACTTCCACCTATGGCCTTCTTTCGACAAGACACCTGCTGTGGGATGAACTGTCTCCCATAGAAATTTGGGGGATTTGTCATTCCACTCTCACCCCAAGCATCTGATGAGTGATGAAACAGGGGCACAAAAGCCTGGTCCTCTTGTCTTCAAGGTGGAACAACTCTATAGTGGACTTTACATTACAGAGTCCCCATGGATCTGGCCAAGGCTAGAATTTACCTGAGCCCACCTCCCTCCTCAGCTCACTCCACAGCCTATCCTGCTCCCCTCACTCCCTGGTTTCTTTCCAGGGCATCCCTCAATAACCTCTGTGCACTGAAAAGACTGTCTCAGGCTCTGCTTCCAGAGAACCTGACCTAAGACAGCACTCTTGGGATTCAGTGGATACTAAGTAGCAAGACAAGTGTCCTGTGTTCAAGATCCTGAGTGCTCGTATGTGTATAATAACATAATCACGAGTGTGATAGCCTATCATCCTTGCCATATTCTTTTAGTTAGAAGCAAGTTCCTGGTCCCGCCCATACTAAAAGGGAGGAGATTATACAGGGCATTAAAATGGGTAAAATTAGGGTCTGTCCACCACAATGATTATAGAGGGAGGATAGTTAACAGGAGGCCTCTTGGTAAAAGATGCAAAAGCCTGGCTGTATAAGAGAAAGAATTGCTTCGTTGCTAAGTCTCTCATTCACACCAATCTGTTCTTAAGCAAGGTCTTCCTTGTGGTTGGTTACCCTGAATGATTTTGATCTCCTGCCTTTCTGAACTATTATATCTGTGTGCATTTTGACAAACAATCTTACCTGTCTCTGGACCACTGGTTCAGGCGTGGACTCTCCCTGGCTTGTTATGTAGCCTTGCCCTATCTCTGCATTCTTGTAGCTATTGCCTCTGGCCCCACACTGGTCATCTTTTTTTTAAGTTAATTTCCTGCCTCAGTTTTCATATAATTGATCATAACTGTCATATGGGGAAAGGGTAAAGCTCATAGGTCAAACATAACACATGATAATTATTAAAATTAAATAAGCAAATGTCGGTTAAATTTCTTTAAAGAAAGCTATTTTAGATTAATTGTACTTTTCCTTGACAAATTTGACATCATTTAGAGTTTTTTTTATCCTTCTGATAATTTTTTTTTTAAAACCTGTAGGATACCATCCCTAGCGAATTTGGCTGGCATTACTGAAAATCACATTTTACTGAAAGCTTGTTGGATTTAGAGTTCACATTTTATGTAAAATTTGGAGTCTCTGATGCTTAATTTATTATCTCTCTTTCTGAGGTCTGCCAGTGTCATTATAGTTTATTTCACTGATGGAAACACTTAATAGTAAACATTAGACAATGAAACAATAACATGTTATTCATCCAGTATGATCAGAAAAAATAAAAATAAAAAACAACTAAGAGTTCACCAGTGAAACAAAAGGAATCTGAGAAAGGAAGATTATTGCAGAAAATGACTCATCAGGAATGGCAAATATTTAGCCTGGATGCCTCGACTCCTCCAACCTGTGCTCATGAAACTACATCATCCATCAGTCACTATATTCTGCTGCGTCTGAATAGAGCTGCAGAGTTCTTCTCAACTCTAGGAAACTATTACCGATTTAGACAGGGCTCTTCAGTTACATGTTACAAAACCCAACTTGGGCCACCTTGAGCAAATAAGGAGGAATTTCATACAAACATACGCGTACAAGGGTGTCCCCAAAAAGTCAAGCACAAGAATGCAGGAACCAGGTCTCAGGAACCTGACACCAAGAAGCCATCAGGACGTTGTCCCTTATCTAAGCATGTTTCTGCCTGTTTGTTTCACTTCTTCTCTCTAGTCAGGCTTTCTCTGCATCTCCAATCTTCTTGAGGTCATGTGGCCACTCACAGCACTCATGTTTCCTTTTTCCAATTACAGTCTCCTACAGAGACCTGTATCTGAATCTCAGCATCAAATTCCTGAGGGAGAGGCTCTGAGTGACTGTGCTTGGGTCAGGTGACCTCTCCTGGTCCAATCAGTCATAATCAAAAGGGAAGCAGCCGTATGCAAAACAGCTGTCTAGTGCCCACTTCTGTGTAGTGGGGAGCAGTTCTCAGAGAAGGTAGGGGTGGCTCACAGCCTGAGCAGACAACGCAGAGATGTTTTCTATTACTATGATCAACCAACAGGCAGATGAAACATTTTCTCCTCTAGATCAGTGCTCTAGCTCAGGACCTAGATCAGCGCAGACCAACAGGATTTCTGGTGATGACAGAGATGTTCTAACTCCACACTCTCCAAGACAATAGGCACTTACCACATGTCAGCTAGTGGGCCCCTGAAATGTGTCTGAGGAACTGAATTGTGGATCTTATTTTTAATTAATTTAAATTTAAAGAGCTGCACATAGCAAGTGGCTACCATGTTGGAGAGTGTAAACTTAGGCCTTTCCAGCTTAAAGATATGAAAACTGAGCTCCCAGACATAGCTGATTAATAACATAACTAGAACTTAAAGCTTGGTCTCCTCTTTTTAATTTTCCATCTTATTAATTGGAATTGAGGAATCTGTTTAAGTGAGTTTTCTCAGATAATTCAAATTTGCCATTTTAAATGTCCATACCTAACCCTTCTTTGATGTAGTTTTCTGAAATGTATTGCACACTTCCCCACCTTGGAGGAAAACAAAACAAAACAAAACAAAACAAAAAACATGTAGCCATAATTGTAAACTTAATAACACAAAGTTGTAATTGTGACCCTCATGTGTCATTCTGGGTTATAATAGCGAGGCCCTCCGAATAGGGCCTAGTGAGTCTTACAGGGCTGTCTTCCCAACACTTATGTCTGTACAGCGGGGAGTGACTGGGCTGCTTCCTCTCTTCTTGTCATGCCTTGCTTGGTGTGGTAGACTCTGACAGCGTCCCCCCTCCCTTCACTAGCTCAGCAAAGGAACCAAGGACAGGAATTTGATCCATCAGTGGGCTTAATTTCACCCACAATTCTAAACCATTAGGCCTGGGGGGAGTTTCACAATTGAGTCAGGTACACAGTGTTTTGTACAAAATTTTCCACAATACACAGTTTTTTCTTTAAGGTCTGTAATAATGCAAGTCTCATAAACACCGACTGCAGGATAAAAGGTTTGGTCCTTTGTTTTACTTTCATTGTGCCAGTCTGGATATGTCAATATTGCAATGTCTAGGGCACCAAAGCAGGATAGGATTGTGCACAAAATATTTTGAGAAATGAGACTGAAACTAGGTATGGATTATTTTAGGTTACTTTCCTGAGTTGTTTCTCCAGTATAGTCTCAGGTCATGGAATAGGAAGTTTTATGAGTCTTTTGAAAGTATTCAGAAACCAAAGTGAATTTTAAGAGCACTAAAAGAAATAATAATAAATTCATTTCAGTACTCTCTACTTACATAGTGGCCAGACTTGCAGTAATTGTATCTATTCAAAACATATCTGACTGCATGGGAGCCAGAGAGGGCCCGAAGCAAGGGGAATAGTTGTCACAAAGCCCATGCATTAGAACCCCTGGCCTGTAGCCAGGAGAAACAAGACGCTCTGATGGCCTTCAGCCTAGGTCTCATGCTCCACTCCGGGAGCCTGACTGAAAGTGCATGAAAAGGGTGGTTCAGAAGGAAATCCGGGTTCTGCTTCCTGGACCACCACAAGCCAACAAATGACTATGCACTTTATTCACCACCATCTCTGGGAAGTATATAATCCATTCTAGAAAGACTTCCCTTACACAATTAAAATGTCAAGGTTTTTGACATCGATGGGGGTAGCTTTCAGTTATCTGGGAAAATTGTTTATGTAAAGGTACCACCAGCAGACAGGTGTTTTGTATTTTTACTTGGCCTTCTGGAACAGCTTAAGGATTTGCTCAAGGGGAGCATTCATTTTGCCTATATACTGCTTTAGAAAATAACTTCACTAACACATTCATCCTTCCATTAGTTATTTATAGTCAAGTTTTGATTATCCGCTAGGCAGGTTCCTGGCAGGGTTTACAGTCCTCTGTTTGCCTTTCTCACCTCCCACTGACACACACTTGCTGCAGCTTGTAGCAGCTTAGAATTTCCCCTGAGTCACAGCTCCCCTGCCCCCAGTGCCAGCTCAGCCACTCCCCTCTCCCAAAGATGTCTACAAATCCAAACAACAGAAACCTACCTGTCTCCCAACCTTTCTCAAGAATGGTACCAGGTCCTCAGGGAGAACGCAGGTCCCGTGGACTGAGGCTGCTGGGCTGCAGGCAGAGTGAGTAGGAGTTCACATGTGCAGAGGTGGTGGTGCTGGTGGTGGTGGTGGTGGTGGTGGGGGGGGTTTGAAGACTGGAGAGGGGTCATTACCCAGGGCAGGACAGGATATTCAATGGCTTCCCCTTTCATTTCACAGCATGGCATCGTTTTGTTCTTTGGAGTGTTATGTATTCCCAAGACACGTGACACACCCTCCCCTCCTCAAATTCCAGATGAGTACAAAAACACATTCCTAAGTCCCATCAGAATGACTTCTTTTCTGTCTGCACTTAGGGCCTCAGTGAAAGTGGCACTGGTGCTTTTTTATCCTGAGGGATAGACTGCAGGTCTCCTGACTGCTGAACCAGAGCAGTTTCCGCATTAGCTTAGAGCAGTGTTTCTCAACCTCCGAGTTCTGATGTCTGAGCCTCAGCCCCAGAGATTCTGCTTGTAAGTCGTCTGAAGTAAGGCCTGAGCACTGACATTTTCAAACATCCCCCAGGTGACTCTAATGTGCAGCCAAGGTTGAGAACCACAGGCTTAGAGCCTCATTGGCTCATAGTGATTACGAGTGGGGCTCTTCAATTGTACAGCTGTGGCTCCACTGATGGAGGAGAGATGTTTGAATACGAAGGGGAGATGTGCACACACACAGAACAATTCAGGAGCCATTGTGCGTTCCAGGGTCAACATTTCATTCACTCAACAAACATTTACTGAGAGCTGCGACCAGGATGGGTGGACACAAAAATGCATGATGAAGTGGCTAACCTCAAGGACACAACAACTCCCTGGAAGAAGCATTTGGACATGTTCTCTGGACACCCACAGTGCCCTCGCAGTGACAGTCAGCTCTAGCCCTTCCGCCTTCCTGATTTATGCCCAGTTAGTGACTCATAAGGCATCTACACTTGCTCGTGATTTGACTGAACACACTCTTGGTGCCCATAGTCTCTGGCTGCTCTGCAGAGTGCAATTGCTGGCATTATTATAGTTATTGCTGCTAATAAAGTTCACTTTTTTACTGCAGTTATAAATACATATGTAGCTTGCGTATTTGAAGAGGCATGTGGGAGGAAATGCTGAGCTGTGGTGCCCTTCTAGAACTGAAGCCACACCCTGGCACCTGTACATATATAATTTTCCTGATACCCCGGACCTCACAGGCTCATCTTCAGGGCTTTCTTAGAAAAAGGATTTACTGTAAACAGCCCTGGTGAGAAAATCAGAAATTAGCATCCTTGACACTTGTCTTCTTTCCTCGGCCCCCCAGATGGATTCATAGCCATCAGCTTTCCTTTTCCCAGGGGCAAACCTGTCCCACACTGTCTGAGGAAACTGGAATGGCATTAGCTGGGATGTAAAACCACCACCAAATGGAGATCAGGAAGATGAGCAGCAGGAGGAAGGGATAGTGATCTTGTACATTTGAGCCTTGCAAATAAGTTCCTTAAATCTAGGATGGGCTCACGGTACTGGTAAGGCATATAAAGAAGCAGCAGATTAAAGCTGGCTGGTTATCTGGAGAAGAGCTAATGGAAGGATTTTCTAAAAGCTTTCACTTTTTTACTAAATGCCATAATGCTATAAATTACTAATCAGCTGACTGTAATTTTACAATTTAGCCTGGAATTTGACCTGCTTTGCAGGAGATTGTACTTTGCGAGTAATCACAGGTATGCATGGTGAATGTCATAGAGCATGTTTCTTTAAAATATATAGCTAGCTACTTTGGTAACACATGTTTATTTGCAAAGAAAATTATGATTACGGTATGAAACAGCATGTGGCAGGTACCGCTGGTTGTTCAAACAGCTTTTTCCTCATTTAGTCATGCACTGATTTGGGAGGGGAAGGGGGAGTCAATCCTCCCCCAAGTAATACAGTTGAGAGTGACTTTACCCTACCCCCAGCACCAAAGAGTAATCCTAATGGGCCCAAGCCAATCCTAGTGGCCCGTTCCCCTCTGCAGGGGCTGGTTTAGGGGTGGGTGTGGTGGATTGTATGTTGCCATCACTGTTTCCTTCTAAGTCTAGGAACCATGCTTCCCAGAATCACCCTCTCTGTCCTGTTTCAGATGATTGCTCACAAGAGGGCAAGATTTGCAAAGAGGATGGTGTTCCTCTTCTAGAGATGGTTATAATTGTATCGGTGGGCAGATTCCCAGCAACTTCCTGGCACAAACTCGAGGAATTACACTTAGGTGTTTCGGGCTAAGATCTTTCGGGGTCAACTCCTCTGATCTTCAAGGATAGACTTTCTGAACTCTGCTCTCCCGGCTGTCCCAGAAGTTGTGTATGCCCCCAATTCTGTGTTAAGTCCTTTATATCCAGAATGCACAGAGTGGCTTTGGTTTTCCATCCTAAACCCTGACTGATACAGTCAGTGGCCATGTGGTCCAGTTCTGACCAATAGGCTGGAGGGCTTCTCTTTACTGCTGAGAAGGAGACTCTGGAAGAAACAGCCCCTATCTGCCTCTGGACGACGTGGCATTTGGATGTGATGATGCCTGGTACAGCTGTCATGATTTGCTGCCAGTTTGAAATGGAGCCAGTATGCAAGTAGAAAGCAGTGCCAAGAGAAATGCCCAGCAAAAGGAGCTGGAGCCTGATGTACTTGCAGCCAATGCCCTCCTAATTCGTGCAGACTCATTCCTGAAGGAAGCAAATGTTAGGATAGTTTGACATTGGCTGCCATGATTCCCAGGGATGAGACGTTAAATGGTGATTCACACCTGTTCACCATCCTTTCCTTTCTATAGTCCCACCCTCCAGGCAAATGAGTACCCAAATAATCAAATGTACCACATACCTTTGAATTAGCTACGTGAGTTATTGGTTTGCACTGGCAGATATGTCTACAATATTATTGCATCTCTTATCTTCTTCAAGCTCCAATCATACTTTAAAATACACTTACATTGCTAAAGCATCAGTACAAGTCTATCATTTTGAATTTCTTCTTGTTTTACCCATGTATAGGTAGTCCTCACTTTGCATGGTACTGCAGGGGCATAAAAAGACCACGCAAGCTGCAACTGCGAAGTACTCTTACTAATCAACAGGAAGAATGACAAGTTTCATAAAAAATTTTGCCACAATATTAAAAAACTCTTACTTCCATTTATAAATGTACAGTGATGCATAGTTTAAAAATAGGAAAACTAAGACTTGATTGTTATTTATGACATTAGAAACACTATTTTATTTCTTTGTAAAATTTTTATCAAGAGTAGTTTATACAATGTTTACCTTCAGAGCATCTTTTCTATGCCTTGGCAAATTGCCATGTCCTTTCTAAGTTTAGATCCGCTTCCAACATTTTATCCTTTGCACTTTCAGGAAACTATCCTTTAGAGTTCCTATAATGTGAAAGTTTTCCCATGGCCACTTCCTCTGGGACATCATCCTTTTTGTCATACTGTCATTTATGTTGATAAGTTTGCCTCTGGCTGCATAGTTTCTTGAGTAGCAGCAGTGTTAACATTCTGAATATGAAAAATACATATATACTGGGGGTGCCCAAAAAATGTATACACATTTTAAGGGATGTTATCTATGCTCAAACAGTAGTTCACCATCATCAGAAGTGTGTGGACGCTGATGGTAACCACTTTGAGCACTTCTTGTAATTGCAGAAGTCAAATGTGACTTGTATTTATCTTTCATTATTGGTATATATTGAATATGGCAATTAACAGTTTTTCCTTTCCTAAAATGTGTATACATTTTTTTTTTTGGTGCCCTCTGCATTATTCGTAGCCAAAATAATCCCGATACAGAAATTATTATGATTATAATTATTGTTGTAAATTCCATATAAAAACTTCCCGGTGAGTACTAAATCAAGGGCACTGTATACAAACCTCTGGAGCTTGCCTCTGGAAGCATAGAAAACCATGGAAGATGAATCCTCCCATTCTGTTCAATACTGACTTCCTAACATGCCCTTGTTCTTCCCCAGGTCTAACTTGTGCACCACGAACTCTGGGTTGGTAGTGGAACCAACGGTATCTACCCTTCTGGAGAAAGAAAAGAGGTCAGGGTTTCCCCGGAAGAAAGCCCGCTGGACAGGGAGGGAGAGCGGTTTTGTTAGGTCACTCTCATCCAGGTCAGCAACTCCACAGTCTCATGAGTCGAGTGGCAGTGACGCCCCGGAGCGCTGTGTTGACAATGACGTGGAGGCTACGTCTGGGCTCAACAGAGAAGAACACTGCGATTGCTTAGCAACGTCAGGCGTAGTTAAGGGAGAGGAGCGCGAGCATGTGTGCTCCGTACAGGCCTGTCCTGGCCTAGAGCTTGGCTCTTAGTGGGTAAGGGCAGATCGTATTCAGATTTGCCAGCATATCAAAAGGTTTTGGGCCTCTCAGGGATGGACTTGTGCCAACCAAATGCATAAGATACTAATTTATAAAGCAGAAGGACAGTTTACTCACTTGAATTAGAACTAAAACTATAAACGTGTACCCGTTATTACGTGGGGACCCACTTGGTATAATGAGGAAACTTGGTCTTCGGAGTCAGGCAGGCCTAGGTTCACACCATGGCTGCATTTCTCACTGGCTACATAGCTTCTCCAGAGCCCTCTGTGGATAAGGACCCGAGTGCTGTGTCTGGGATCAAGAGGAAACAATGTCCTGATTAATTAACGATGTGAAACAGTCAAGATGGGGGGGAGGGGAAGGAGTGGGCGTGGCTGTAATTGGTATATAATTATTATATGTTCTAGTTTTTATCTAGCAACGCATGCTCTCCTGATAGGAAAGTCTATTTTCTAAAATAAAAAAACTGCTTTGTGAGCAAAGATATAAGAGATGTTTACCGCATGATTTTTATGGCTAGTATCATTGAACTATCTTCACAATATAAACATAAATGACAAATGAATAAGAAATGACATTTTGTGGTTCTGGACACCCACTCTCCTGCTCAGAGCTGGAGAAAAAAAAGGGTCAAATTTTGTCACGTGCAAAGCTTCCATTTTATATATACCTTATAGACCAGTGCTAATATAATGCAAGTCATGAATGTGAGCTACATAGGTTATTTTAAATTTCTAGTAGCCATATGAAACATGAAAATACACATTTTTACAAAAATGTTATCATACAGCTTTATCTGAGGGTGATCTTTGTATTTAGCTCTTGGCCTCAGTCATCTCTGGCCAACGATTGGTATCTCAGAGGAGACTGTGGGCCTGATTACCCCATGTCTTAGATCTCTCTCTCTAGTCTGCACTTGCTCCTCAGCGGTGGACAGCAGCTACCCCGCCTGGAATCTGTGGTTCTCTTTGTGGAACACTGGTCTCTACAACCACTACTCTGTCAGAAACTCGGCCAAGATAAACTATTTTTCTGCTTTGGATTCTCTCAAAATTTCTCCTATAAGCACTTTTTTTAACTCGGAGAAAAGGACAGGCTTCTTTCTCCTTCTATAAACTGCATTTATGTAACCCTCACCGGTTTTCATTACACCAGGGTTCTCATACTTGAGTGAATGTCAGGAGCATTGGAGGGCTTGTTAAAACACAGGTCTCTGGCCCAGCTCCAGAGTTTCAGATCAGGAGGTCTGGGGTGGGGCTCCAGCATTTGCATTGCTAAACATTACCAGAGGATGGACACCCTGCTGGTCTAGGCACTACACTTTGAGAACCACTGATATCTATCATTCATTGCAGTAAAGGAAGGAGATGAGAAGCTTTGGGTATTTGGAAGTGAAAGGTATTTTGTAAAGTGAAAAGCATCAGGTTACATCTTTCCTCGAAAATGAACCAAACCCAATTCTGTTGTTATTCTTTCCCAGAACCAGTGCCTTAGCATGCTCCAACACGGCTTCTGCCAAGATTTCTCCCTGAATCTCCTACTAGAGACGGAGCAACCAAGCCGCTCCTCTGCCCTGTCATAGACCTCTGCCACAGCCCTTTATTTTTCCAGTGTTGCAAGCATCTGGGCACACGTGTTGACAGAAGTGTGCAATACCGTAGAGACCTGTTAGCTAGCAGCATCCTCTCCCTAACACCAGGACCTCTCACAGTAGTCACTCGACCAAAGAGTGTTGAATGATTGACTGAATGAATGATACATGTTTGGAAGAGAAGGAGATTATTCACATGATAGTTAAAACTTTTCCTAAGTTTAAGAGTCAACAATGACACAAGAAATTGTAAGAAAGGAAGGAAGGAAAGAAGGAAAGCAGGAAGGACGGACCACAACCACAGAAACACTTGGACCTCCTGAGAATTCATTATAACTTTAAACTCACTTACACTGTGTCAATCACACACAGTTCTAAATACCCATCATGGTTTTATAGACATGACTTCCATTTGACATAGATGCTGTTACTTGGAGTGACGGACCTGAAGTGTGCTATTATGAACAAAATGGATTCAGTGCCCTTGAAACACTGGGTCTTAGACACTTCTTTTTATTTTGGAAAATTTCAAATATACAAGTATATAAAGAGGACAATGTAATGAACCTTCATGAACCAATCATCTACATTCAATAATTAGCAACTCATGGCCAATCTTGTTTAATCTAAAACCACCCACTTCACCAATCCATGTAATTATTTTCAAGCAACTCTGTGTCATATCACTTCATCCATAAAAAATATCAATGTGTATCTCTAATATATGAAGATTCTTTTAAGAACATAACCACACTACCATTATCACACCTAAATAATAAATCTTTAATATCATTGAGTATTCAACCAGTTTAAATGTTCCCATTGTCTGGTGAACTTTTTCAGTTTATTTATTCAAATCAGAATACAAATAGGTTCATAAATTGCAATTGGTTGATATGTTCTTCAGTCCCTCTTTTTAAACACTAGGTTCCCATTCTGTTGCCCCCAACTCCCTTTTGTATTTGTTGAGAAAGTGGGTTGGTTGTTCTATAAAGTGTCCCAATCTAGAGTTTGCAGATTATATTCCTGTGATGTCATTTACCCTATTCCCTCCCTCTCTCAATAGGCAATAATTTCTTTTGAAAATTTTATAATTTATCCTTTCACTTAAAAAAAAAAGGAAGTTAAGTAGCAGCATATCATACCGTACACGATTTTCTCTGCCTCACTTTTTTCACTCAACCTTATGTCCTGATGATCACTGCCTGGCAGTTCACAGGTATTCCTCACTCCTTTCCTATAGCTGCGTGTTACTGCCATCACGTAGATGTTACAAAGCTTATTCAACCAACAGCCTACTAATATACTTGAATTGGTTTTGTTGCTGTTACAAATGGTGCTGCAATGAATAGCCAACGTATCTCTTTGTGTATTTTGCTAGGGCATCTTTGGAATAGATTCCTAGAAGGGAAACTGCTGAGACGAGGGATAATTACATCTGTAATTTTGCTAGAAATTGCAGAGGCTCTGCTTTTAAATGCAATGTGTTTCTACAAGTGTTGTCATAAAATGGATCCTGAAACAGGTCCTATTGTAGTTATCTATTGCTATATAACAGATAACCCCCAAAACAGTGGTTTAAAAACACCATTTATTATTTCTCATGATTGTGCAGTTTGGGTGGGGCTCCTTGGTGATGGTTTGTCTCTGTTCCATTTGGTTGGCTGGGACAGCTTGGCTGGAGCTGGAGAATCCAAGATGGTTTTATTTACATATTTCATACCTCAGCTGCAATGGATGGAATGGTTGGACACTAGCTGGTCTCTCAATGTGGTTTCAGATCATCCAGAATTCCAAGCTTCTTAAACATGGTGTCTAGATCCCCAGACTTAAGTAAAACTGAAAGTTGTAAGGCCTCTTATAGCCCAGGCCCAAAAGTCATATGACATTACTTCTGCAGCATTCTACTGGCCACAACTCTCAAGGCCATCCGGATTCAAGAGGAAGGGAAACAAACTCCATCTCTTGTTGGGAGGAGCAACATATACATACAGACATGAAAGAAATAGTTGATGGTCATCTTTGCAGATAATCTGCCACACCTCCCAACTGTATGCATGGCAGCATGCACACCATAACGCATGCCCTATTCTTATCTGCTTCCGTATCAGCAGAATCAGGAGAAAGAGTCTAAAGGTGGTGAGGCGTGAAATACCTCTTCATACCCTAGGGTTAAGTGTGTGTTACAGCTCAAGGGGATCCAAAGTGGAGATAACTTCTATCAAGGAAAAGGGAGAAAGTCTTGCTTTCAGGCAAAGAACTTGATAATCTATCTAGAACATAAATCTATTAACACCTATTTTATTTCCATTCATTCTGTTTGTATTTATTCAAGAACTCTGTTCCAGGCTCAGTGTTGAGTACAGTGGTGAACATAACAGACAAGGTCCTAGATCTTGCTGTAATTACATTCTAAATGGAAACTGCAGAACAGGACAAGGACAGAAAGATATATAAGAGAAAAACGTGCCCTTGAAGAAGTTACAATGTAGTTGAAGGTGGGGATAAGCAATCAAGACCTAGCTAGAATCAAACAGAGATAATGGAAAGACAAACACAACTATGAATAAGTGGAGGGAAACAAACACAGATTAAAGCACCTGCTCTACATAAATCACAACAGTACCAGTAGGAATATCTACAGAGGTACTGACAATAATGAGGAATAGACAGTTCAGAGGAAAAGAGAATAAAGGAGGGACGACTGTGGCCTGGGGGAGTCATCTAAGACTGTATGTTGGGAGGGAGGCATGGGACGGGGCAGGGGTTGGGGGGGAACGGGGGTCAGAGCCTTCCCCTATGTATCTGATAACATATTGGCAAGTCCTGGGGGCTGCTATGTGTGCGATTAAAGGTTCTCACCAAGATAGCTTTCTACTACTTGCTGAGAAAAGGAGAAAGACAAAATGGGGTTTTAAAACTGACTGATTGAATTGGTAGGTAGTGCAGTTCTATATAAAATATCACATTATCCAAAGGCCAAAACTGGAATCCTAATGACAGATGTTCAAGGCTTAATCCTTGGCTCTCATATCTATCTACATGCTCTTCCTTGGTGATCTCTCTCAGTTTTGGGGCTTAACAGCATCTCAATGACAATGACTCACAAAAGGATACCTTCAGCTTTGACATCTTGCCATATTCATGTATGAACCCCTGAATTTACATACCCACTTGGAAGTCTAATAGGCACCATAAGCTTCAGGTAACTGCATCGTGGATTTTCCCTGATAAAACTCTGCTCCTCCCTTAGTTTCCCTACCAGTTGGCATCACCAGGACTCAAGCCAAAACATTGAAATATTTCTTGACTCCTCTCTTTTTCTAACACCCCACATCCAACCAATCAGCTTGTCCTGTTGTTCTAACTGCACAAAAGATCTCAAATTCAACTACTTGTCAGTACTTCTTCCCCTGCGCCAGCCACCACCACTTCCCATCTCCTAATCGATCTCGTTTTCTCTCATGTTGCCTTCAGTCTATTTCCCACAGGACTGCCCGAGTAAACTTCCTACATTATTCTAGCCTCTGACTCTCCCTTCAACCTCACTTTATGATAGACTTTCCACCCTTACAATCCTCCACCCACAATGGCCTTCTTTACAATTCTTAAACATGCTAAACTAGTTGCTTCCTTGGACCTTTACATTGCACTTCCCCCTTCCATCTTCGCATGAGTAAACGCCTCATTTTTCAGGTCTCAGTTCAGATGGTAGCTCCATAGAAATATCTTTCCTAACAACCCTATCTAAAGAAGCCCATAGTTAAAATTCACTAATTTTGTGGAGGCACAGAAGGTACAGTGATGAATATTACAAAGTCCGAGCTCTTGTGGTATTTACATTGTAAATGGAGGAAGTATGGTAAGGAATACTGTTACCCTATTTTATATTCTTCATAAAGTTGATCATGCTCTGAAAAATATCTTATTCATCTTCTTATTTATGTCCATCTGCCCCATTAAGCATACATTAGTAAAGGGAGCTAGGACAGGGCCCTTAGCTCTCTTGCTCTCCATAATAATTCCAGCCCTTACAATGGTGCCTAGCTTATTGGATCTCAATGCATATCTGTTAACTGAATGACCGAATGTGCTTGAATATACTAAAAAATACAGCAGTAACATTACAGTTATAAAGGAAGAATTTGTTATATAGGGAAAACCTTTATGTCCCCTATACCCTAATTATATCGTTCTAAACTTTGACCTCCAATCTCAACCCAACATTATGCTCATGTCAAGAGTTACTGGACCAATTCATTGCCACCAGGGAAATGTACGTCAGTCTAATTACTCCAGAGTGACATACATTTTCTAGAGGGCAACACACCTGTTTGCTTCCTATAAAAATGTATTCTTTCAGGGCTGCATTTAACGTCAGTGTTACAGTTATGGGTTCTGATAGTACTTTCCTTGTTCTTTGACATAACCAATCATGACCTAACCACAAACAAATGGAGCTAATGGAAAGACAAACACAACTTTGTGTAAGTGGAAGGAAACAGACGCAGATCAGGGCAACTACTTTGTACCCTATATGATCTAACATAAACAATGCACCTGACTTAGTCTGATGCTAGACAAATTATGTTGTCCTTCATGGTTCAATTTCCTCTTTCTATAACATTTGGGTAATCATGCTTATTCTTCCTAACTTCCTTGTGAAATGCGTATTATTTTATCAGTTATGGAATGTTAGGCCCTGAGGTATCTTGGTAATCATGTAATCCATATCCAAATGTGGAAACTGAGGCCTGATGAAGTTAAGTGATTTACCCAAGCTCACAGCTAATTATTGGCAGGCTGGAACCAGAACTCAGATCCTCCGACCTTTAGGCCAGTGTTCTTTCGGCCTCACCATATTGCAATGTTTGCCCCGTTGTTCAGCTTTTTGTGGGTGTATGTTTTAGCTTCGAGTTAGCTCATACAATTCTTGAAGACAGTGATTATAATTTGTCTCTCTGACAGTACTTAGTTGGTCACATATGAGTAAATATTTATTAAATGAAGGAATAGTTTGCCATCAGTCCATAGCACCTGCCACCCCTCCATGTTGCAATCATCTGTAACTTTCTAGTTACTGCCCCTCATTCGTTGAAAATTTTAGCACCTGGCTCACTGTCTTTCTCTCTACAATAATTCTTAGTGAGTTTGAAAAGGTCATCTGACATTCTGGCCACTTAGTTTCCTGAACTCCTCACCCCCAATGATCTTTTCCTCCACCCACCTCAGCTACCTATTTCCATGCTCGTATACCATAACTCTAAACCTTGATTTTATGCATTCCATTATTTGACTACCACCTCCTGGCGTCTAGTTCACTTATTCTAACACCCTCCTCCAACCATTCTTCAACCACCACGAACTCTGACCCGTGGGCCCCACCAATGTTTCACTGTCCTTCCTGTCCTCACTCTCTTCTTCATCCAGCCTAGATTCCTTGGTCAATCACTGTCATCACTCCTTTGTGTACATCTACAACTCCCTTGCCACATTCTTTCTCTATCATGCTTACCTGGAAGAACTCTAATCCTGGTTAAAACCAACTCTCTGGCTTCCCTGTCTCTATACCGAAGCAGTGGAACAAATCTGATTAAAACAGTAATATTATAACTGTGCTGGATATCTAAACTCATGATCATCAATTACAAGAGGGGCCTCAGCGGTGCCCAGTAATTCCTCATTTCTTCAGGCAACCCTCAGTCACACTTCTAGACTTTCTCTCTACTTAAACCCCACACTCTCAATGCCCAGTCCTTACTCTGACCTGATAACTCTCAACTACTGATACACTGGTGGAAAAAATTAAATTAAGCAAAAGAGAGCTACCAGCCTCTTTCCCAATAATCTTATCTTCCTCACTCCCCCAAACCGCATGCCTTAAAATGGATGAAGTGTCCATGCTCTTAAGGTTAAATTCTCTGTTGAGAGATGATTCTCATGTGCCTCTCACGTTTCTTTTGTTTCAGGCTATCTTATCAATGATATTTGTAGAGTGAATAGTCTTGGAAGACGGGATGTATCTAAAGCAGTGCTTAAAGAGAAATGTATAAATGTCTATACCAGAAAAGAAGGTCTTAAATTAAAAAAAACCTCTAGGCTTCCATCTTAAGAAACTAGAAAACAAAGAGCAAGCTAAACCCAAAGCAAGCAGAAGGAATGAAATAATAAATATTATAGCAGAAAAATAGAGAAAAAAATTTTAAAGTTGGTTCTTTGAAAAGCTCAACAAAATTGACATACTCTTAAGTAGACTGACCAAAAAAAAAGAAAGAAAAAAAGGCACTAATTATCAAAATAAGGAAAGAAAGCAGTCTATTGTTACCAATCCTATAGAAATTAAAAGGATTATAAGGGAATACTATCAATAGCTTAATGGCAACAAATTAAACAACTTAGATAAAAAGGACAAAAAGAAGTACATAAATGATCAACACTAAGAAGAAACAAACTCAACCTATAACAAGTGAAGATATTGAATTAGTAATTTAAAATCTCACAAGCAAAAGCCCTAGTACAGATGGCTTCCATTAATCTACGAAATGTTTAAAGAAGAAATAATACCAATCTTTCACAAACTCAGAAAACAAAGAGCACGCTTCTTGTGACAGAGTTGGGTCTTGCTATTTTATTCCTTCTGCTCTCTCTCTTTTGAGTAGGGTGTTTAATCCAATACATTTAATGTACTTATTGACATACTTAGAATTTCTTTTGCCATTTTGGTAGTTGTTTTCTATATGTCTCATGTTTTTTTAATTCTAATGAAGTAATGGAATCATAAAGTACCAATATATTTGGAAACTACTTATTTCTCATTCAATACAATAGGCAAAATACAGAAAAATAGAAGAAATGATTCATATTTGTCATACAAAGATAACTTCGTTTAATATTGTGGTATATTTTCTTCCAGTCTTTAAAATTTTATTTCTATTTAGATGTTTGTTTTTTTCGCTTTTTGAGTTTATATCATACTATGTATACAACTGTTACATATTTTTACCTTATGCAGTCTATTATATGCATTTTCCATGTGTTTCAATCACAGAGGAGCCATCACCAGCAGAAAGATACTAGGAGAAGTTAAGCAGATATCCCCTCGGAAGAGCTTTTGACTAAATAAAAGTTTTGAATGGCCCTGTTGTTCAAATACATGCACCTGTCAAAAAACTTGGTATGTTAGAAGGTTGGTTTGGAAGGCAAGGTGTCTGAGAAGCACCTGTGCATCAGGAATTTTGGTTATACGCTTTGTGTAACAAAACAAAGGAAAGGCATTATCTCCAGTATGTTTGGTAAAATTCACCTGTAAAATGGCTGGATTTAGGGTCTTGAAGGAGTCATGTGGACTATTTTTTATTATTGATTACGTATGTGTATGTGTGTGTACATATATATAAACTCATGTGATATCAAGTTTATTGATTTTATGGTATTCTAACCTTTTGTCTGTCTATTAATTTTTGATGGTGTATTTGCCAATTTTTCTACATAGTTCCATCAAATTTTGCTTTATGTGGTTAAATGCACACAAGTTCACGATTGTATTATGACTGTGTGTCTTCTTGGTGGACAGTCCTTTTATGATTACTATATTATCACCTCTTTATCTCTATCAATCCTTCGTGCCTTAAATTCTTATGTTTGATATTAATGCTATCAGATGAACAATTTTTTTGTTAGTATTTTCTTGGTATAGTTTTTTTAAAAATCACACTTCTCAAAAACTTTTTGGTAATATGTTCTAACCATATATCTTGCAAACAGCACATAGCTGTTTTTCTTTTTTAAATCCAGTCTGAATATTCGTTGTGTTGCTTGTAATGGACATCCCTAGACTTGATATTTATTGTTATTTATTGGACTTCTTTCTACAATCTTATTTGTTGTTTCTGATTTATCATATTTTTAATTTGCTTTTTTTCCCTTCTTCTTTATTGCTTGCTAATCCAGTAGCTTTGAGTAAGTTTTCTATAGCTCATTTCTTTTCTCTATTGTTTTGGAAGCCACACATTCTATTTCTCTTATTCTGGTGAACATCCTTCAATGTTTAATATGCATATCAGAAATGGACTCTGTCATATTTAAAGTTGTCATAATCTTTTTATTCTTAAATTTATTGGGGTGACATTGGTTAATAGCATTATATAATTTACAGGTGTACTGTAATTCGACATCCGTGTACTTTATTTTGTGCTCACCACCAAAGGTCTAGTTTCCTTCCATTACCATATATTTGACCTCCTTTACCTACTTTGCCATCACCCACCCCATTCCCCTCTGTAACCACCATTCTATTGTCTGTATCTATAAGTTTGCTTTTATTTTGTTAGTTTATTACTTTTTGTTTTATATTCCACGAGTTAAATCATGTTTTTTGTCCTTTTCCATCTTATTATATTTCACCTAAAACAATACTTTTAAGGTCCATCCACGTTGTCACAAATGGTACTATTATATCTCTTTTTATGCCATAATCTTTTAAATAGCCTTTCTATATCTGGGATAATTCTCTGGTTATTGATCCCATCTCCCCAATATAAAATTGAATTCAGAACTCAAACTTCCTGCCTCCCTTGCAGCTAGGATGCAGGCCTATGACATAGGCTCTACAATCAGAAGCACCCATGGGCATGTGAAGATACAAGTTCTGCATATGCTTCTAATCTCTTCATGCAGGTAGAGGCAAAGGCATCCAGTTGGTGGAGGTGGCAGTGGTTGCAAGATCAAGTTTCTGACAGAAGTGGCATTGACGCCGACAACAGGAACAGATGAAGAAAAGTTGAACTCCTGGCATTTGCTACTTGATGGGAGCAGAAGCAGTTTCTTTATCATGCTAGTGCTAGTTCTGTTGCATGGTTTAGGGCACTTTTCTAGAAGTTTAGCCCAAGCCTTTTTTTTTTAGCTCTCCCAGTAACTCTGGGAATATATCAATTTAAGAAATTCTTGCATGCTGTTGTTTGCAACAAAGAACTTTAACCAATACAATCACTTGTCAAAATCTAAAGTTAAGGAATATTTTACTCCTTCTGAATAAAAGGGAGTGTATTCTTTTATTCAAAACTCCCTTCTAGCATCATCTACTATATTTTTTAAGGGCGACTATTTTAATTTCACCTAGTTTTAAAATTCCAAAATACTGGTACTTAAAAAAACAAAAACACTACTGATTTAGATTAACCAAGGTATTTCCTAAGTTATTTGTTTATCCTTCCTTCTTCAATGTCACTTATTCTTTTTGGGTTCAGCTTTTTTCTTGTTGGAGTATATTTAGTATTTCTTTCAATGAGCATCTGTAAGTTCTAAATTTTGAAAATGTGTTTATTTTATTCTTCTTCTTGAAAGATGGTTTAGGTAAGGATAGAATTCTAGTTTCTCAGTTTGGGCTCTCAATACTTTGAAGATATTTTCCAATGTCTTCTGTAACCTTGTGTTGCTGATAAATCGGCTGACAGGATGACTATCATTCCTTTTAGGATAATTTGACATTTCTCAGTGGTAACTTTTAACATATTTTTATTGTTTGATATTGTGTAACGTCACTACTATGTACAGGACAGGCCTCAATTTTAAAAATTTATTCTGCTTGAGTTTTAGCATTTTCCTTTGATCTGATAACTCATGTTCTGCTTCATGTCTGAAAAATTCTCACACATTATCTCTATGGATATTACCTTTCCTTCATACTCTATTTTCTCTCCTCCAGAAAGTCTTTCAGATGTATACTGGGTCTTCTAATTCTATCCTCTAAGTTTCTGAACTTATCTTTGCTGCTTTGGCAGTTTATTATACGCATTTGCCATGTACTTCAGGCTCTCCATAAAAATCATTTTTTATAATATAGGGATTATCTTGTTCAAAAGTCATCAATAGTTTTCTTTTTCCTACCGCATAAGCTATACTTCTGGCTTTCAAGGCCGTCGTGCATCCAGACCCTGACATTGATTGGTTGGGTAACTATGGACACACAAACTTCTTTAGACCCTAGTTTTCCAACACAAAAATGTTATTGAGGTTATTGAAAAACTTACGTGAGGTAAAGAATATAAGATGCTGACAAGTGCCCAACACAGTAGCACAGCAACTAAAATTTGGAGTGGTGCACCAGTTCATAGCAATTTCCCTGGTGATCATATCTATATGACATCTTTCCTCCCACCATTTTATATCTTAATCCTCAATGGAAGTTATCATCAATTCCTTGGTTGTTGTGATTGGCTGAGGCATAGGCACACTGGCCTAACCCAACCGACTAGTCATTCCCTGAGACTTAAAATATGAGGTTTCTTTTATGACTGCAGAGTGCTTAAAATGTGAGTAGAGCTGCTGGCTATAGTAAGAGAGAATGAAAGTGATATTTAGAAAAGGAGGAAGAAGAAGATAAGGATGTAAGAGAGATTACTAACACCATTCAAATTCCTGGCCTCATTGGCTTTGACGATATGGGACTTTTCAATACTATGGATTCCTTTAATATTTGAACACTTTATAGTAGGCAGGAATACCTTATAACAAAGACTTTAAAATATTATAAAACTTTGAACATGAATCTTATTTCATTTTATTATTCAATTACATAGGTTTCTTATTCCTATATTTCAGAATGATTGTTACCCTTTAGCTGTGGAAATGTAGTTGTTGCAATAATAACATTAAATTTGAACTCCTGCAGAGTTCCCACAGCTTTTCATATCATTATCTTATTTGATTTTGTGATATAAGTAGTTCAGGTAATGTTACGCGTAGTTTTTATAAATGGTAAATTTAAGATGCAAGTTAAACGGTGTCAAGGGTGAAGAAGTGTGAGAACTGTGTTATGTATTAAGCATCCTCTACCGGGAGGACTCAGAGCCCACTGTTGGCAGTCAGAGAGTACAATTATAAAACATTTTCATTAGTTATTGTTAATTAGAAAATTTCAGAAGAGCCCTGAAAGTTTCATTAGCTCAATTATAAAACTTATTAAAATGCATACTCTACAATTTAAATTCATACTTCCAAATGTACTTGTATTTTCCCAAAAGTTAATCTTTCCCAAATTCCTAATTTGGTTCTTGTTGTGCTTTAAAATTCTAGAACTTTAACCTAGAGGAGAGATTATTGGGGGTGGGGCAGGGGAGAGCAGGATGTACTAATTCCTGGCCAGATCTGCACAGTGCTTAATAGGCTCATATATGATTGAGGGTAAATTCTTATACTCCTTGATTAAGATAGAATTCTGTATTATATATAGCACATGAGTAATTATTTAAAAGGTGATCTGTAGTAAAAGTACTCTAGTAATATTATCACAACACCGTTCTTTTGGAGAACTCAAGTGCTTTCACAACATTAACTCATTTACCCTCACTGAACTAAGTGGAGGCTGGGTGACAAACTATCCCTATTTTATCTGCTGAAGTTGATGAAGAGGAATGACATACCAAAGACAATGTTACCACACAGTTATGAGAACTCCATTTTAAGTAGAAAATATAATTTATGATGAGGAATGTAAGAAATTGTTTCTATAGAATCAAGGCATTGATATGTCAAAGAATATTGGAAGGATCATATTATTACTTGGCGGTGTGTTTCATTTTGCACTGATATTTTCTTTTATGGGACTAAAACATAAGCTTTTTGTTATAAATACAGCATCACAATATACTGACAGTTCTGGCATAGGTCCCCTTTTCTCCTGACTGCCATCAGACTCAAATCGATCCTCTAAATAGTCTGTCCCAAGAGACACAACTGATGTAGGGAACAGGGGACTTTTTAAAACCGAGCCTGACGTCACACATTTGTGTTCTAACCATCTGTACCTTTTTTTAACCAGAGGTTGGACCTGCCTGGGCGGACAGACACAGGCGCAAAACAGTCTTCTCCTACACAATCCTGGAATGGTAACTGTGCGGCTGCCTAAGAAAGAAAAGCCAAGAAAAGCCGTTTAGAACTGTGAGGTGGCGTGGGGGCGTGTGTAGCAGGGTGACGGAATCATTCCTTTTCTACATCCAAAGATGCTATTTACTGGAAATCCAGCACATCTTTTTTTTTCTTTTTTGTAAAAATAATTGATTTTTCTCGAATGGGAGGGGAAACCCTTCAGATGCAAAAGAATAAAGGGCGAGGGTGGTGGTGGTGGTGGTGGTGGAACGCAAGCCTGGCAGGGGGATTTTGGAAAGAACCACAATGTTGTTTCGGATTGGGACGGCGGGTAGAGAAAGGCTCAGGCAGCCACAACCTGTTTGGCTGCAAAGATGCTGCTTTCCGCGAGTTCCAAGCATCGGCCCCCTCCTCTACTGCTGCCCAGGCGTCACTTATCACCCTTCCGCACCTCCTTCAACCTCCCCAATCCGGAGGGGCGTGTGCCAGTGAGGGGCAGTCATTCTTCTTCTACGCTTAAGATCCGGCCAGTTCATGCTCTCCCCCACACCCCCTCCGCTCCCCGCTCCTTTTGACCCTGCCTGCCGCCCCCGGGAGGACAGCAGTCTCCCAGTGGCCACCTCACCCCACTCCCTTGGCTCCTTCATCCTCCCCAAACCCAGTGGCGCCTCCTCACTCTCCCTCCACGTGCGAGCCGGGTTTGCCCCAGTCCCCTAGCCGCTCCCAGGAAGGCGGCAGCCTCCAGGTGCCTATCGCTCACGCCCCTTCCGGCCTCTAACCCCGATCCTTCAACCTCGCCTGGCTTTGCGGAGCATCTGCACGCTGCGGCCACGGGCGAGTTGGGGGCCGCTACCCCCTTCCCGGAACCCCCCACCTCCAGCCCCCGGCTCCGCCCACCGCGCCCAAGGCGCGCTCCCAGCAGCACCTGGCTGCCCCTCCCCCGGTTCTGCTCCCCGCCCGACACCCCCGCCCCGCGCGCACCGCAGCTCCGCGCCCACCCCTCGCAGCTTCCTCCTCCCCGCACCTCCTCTCCGGGAGGCGGGGGCCACGAGCGAGCACGGTAGCGTGGCCAATGGGCGCTCGGCTTACTCTGGCCTCTCCCCCGCGCGGCCGCCAATCGTGGCGGGCGGTGGTGGTAATATTGTGGAGTGGAGTTTGGATGCCGCCGCTGCCGCGGGCTGGAACGGCGCGGCGCGGGGGCTGCCAGGGTATTTCGGGAAGGGGGCGTGAGGAGGCGGTGGCTGCGGCGGCGGCGGCGGCGACGACAGCGGCGGCGGGGGCGGCTACGTGTGGAGGCAGCTGAGGGAAAGAGAAAGAAAGGAAGAGGGCGGGGAGTCCTCAGAGGAGGAGGCGGGACCGGCCGGGCTCCTCACCTCTCGGTTGCCGCGGCTGGTGGCTCGGGAGGCGGCACCGCCCCCTATCCGCGGACTCCTGAGCGCAACCGGCCGCCGACCCGTTGGCCCCGGGCAGCGGCCGAGGCTACTGGGCGGGATTGGTGGGCCGGGGCGGCGGCGGAGGCCACCGCCATGGCATTCCTCAAACTCCGTGACCAGGTAGGTGAGGGGCGGCGAGGCGGGATCGCGCCGACCGGGTGGAAGGAAGGGGGGACGGGCGGGCCAGCGAGCCAGCGGTGTGGGCCGCCTGGGCGCCCTCTAGGCGCTATGGCTGCGAGGGAGGCTGTGTGTCGCCCCGGCGACGCGCGTGGGGCGGTCAGGCCGGGAACGCGGGCGACCTTCCTGTCAGCGAAACCCGGGCTGGGGTGAGCCCACGTGCCGCTGGGGGGCTCGCAGCCGCCTCCGGACGCTGCCGCGAGAGGGGCGGGTCCCGCGCTCCCCGCCTGGGCGTCCGCGTCCGGCGCGCTGCCGGGTGTGCGCCTTCGCTCTCTCCTGCCAGGTGAGGCTCGGGCCTAACAGGTGGCTCACCGCTGCTGGGCGGGCGCGGTGCGGGCGGCCGTGACCTAGGGTCACGACCTTGCTCGCCTGTTGGCTTCGCCGGATAGTTCAAGGCTGACTCTCTCCGGGGTAAAGACGGTTGATTTTGCTTAGGGACTAGTTGCTCCACGTGCAGGTTCCCAGGCTTGTTTTCTTTTGACATCTTGTGCACCATCTTGGTTACTTTTCTTGACTTAGGAATAGCTGGTCAAAGAATACCTGCAGTAGCGCAGAGTGGTCACTCTTCTTGAACTGAAAAAATACTTTGGGTCTAGCAATGAAATCGTAACTATATCGGAATGATTTGTTCACCTGAAAACATGGAAAGATGGTTAACAAGGCTTTCAGGCGATGCAGAGGTTTCCAGACATTTGTATCTCTCCTTTAAGGCAAAGAGAAATTAACGTGTGAAATTTACCGAGTCGCAGTAAATTTAGTAGTGCTGAGAATTTATTTTTGCCATTTGTTTTTCTGAACAGAAGATATGAATTAGATTTGAAAGGAAAGTAACGTGCATGCATTGGGAAACTGTTCCGAAAGTTTTTACCCCTTTTGCAAAAACAATGGGGAAAACTTGAGATGTGTTTTTTAATATTGTCTCCGTGAATATTGTACCTTAATTTCTGAACCTAGGCAGTCTCATGAATTCTCATTTCATAAGTGAATTTTATTTTATGTTTAGGCTGCTGACTGAATTTGTGTATCCTTTAGTATCAGCAAGGTTATAGCTGGTGTTAACATCATCAGAACATGATACTTTCAGAAACTACTGTTTAGTCAATAACAATGTATTACTGAAATACATTGTATTTCAGAGTATAGAACTGCATTGTCCAATCGGATAGCCACTAGCTACATGTGGCAACTTAAATTAATTAAAATAAAACATAGAGTCTCTCAGTCCTGATAGCCACATTTCAAGTGCTCAGTAGCCACATGTGGCAATTGACTATGGTATTGCACAGCACAATATAGAATTTCTGGTTTATATCATCAGAAAGTTCATGGGACAGCACTGTTAAAGAACAACAGGTAAAGCGCAGTTAAAGCATAAACGAATTCCTGCTAATTCTTGTACAGTTTACTAACTTTATACTTTTGATGGTGTGGAACTCAAGATCTAGGTTCTCCACTAATCTTTACCAATCTTAATGGCACTTTGTACTTCCATAAGGTATAATTGAGGTAATGATTGACTTTTGTTTTGTTTCTAGTCCTACAATCTCCAAAAGGTTATTTTTGCAGTTTGGATCATTGCATGCATTAGAAATTTAGTGAACTTTTAGGAGAGCATCCCAGTTTATTCACCATCAGGTTTAAACAGAAACAGGATTGTGGTTTCAGTCGGATGTAAAATCCAGTTGCAGCTTTGCATGTATTTAGGAATTGTAATTATGAAGCAATTGTGATGCTACTCTAGTTTTATATAATATCTGTTAATACTCAGGGGGTAATGATGATGTTTAAAATGTCACCTGTAAACTTGAGTATACTTTGACAAGTTAGTGAAGTGACATGGCTCAGAAGGGGAAGAAGAACACTGAGGTTTACCTCTAATCTACTAAGTAATTGACTCATCAGGTCATTCTTGTGGAAGACTTGGAGAAATGAGTTTCTTTTTGCCTAGTTGAAAGGGAATAGTTGCTTTTAGAGGTCATCGTATATGTTGGTATTTTATTACTATAAGAAGTTACGATAAAAATGAAAAGGAATGCAAATACTATTTTAATCTTTCCCATCTACAGGAAAAGGAGTTCAGCTAGATGGATTATTTTATTTGGAGGAAGGGAAATCTGGATAAGTACGCAGAATTTTAAAGCTGGCAAGTACCTGGCATAGCATTTAGCACAATCCTCATTTACTTGAGATAGGAAGTAGTAGAACCTAGTTTGTCTGTTATTTCCATATTCACGTTGTGTTCTGTTTTCTTCTATCTTTGCAAATACAGTTTAGTACATAGAAACTATAATGGGTAGGGATTGTTTTTCTTTGTGCCCATAAGTATGGAGGGGAGGGGTTCTAGATGGCGTAAACATAAACTCTGTGAGTAAATGAAGAAATTTGTTTTCATATCCAATCAATAATCTAAATAAGACAGCATCCCTCATTTTGTGTCAACATCTAATATGGGTATAAAAGGTTGCTATTGTACTATTTTCTATTAGTAAATGAAAATAATTTTAATTATAAATGAAAATAATTTGTAGTAGAAACAAACTTTCCCTGTGACTTCCCCCACACACACACATGAAAGTGTTTATATAGCATGAATTTGTAACACTTGTAGGGTTCTGTCCAACAGGTGTCAAGATTTTTGTCTTTGCAGTTAATAAAAATAATCATACATTATATTTATGATTTATAATTATATTAAAAATTTTAATTTTATTTTCTAGCCTTACTGAGATATTATTGACGTATAACATATGTAAGTTTAAGGTATACAACATGATCATTTTATACTTGTATGTATTGTGAAATGATTACCACAATATGGTTAGTTAACACACCTCTGTCCCCTCGCATAATTACCATTGTGTGTGTTTGTGTGTGGGAATAGCATTTAAGACCTGCTTTCAAATTGTGTGTGTGTACACACACAAAATATTATTAATTATAATTACCATGCTGTACCTTAGATCTCCAGAACTTACTCATCTTATAGCTGGGAATTTGTACCCTTTGACCAATTTCATGATTACATGTTGTCAGCAGTGATTCACAGTATACCCTAATAAGAAAGGAAGAAAGGTAGGTGGTCGTTGTTTAGTTCAGGGATAACAGACTCACAACTGGGAAGCTAAGTGGCAACTGACTCACTGACCGGTGGCTTCAGTATCTGGAAGACGAGGGAGTGATGGAGACCGTGGCACATGGGAGCCGGTGTGTTAGGTGCTGCTCAGCTCTGGGCCGTTGTTGCTGAGCAGTGTGCCCAGTATTTTTAGAACTCTAGTTCTTTGGGGTTGTTTTTTAGGAATTTTTTAGAAATTGAGATTCTTATGAAAAATCTATTAGTAAATGTTGGCAAGTTGGTAGTTACCATTGATAAAAATTGAAAGCTGTGATTTTAAAAAGGGATTGAAAGAGGACCAGTTTGTAACTGCAGTTTAAATCAGCTTGAGAAAACACATTACAAAATAAGATTCCTATTTAAAATCAAGTTTTCTTTGAGGTACAACAGCCCAAATGGTCATAAACTTTTAAAAATTGAGGTAATTTCCATACCATAAAATTCACTCTTTTAAAGTCTAGAATTCAGTAGTTTTTAGTTTATTTACAAAGTTGTTCAACCATTACCACTATCTAATTCCAGAACATTTTTACCATCCGAAAAGCCATTAACAGTCACTCCTTATTCCACCCCCCCCACCCCCCCAGACCTTGGAAGCCACTAATCTACTTTCTCTATGAATTTGCCTATTCTGGATATTTCATATAAGTGGAATCATACAATATGTGGGCATCAGTGAATGACTTCTTTCATTTAGCATAATATTTTAAAGGTTCATCCATGTTGTAGCATGAATCAGTTGGTCTTAAACTTTTATATCATGTTTAAGAGTTTCTAAAAAAAGTTCTTATACTTTTATGCTGTTTTACTGCCTCCTGTAGTGTGCATATGTATAATTTGGGATGTTTGTTTCTGTTTTCCGAGTTTGTTTTATAACTGGAGTTAAACTTTGCAGTAGTACTAAAGGATAGTAATAGCTTTTACATTTGGATTATTTTTGTGTAGGAGCCATCTTTGTGTGCCCTTTTGGGTTAATGGTCAGTAGGTAAGGATTCTTAATATATTGAAGGTTTTTTGTTTGTTTCGACAGGGTTGACATATCAAGTAGTGGATATTGGATGGATGAGAACTACTTAAGCATGATTTTGGATAGTTAGCAAGTTCTCGTTTGATCAAGTATTCACTACGGGTAGAGCATTATTTGACTTCTGGTAGGAAAAAATAGATGATCCTTGAAAAATCTTATAACTGGGGATACAGAATGTATGAAATGCCTGAAAAACACTGATGCCCAGATTTTCAAGTATTCTATACTGAGTGTCTCCTTGCTTTGTATTGGAGCTTGTAGGGACACACAAAATGTAGTAGTTACCACCTCTTCCCTTAAGAATCTTACTGGCTAGGAAAAAAGACACACATAAATGCCCAGTATGTGAAATACTTCACATGAAAAGGTTTATAGAGGTTGAAGAAAAACATTTGGAGCGTATTATTTGGAAATGTGACATAGTTAAAAAATATGTGTCCTACGTTTCCTGATTTTTAATAACTGGTAAAATGAAATGTAGAACATGGAGAGAGCTCCTTGAGGTGCAGATAACATGTTTCAGAATTCAGACAGGATCAGATGATCTGATAGTAGGCAGAAGGAGGTAGCAAGGGAGGTATTTTAGGTTCGCAGGAAAGATTCGTTGAAAGCAAACAGTTGTGCAGGAAAGCAACAGAGGGAACTATGAAGGCAAGCCAGAAAAAAAGAGGATGGTATTATCTGTGGTTGGATACTGAGGAGAGAGACCTGACTGGTTCGTGTAGTTGGAAAGAACAGGCGATAGATTAACTAAGTTAATAGTGACTACATTACGAAGTACGTGGAATACAAGACTTGGAAGTTGGGACTTGATTGGTAGTCATGGGAAGTCATAGCTGGGCTTTCGTAACCGAGGGTCTGTGAAGGGCTTCTGGAGGAATGTGCATATATGTACATTTCTCAGGAGGGTTCATAATTTTTTATTAGATTTTCCAAGAGACCCATGACACCCAAATGTTAAATCTACTGTAGGTTTTAGAAAAATAGATTACAAAAGGCACTGCTGTAATTCAAAATATACGTCTATGAAAAACATTTTAGTACAAACTGAGTACATTAAGTAGTAAGCAAAAGTTTGAATGGGAATGAGTACATCTTTAAAGGATCCTCATACCGTGTTTCCCCGAAAATAAGACCTAGCCCGACCATCAGCCCTAATGCGCGTCTTTTGGAGCAAAAATTAATATAAGACCTGGTATTATATTACATTACATTATATTATATTATACCTGGCCTTATATTAAAATAAGACCAGATCTTATATTAATTTTTGCTCCAAAAGACGCATTAGAGCTGATGGTCCGGCTAGGTCTTATTTTCGGGGAAACACGGTAGTTATATTAATGGCTCCCTTGTGTGTATATTTAAGAGTGTCTTATATTCATGTGACAGTTGGCAGTTTTTGTTGTATAGTCCCACTAGGGTAAATTAAACATGAAATGCAATTAAACAATGGTTATGGTAGTTAAAAAAAAAAAAAAAAGAGAGCGAGCAGATAATCCAGGTAGTTAGATTTGGGTCGCATTAGATTTTCCAGCATTTTGTCTATTGCCTTTTAATTTTTCTAGTCTAATGTAAAATTTATATTCGGTGAATGCCCTCTACCTGGGCTGGAGTGAGATGCTCCTGGAAAATGTTCTGAGCCTGGAGAAAATAGTTTAGGATTAAATCTTTTTGTCTGGATAATGCATCTCATGGACAGTTCACATCAAACCAATCACACAGTAATACGGTACTTCTAATTTAAAGCAAAATTAATGAAATCTCCAGTTACTTAAACCAATAATGTTTAAATGTGTTACAGTACATTGTATACAATGATTAAAGTTCTCGAGTACTTTAGATTTAATTTCCACTCCTATTCCCCCACCCCAGTTCTTATACTATTAAGTAATTCATCCACCTTCCTTATGTGATACTGATTTAAAGAAATAAAAAGTTACCAGCATTCTTCTGTGAGTATACTGATTGGCATACAAAGCAAAGTCTGGACAGAATTACTGCTTCCACAACTTTAGTGAAAAGTTCACTTTTGCCTAGTAAATTTAAGTTCAGATTCTTAATTGGTGATGGATTACCATTTAAATTTATTTATTATAAGCATAAAGGTATATCTTTTCTACTCTTAAGGATTTAAGGCTGCAGGTAATATTAAAATATGTAGCACAGGACAATTAAAATATTTAAAAATGTAAATCAGGAAGCAGCTGCTTCTGAAACAAACACTTGTTCCAAAAGCCTAGATGAGAGGTATTACAGTTGAGCACTACATTTAACTTTATTTTCTGTTACCTGAAGTACCAAAAAGCCCCCACAAACTTTATATCTTAATAATAGGGAATATAAAATAATCTGGAGAAGCAGCCTTTTCTCTTGCATCAATTTCTGGATGAAAATGTTTGATAGCTTTTTCTTTTTAAAACAGCTTTACTGAGATATAATTCACACACCAGTTTAAATTGTACAGTTCAGCAATTTTTACTATATTCACAGAGCTGTATAACTATCACCACAGTCAATTTTGGAACATGTTATTTAATCCAAAAAGAAACCTCTTACGCCTAAGCCTGTCACTTCCTCCCCAGTCTTAGACAACTATTCATCTACCTGTGTGTCTGTGTTATTTTGCCTATTTCACTTAGCATGTTTTGAAGGCTCATATTGTAGCATGTATCAATATTTTTATTGCTAATTAATACAATATTCCCATTGTATCAAATACCACATTTTATTTATCCACTCAACAGTTGATGCACATTTTGGTTATTTCCACTATTTGGCTAGTATGAATAATGCCGCTCTGAACATTTGTGTGAAAGTTTTTGTGTGGACATAAGTTTTCATTTCTATTGAATATATGCTTAGGAGTGGACTAGCTTGTAACTCTGTAGTAGCCTTTTAAGGAACTACCAGTTCATTTTCCAGAGTGGCTGCACCGTTTTGCATTCCCACCAGCAGTAAATGAGGGTTCTAATTTCTCCACATTCTCAATAAACTTACTGTCTTTTAATTTTTTTATTATAGCCATCCTAGTGTGTGTGAAGTGGTATTTCCTTGTGGTTTTGATGTGGATTTCTCTGATGGCTAGTGATGTCAAGCATCGTTCTTTTCATCAAATCCTTTGCCCGTTTTTCAGTTGGACTACTTTTTATTGAGTTGTAGGAGTTCTTTATATTTTAGGTTCAAGTCCCTTATCAGGTACATGATTTACAAAAATTTTCTCCCATTCTGTAGGTTGTCTTTCTACTTACTTGGTGGTATTTTTGAAGCACAAAAGCTTTTAATGTGAGGTCTATGTATCAGTGACTCCTAGGGTTTTGACTAGAGGGCCTAGGTGGATAGGGCATGCAAGCAGAAGAGCTGGTTTGAGAGTAAAATGAATTCAGTTCTGGATATATTGGGGTCCTAGTGGGACATTTAAATGGAGAAGAGTAGAAATAGTAGGCAGTTCAATGTCAGGCTGGGCTCAGAGAAGAGTATGGTCAGTGGTAATTGAAGTGAATGAGAACAGCTCCTGGCCAGGGAAAGTATAACGCAGGGTATGAAATGAGTGGAGGAAAGGAAGCCCAAGAAGAAGCTACTAGAATTAGGAAGAGAGCCACGAGAGATTATTACAGGCCACAGAGGGAAGAATTTCCCAAGTTGCACCTGTATTATCTCAGGCACAAAGGCTCCATTTTTCTCATCACCTCTAAGTTTTCTTTTTATCCAGCACATTGTTTTAAACTTTTCCATGGAAATATTTTTTCTATTTGCTCCAAACTCTTTACTTCCTAATTCCTAGTTTGGGCATGCATCAACATCACTTGGCTATCTTAAATATTTTTGTGGTCCTGTTAGATCTAAATGAGGATCACCTGGGATAATGCTCCAGAATCTGTATTTTAAAACCCTGTGGTAAAGACTGACTTGCTCTTCACCAAGCTTGAGTTTCCTTTTCTCTCGGATCCCAACTCACTTATATATTTACCAGCCCCTCTTGTATTTGGGGATGGCCACAGGAAATGAAGCAGAAGTACTGAGTGTTTTTCAGCCCTGACAAACACAAGCTGCCCTTGTGTTGCTCTCCTTTCTCCACCTGCTGGTTGGGTGTGGTGTGCCAGAGCAACTTTGGAAACGATGATGGTCCGAGAAAGCTGAACTTTTGTCAGCCTTGGTCACCTCCCGCCTCCTTATGCCCCCAGATGATCATTAACATGGATTTTTGAGCTTCATGTAAGCATGAAATAAAAATAAGCTATTCTGTTATGCCACAGTTTCAGAATTTATCTATTACAATATCCATTGTTACTTTAATCAGTATAACTCCTTAGATTATTATGCAAATTCGGATTTGGGAACCATTGCCTTTGGTTTGTACTGTTTGTTATTTTTAAGCTCATTTATATGGTAGGTTAGTCTTCAGCTGTTGACTTCCAGACCTTATATGTAAATATCGTATTTTATTTGTAATAATTTTCATGGAAATGGTTATAATTAACATCCTGATTATTTTATTAGGTAACAAACATTTGTATGCCTACTACCTTCTGGTCCTTGATACTGGGGATACATCTTTGTAGAAAACAGCATCTAGTACGGGATAAGATGGAATTAGACAAGGGCAATTATCTTACCTGTGCTCTGAGAGCGTCAAGGGAGCAATGGCTAATTGAACCCAATAGTAGAATTGGGCCCTTGAAGTTCATTTTAATGGTATTTTACTTCTATTCCTTTTGTAATACTGCTCTCTCTCATCCTTGGTGGACAAAAACCATACATAGTCTGTATAAAATCCTTTTGGAGGAACAAAAACTACCATTTGGTAGATTTGTGTTATATAGGGGTATTTTGTTTGAGAGTATGTTTTTCCTTAATCTCTACCATCAGGAAAAAAATTGAGTACATATTTCAGAGAACTGCAAATCTTAATCTTGATGCAGATTATATTATTAAACTTTTCCTGCAGTTGACTAAAGTTGTTTTGTTTTTGTTTAAAGAACTATCTTATTGATTGCATTTCTTCTTCCCCTTTTCCTTTTGAGAGAACCTTTGGATTAGAAATGGTGAAAGTCAGAAAGGACCTACCTACTACCTTTAGTATTGTATTCTTATTAGTGTAAATTAATTAGGATAAAATCATGTAATTCAAACAGGACTTTAAAAGATTATATGTGTATTTGCGTGTGTATGTATTTGTAGATGGGCAAACAAGAGGCTTCTATGTTGGATAGTTCTCTGAATGGTGAGAGGTTTCCCCCACTTTGAAAGCTTCCATGCTAGGCAGTGTGTAGTTCCTGAGTGTCAGATTGGGTCATTGCTAGAGGGAGAACAATGTCCCTGGGAGAACTATAAACAGATAGGCAAGCATTTAGGCATCCTAAAGAAATGGAATTAGTTGAACTTGAAGGTTAACAACAGCCTAGCTTTTAAGGGATGTAAGAGCAAACTGCAGCATCAGGAGTGAGCACTGGCATTGAAACCAGGTGAACAGATCAAAATAGCAAGTGTGGTATTAGTCAAGTAGATCCAGTAAGTAGCCACATCCAAGTTATAGGCAGGTAGTTGGGAACTAGCATGTCTCTGAGCGCGTGAATGATTCAAATAGGGACGATGTCTGGAATCAAGAGACTTCAACAGATGAAGACAAGGGCCGGAAACCTTGCAGACATTCTCGTTTGGTAACTTGTAGCTGGGATAACGAGACGGAACCTGGTTGGAGTATTTCCCAATTTAGAAACTACTCAAGAGGTGTAAATGAAATATGGTATAGTTGTACTGTAGGAATGTTCTGGAAGATTGTGTATATGTCAGATAATGGTTAATTCACTCATTTAGCAATGAGCAACCTTACTATTTTAAAGAAACTTATTGTAAATTATTTTAAATACAGAGTCCCGTAATAAAACAAATTAGCCTTCAGTTTATCTTTTATCATAAAGCTGAATTTCTTTATATCACTTTTACTTAAGTTTAGCTGTGCCCACTGCTTATTACAAATGACCAGTAATATATGGATTATTTTGCCTGTCCAGGTGCATTATGGGTTTTAGGACCCCGCTGTGTTTTGGCTATTGTATTAATTGCTTCTGAAATATCTTAATCAACCGGTTTGTATTTTCTTTTCCTTACTAGCAATGTTCCACATTCAGAAACTTCCAAATTCTATTATAAAACTCACATGAACTCCCTTACCTTCTCACCTAGTTTCTTCAACATCTTGGAGCCAGTTTTGAATTTGGAATTTCTTTTCTCTGACCACAGCTTCTTTCATTGTTGATTTCACCCATTTCTTCACCCACAGTGAACCTGAGCTTTGCTGTATTGGAACCTACTTCAGCTAGTCTGATAGGTTCGGTGTGGCCACACACTGACCTCTTGAGAAGACGACCTCCTGATTTGAGCAGTATTGGTTGGGTAGTGTTTTCTGAAATGGGCAGCTTTTACTACTATGGTGTTTATTGAGATTTTGTGTGGGTAACCTTTCTACTTCGATTACCAGATGTTGACTGGCACTTCCTTCCTTCCTTCCAGTCCAGAGTCAAGAGCATAGCCTGGTATCCTGCTTCGTTCTCACTTTCCTGTAGCCTATTTGGTGTCTCCATTGCATCTTTCATATTAACCATTCTGTAAATTTATTCTTCATTTTGACCTCTTCAGCACTCAGCCTTCTTCCCTTCCGCTATAACCCCATCCCTATCCATCTTTCAACTTTTATTTCTTCTTTTCTACCTCAACCTCCTTTCTTTTAGTCCTTTTGGCCCAACCTCTTGAGCTTCAACTCCTAACTCATGCACACCCTCAGTCTCTTCCCCTTCATCTAAGTCTCCTGCCTAGTGCAATTTGACATTCATTCTGTTCCCACCTCCCTCTCAGGCTGTACCGTTTTCTCAGCAAGCCTTGTTTCTCAGTGGGCGCTTCCCCTGCAGTTCCTCCCTCTGCTGCTATTATGTCAGTCTTAGATCCTTATCCTCTACTCTCACCTGTTGACCTTAAACAAATAGCCAGACATTTCTCCAGCAAAATGGGTTGATTTGGCAACAACAAAGAATACAATTCAGGACATGCAGTCTAATGGTGAACCACAGGCAAGTCCAGAGAACAAAGAAGAGGAGCTGTTCTCCCACAGAGGAAAGAGAGGGTCAGACGAGCCATTGTAAATAGAGCCCATTGGAGGAAACTGGAAGTTCAAATATGGTGGCTTTTCATTGGCTGAAAAGTCTTCACGGGTTGTAAGTCTTTCATTGGCTGAGTGTCTGAGAAGATCCTCCTTCCTGCTAGAGTAGTAGAGTAGAAAAATATTTCCTGTTGCAGATGGAAAGTGTGTCTCTTCTTGTTTGGGGCAATTGACTATGAGTGGTAGGGCCTTAGAGCTCCCCCTCCAGGCCCTCCCAACTCCAATTTAATGAAGTTTTTGTTCATCACTCTTCACATATCCTTAGCCCCAATACTACCCTTTCAAGTTATAGCTCCATTCTTTCCTGTGGCTTCGTTAGGCAAGAGAAGTAAATGCCTTAAAGATAATGTTAAGTAAATAATAGTGGCTATCATACATGGATATGGCAGTCAATTATTATAGTCTTAACTGAATGTCTGAGATGGTAGGGCATGTGCTTTTAATGCTGGCTCATTAATTTATCACCTCTATGACCTTGAGCAAGTTATTCCACTCAGGTACGAGTTTCCTCACCTAGAAACGGGAGTCAGTCTTCCAGAGTTGTTGAATTAAATGAGAACATAAAACGTCCAGCACATAGTTGACGCTTGATAAATTGTAGCTGCTATTGTATTGGAAAGGACTGGGGGCTGAGAGATCTCGCCAGTTCTGCCACCTTCGTATTTTGTGACCTTGGCAAAGAAACTAAATCTGAGCCTGAGTTGTTTTTTTAACATCTTTATTGAGTAAATTCACATAGCACTAAATCTGCCTACTCAAAAATGCAATTCAGTGTTTTGTTTTTTAGTGAAAAAGTGGTGTGCAACCATCACCACATTTTTGTCACCTCAAAAAGAAGCCCCATTCTCATTAGCAGTCACTCCCATGCCTCTTAAGCCCCCTTCTTTCCTTCAGTCTTAGGCAGCCACTAATCTACTTCCTGTCTCTAAGCATTTGCCTGTTCTGGACACTGCATATAAGTGGAATCATGTGATATGTCATCTTTTGTGGCTGGTTTCTTTTACTTACAAGGTTTTTAAAAGTTTATTCATTTTGTATCCTGTATCAGAACTTCATTTCTTTTTATTGCCAGAAAATATTCCATTATATGGACATACCACATTTGGTTTATCCATTCATTTCATGATGGATATCGGGTTGTTTCAACTTTCTGCATATTTTACTCTGTAAAATGGGCATGGCAATGTCTTCTTCAGTGGATTGTGAGCCTTTAAGTGTCTAATGTGTAGTGGTTGCTCAGTAAATGACCACTTACCCAAATAGTGTAAACTCCTTTATACCTTTGACCTTCTTAGTCAACCTGTGGATTACTTCTACCATGTGTATTTTCTGTTTCAGCTCTGGGACCACTGAAAATTGGTGAAGAAAGTAATGAAACCAAGCTGAATATACTCCAGTTTTCTGATGTCTAACTTCAGTTGCATCCTCATGGCTATTTAACAGTTCTTATCATATCTTTTCTGTATACATTAATCTTTAATTTCTACCTTTCTCCATTTTATCATATAGTGGTTGTATTTCCTAATTTACTAAGAAAAGAGAAGCCTACCTACCTATGTAAGCTTTCTTATTGATCCTCTTACTGCAAATCATTTATTTCTACACTTTGCTTTCTGCCTCTCTTTTCTTATTTTGACTCAGAGGAATGAATATGCATTTTTCTTTCTACTGTACTCCAAATCATATCCTCATCTGAAAGTTAGACGTATTATTTTATTTTATTATTATTTTTTTTTTCCACTTCTCTCCGTGCTCCCACCCATTGTTGTATATTGGTGTCTGGATGGACACTACCTATTAATCAAGATTCTAATACTCAGATTGGGCAAAACCAGCTAAGCAACACCCATTACAGAATTCAATCTTAACAAGGCTTATTTCTGTTTGGGTATGCCACATGTTACAGTATAATTTTTTAAAATTTGCTTATTTTAGTGTAAAGCAGTGAATGAAAGTTGTTTGAGTTGAATTTCTTTGATTAGACTAGTGAGAACATTTTCCTTTCCATCATCACATGTTAAGGCTAAAATATGTAATGTTCAAAAAGAAAGTGATTTTTTTCATGTGTTATTTTATTAACCCTGGAGACAAATCTGGCCTATGCTTCAAGTAGCCTCTCTGAACCACATTAATTTTAAAATGTGCTGAGTATAGCTTTCATTGGTTCCATATTTCTATGTGCCAAACCACCCTGTCAGAAAATCTTCCTTTTTAACCTAGTTAGGTCTTTCCAGCTACAGTTCAGTCATTTTCTGTTGTGTTGTCTACAAAGATCCTATATAGCTGATCACCCTTTCAAGTTGGATTCAGGGAGCTGATTTGTCAGACCAGTGGCTCCCTTTTTTGTAACAGTTGATTGAGGTGTAATTTACATACATTAAAATTCACCTGTTTTAAGAGTACAATTCAATTATTTTAGTAAATTTAAAGAGTTGTGCACCTATCACCACAATCTGGTTTTAGAACATTTCCATCACTCAAAAACATAACTATTTTGGAAACCTCAGATTTCCTCCTATATGCTTCTCCCTTATTCTCACACTAGTACCTTGTGCACCACACTTCCGATGCTATTTACTTGGAGACAGTGTCAGCTCCCACAGGTTACGAGCTTAGTCCTACAAGACTACACCTACCCCTTCAGAAGTTACCACCTGTGCTTGTGACTTACTGGCTATGAATCAGAGGCTACTGATTAATTTACTAGGGGCACGCAGAACTCAGAGAAACATTTCACTTACTAGATTACTGGTGTATTATAAAAGAAAAAAGTTCAGGAACAGCCAGGTGAAAGAGATGCATAGGGCAGGGTATGTGGAATGGGGCATGGAGCTTCCACGCTCTCAGGGCACACCACTCGCCCCCAATTTCCATGTGCTCACCAACCCGGAAGCTTTCCTAACCCCATCCTTTTCGTTTTTTAATGGAGACTTCATGATATAGACATGACTGTTTAAATCATTGGCCTTTATTAGTAACTGAACTGACCTCCAGTTCCTCTCCCATCCCTGGAGGTGAGGGTGGGGCGGAACTGAAAGTTCCAACCCTCTAAACAAGTGGTCGGGTTTTTTACCTGTCACCTTATTTACATAATAAGATACTTTTTTTACTCTCATCGCAGAAAAGTCCAAGGGTTTTGGGAGCTCTTTGCCAGAAAGAAAGATGAAGAGCAAATACCGGGGGTGCCAAAAAAATGTATACAAGTGGACACTTTGGTTAGCATTGCTCAAGCAGTAGTTCACCATCATCAGAAGTGTCTGGACGCTGATGGTAACAACTTTGAGCACCTCTTGTAATTGTAGAAGTCTAACGTGACTTGTGTTCATTCATCTTTTGTTATTGGTGTATATTGAGTATTGTAATTTTAGTATAGCTTTCCTTTCTTAAAATGTGTATACATTTTTTTGGCACCCTCTGTATATATTTTTTATTAAAAGTCATGATATTGTAACACCTCATACCCACTTTGCAGTCACTTCTGGTCCCATCTTCACCCCAGGCAACTACTGGTTAGTAGTGGTCTGTCTCTAGATTTACCTTTTCCAGGTATTTTATGTAAATGGAATCATAAAATATATGGTCTTTTTTTGTCACGCATCTACCATTAGCATAAATGTTTTGAGGTTTATTCATGTAGCATATGTTAATTCTTTATTGCTGAATAGTACTGCATTATATGGATTTACCACATTGTATTTATCCGTTCATCAGTGGATGGAAATTTGAATTGTTTCCCCTTTTTGGCCATTATGAAAATGCTGCTTTGAATATTTATATATAAATCTTTGTGTCTATCTGTGTTTTAATCTCTTGGGAAGATTCCTAGGAGTGGAATTGTTGGGTTGTATGGTAAGCTTGTGTTTAGTGTTTCAAGAATAGCCAAACTATGTGATCTCTATTGTGTGTTGCTGGATTTGGCTAATACGTTGTTGAGGGAGGACTTGTACCTTTATTCTCATGATGCCTTTGTCTGGCTTTTGTATGAGGGTGATGGTGGCCTCAAGGAATTGGGAAGTGTTCTCTCTTTTCCAGAAGAGTTTGAAATATTAGTAGTATTTCTTCTTTAAATGTTCGGTAGAATTGACCAGTAAAACTATGTGGGCTAGGTTTTTTCTTTGTGGTTAGTTTTTAAATTATTAATTCAGTTTCTTCACTTGTTATAGGTCTATTCGGATTTCTATTTCCTCTTGAGTCAGTTTCTGTAACTTGTGTCTTTCAGGGAATTTGTCTAATTTGCATTATATTATTCATAGTATAAGGATTTATAGTATAAGGATTCCCTTATAATCCTTCTATTTCTGTAAGGTCATTGGTGATGTACCCCTTTTCATTCATGATTTTGATAATTTGTCTTCATTCTTTTTTCCTAGTCAATCTAGCTAGAGGTATGTCAGTGTTGTTGGTCTTTTTTATTGATTTTTCTCTATTTTAATCTCTTTTCTATGGTGTTGATTTCCCTTCTAATATTTATAATTTTTTTCCTTCTGTTTGCTTTGGGTTTAGTTTACTTTTTTTCTGATTTCTTAAGAGGAAAGCTTATTTATTTGAGGTATTGCTTTCCTAATATTGGTGGGTGGGGCGTACAGCTATAAATTTTTCTTTAAGTACTGCATTAGTTATCCTGTGTGTTTTGATATGTTTTCATTTGGCTCAGAATATATTCTGTGTTCCTTGTGATTTTATCTTTGACTGTGAGATATTGAGAAGTATCTTGTTTACTATCCAAACATTTGTGGATTTCCCAATTTATTTTGTTTTCTAATTCCATTGTGATTGAGCAACAGTCTTTGTATTTTTTGTATCATTTTGGTTCTCTTAAACTTGAGTCTTATTTTATGGCCTGGCATATGGTCTGTCCTGGAGAATATTCCACACATGCTTGAGAAGACTGTGAATTCTGATGGTGGTGGTGGAGTCTTCTATACATGTCATTTGGGTCAGTATTATTACTGATTTTCTGTTTACTTGTTCTGTCCGTTATTGAAGGTGGTTATTGAAGTCTCTAATTATTATTGTTTAAAGTATTATTATTCTTTAATTGCCTATTTCTCCATTTCTCTCATTTTTTCCTTTCCCTATTTTGGGGATGTTTTGGTAGGTGTATATATTTATAGTCATTATATAATACTTTCCTGTTAAATGGATACTTTTAATATTATAAAATGTATCATAACTTTGTTGCATAACTTTTTAACTTAAAGTCTACTTCATCAGATATTAGTATAACTACTCCAGTAGTCTGATGGTTACTGTTTGCATGTTATATCTTTTTCCATTCTTTTATGCTTTTTGTGTTTTGGAATCTAAAGTGTCTTTGGTAGACAGCATATAATTGGCTATTGCTTTTTTAATACAGTCTAACAGTCCGTCTTTTTAATGGAGTATTTATAATAAGCCTTTCCTACTTAATGTTATTTTTGAAATAGTTGGATTTATATGTCCAGTTTGCTCTTTGTTTTCTATATACCTCATGTCTTGTTTGTTCCTCTGTTCCTCTTTTATAGCCTTTTGTATTTTTACCATTTTAATTTCTTAATTTTTTTTAAATTATGTTTTTCTTAGTGCTTGTTCTAGGGATTACAGGATACATCTGAATTTATCACAGTCTACTTAAGATTAATGCTAATTAGGCTCTAGTATAGCTCCATTTCCTCCTCTCTCCTTGTGCCAGTATTGTCATATGTATTATGTTCATTTATGTAATAAACCCACCAATACAGTGTTTTAATTATTGCTTTAAACAATATGTCTTTTAATAGAGGAGAAGAAAGGAGAAAAATACAGTGTTTTATATTAACCAACATTTGCCATTTCTGATACTTTATTTCTTGTGGATTCCAGTTACCCACTGGTGTCATTTCCTTCCCCCAGCATAGTTCCAGTCCCTCCTCCCTTTTTTGTGCTATTATTGTCATGTATATTACATCTTTAGATGTTATAAGCCTAACAGTTTTATGATTGTTCTAGGCAGTTACCTTTTAAATCAAGAGAAGAAAGAGTAAAAAGTATATGTATATTTTCTATATTGTCATTTTTCCTTTACCTGTAGTTACCTTTGCCACTGTTCTTTATTTTTTCATGTAGATTCCAGTTACTATCTGGTGTTACTTCCTTTCATCCTGAGGAACTTCTTTTCATCTACAGAGGGTGCCCAAAATAGTATACACATTTTAAGGAAGGAAAGCTGTATTAGAATTGTCATACTCAATATATACCGGTAACAAAAGATGAACACAAGTCTCGTTTGACTTCTGCAACTACAAGAGGTGCTCAAAGTGGTTACCATCAGAATCCTGACACTTCTGATTACGGCGAACTACTGGTTGAACAATGCTGACCGAAGTGTCCGCTTGTATACATTTTTTTGGCACCCCTGTATATCTGTATCCGAAGAGTACATGTTAGACTTAGCCCCCTCCCATCTTCTCACTTGGGGGGATCATGCTTTATGATCTTATACATGGTAATAGTTGAGTAAGGACTGCGAAGGCATGGCAGGAGATGAGGTGGTGGGGAGTATGTAGAGGCCAGTTCCTGGAATATCATGGGCCCCATATTGAAACGTACAGCTGTGGGGAGCAGCCATTGGAAGATTTTATGCAGAGTTCTATTATCAGATTTGAGCCTTGAGGAAAGAACTGGATTCTGAATGCTTTTTTAGAGATGGTAGTGACATACTACAGGCTGTAAGAGGAAGGTGAATCTGCCTTTTTCTCTGAAATTCCTTCTTTTTTGTTCTTTTGGGCAATTAAAAGCTGTTTATATCCAAGTAGCTACTCCCTTGCAGGCATAAAATATTTACAGGTTTGTGAAAGAGTTATATGTACATACTCGTATATAGTTTGTACAGTGGGAACCATGGGAGCTATCTATGAAGTTTGTGAAACAGCTGTTTGAGAACCACTGTCATAGGATGAATGGATTGTTTATTGTTTGTGTATGTGGATGGGACATGTGTTGAAGCATTAGATAAACATCTTTTGGCATCTGACCTTTTAAAAAATTTTTTAAATTTTAAAGCCTGGTTGTACATAAGCGGTACCTTTCAGTAGTTTTGATATGACAGAAATGTTTGGTTGTTTTCTTCTTTGATACTCACAACTTTTTTTTTTAACCATGTAAAGAATGTGTAAGAGGTTTTGTTTTGCTTCTTAGGAAAAATTGAAGAGCAGAAAGCTTATTTATTACAGGTTTTTGCTACCAGTTTTTCACAGAAGTATAAAATTAAAGGGGAAAAATGTCCTCCCCTCCCCTAGACTCTCCTAGATTCTGTAAACAATCCTTGTGATTGTCAACTTGTCAATGGATGTTTTTTGTTTTGAGTGATTTCTGTAGGAGACAACCTTGTTTCTGTACTACTGTCATTTATTGCCTACAGTTGCCTTTAGGAGTACAGGAGCTCATTTTTCATTATTCATAAAATCATTAAACTTTGCCATTTTTAAGAGTTTAATATAGTATTTTCATTGAACTGGTGGAAGTTAGACTTGAAACTGTGAGGGGATTACCTACATAGTCTTGAACTTAAAATTTCCCAATGAGTAAGGGCCACATTTTTGCCCAGCACCAAACAGGTAACAAGGAATTTAGGCATATAATTTTCACTTTCTTTCTAAATACTAGAATGCAAAATAACGTTTGTTTTACTTACCATATTCAATACTTTGATAATATCTTGGTGAACAAGCATTTTCCAAATGACTGATTTTCCAAATGACTGATCACACATTGGTAAAGATACATGCAAAGTGCATGAATGTGAAAAAGTAAGAAAAGTTCATTGATTTAGTTTCACATTTCACATTGCAATCAACCAACCCTTAAGAGATACCACTCATCATGTTTTAATGTAGTGTCAAAGAAGAGTATCCACGATTATCTGAAAAGGCTTTTATAATATGGTACCATTTTCTGTGGTTATGAGTTACAGATTTTCTTCATATACTGAATCAGGATAACTACCATAGACTGAATGCAGAAGCAGCTGTGTTACTCTGGCTAGCTTCTAGTAAGCCAGACATTAGAGGAATTTGTAAAAATGTAAAACAGTGTCACCCTTCTCACTAATGTTTTTAGAATAATTATTTTCATAAACTCATTTACACTGTATGTAGCATATTAAGTAAATTACAAATAAATATTTAAACATTTTCTCAGTTTTAATTTTGAATGCAGTAGACATCGACATGAAGTAAACAAAACTCTAGGGTCCTCAGTCATTTAAAAGTGTGAAGGTTTCTGAGACCAAAATTTTTTTGAACAGATGGCTTTCTGAGATTGGTCCCTTAGATATTGTTGAATCTAAGTTTGTGTCTCTTGTTGGGTTAGGCTACCATAGATTAGAAGATTTAAATTCCTTGGCTTTTGATTGACAGTGCTGAGTATATTTTTAATGTATAAACTATATAGCAGAATTTATAATGGTTAAATTTTGACTCCACATGGCTGAAAAAGCATTACTTACAGATTAGATGAGTAGAGAATTGTATCTGGAAGAATGACAAAAAGAATTGCAGGAAATGGTATTCTAGAGGTAACAATAGGCAAATGATCATGGAAAAACCATTATCTTATGAAAAAATATTATCTTGTGAGAGTCTTAGAGAAGTAAGATGAGATTTAGCAAACACTTTAAGTGTAAGAGATTGCATACCGATAAAAGGGGGAGATTATACAAACGTTAATTATTGACACACGTTCTAGCTTTGTCTAACCATAAAGATATCATAGGTTTTCTGTTTCTATAAACACTGAAAATAAGCTCTGTGGGTTTGAGTGGATTGTTGATTGGTTAATATGGGAAGTAATTTCAGACATCATTTAGGAGAACCTTATGATGTAGAGGAAAAGAGACTTTCCACAGATACCGTGTTTCCCCGAAAATAAGACCTAGCCAGACCATGAGCTCTAATGCATCTTTTGGAGCAAAAATTAATATAAGACCCAGTCTTATATAAGACCTGATATTATATTATATCATATTATATTATACACGGTCTTATATTAAAATAAGACTGGGTCTTATATTAATTTTTGCTCCAAAAGACGCATTAGAGCTCATGGTCTGGCTAGGTCTTATTTTCGGGGAAACACGGATTTTCTTACATATATAAAATTAATCAGGATTACCTTGATTTAGAGTACTGGTCTTCGTTAAACCTTTGTAAAGGGTAAGTAAGTTTGGCTTGTGTTTAGATAAGGCTTTGAGAGATACCTGTGAAGTCAGTGAACAAGTGCTGTGTGGTATGCAAAGCTGTGGGAGGTCCACAAGAAATCTGTCAGGGAGCTAGTGAAGCCGAAGCTGAATGATAATGAATGTCCACTATACATTTATATATATGAGTACACACACACACACACACACACGTATATATAGTTACAAGAAGTGGAGGACAGCATTAGGAATAGAGACAGTGGAAATGTAGATTGGGGAAGGGGGGGTTATCACTTTGGGAGGGCTATAAATGATAAATGTCTAACTATTACATTGTTTTATACACCTGAAACTAATATAAAAAAAGAAAAAAACAAACTTAAAGGAAATGACTTCTCCTTTTTAATAAAAAGATATTATTGTTTTTGTTAAGCTTATTTTGTTAATAAAATTTTTTATGTGTAGTCCTTTAATTCATGGGAGCCTTATTACTCGTAGTAGCCTCATAAGTAGTAGGGATTACGAACTAGAATATTAGGAAAAGACCATAATTTGTTTTTTTCAGTGCTAGTACAAACAATACTTAGCATTGATATTTGTATACTTGGATATTTTTCACTTGTTAAATGTGAGAAAGTTCTATCTTTAAAAACTTGGCTTAAAAAAAGATATTTTTTCTAATCACTGGGGTTCTTTTGGGGAAGCATTAAAGTAGATATAGTTATCTCTTTAAATTCCATGTTCGTTTTTTTTTCTTGTTATACTCTGCTTTCCTTACTTTAGATCATATGATTTATACTTACATTCCTATTGTGTCTAAATGGGAACATGAGATACTTAGGGGCATAGGTCTTCATAAAAGTGTGTGTGTGTGTGTGTGTGTGTGTGTGTGTGTGTGTGTAACAGAATATAGCAAGACTACCTCAGGTGTTTAAAAAAATTCTCTTTCTAAAAGTAAGCAAAAATATATTATCCTAAATGCTAAATTATTCATTTATTTAAAAGCAAAAAAAATATTTTTTTCTATTAGGTTTTTATTGTGGTAAAACATAACATACATAAAATTTATAATTTTAACCATTATAAGATATACAATTCAGTGATATTAAATACATTCAACATTGTGGTACAGCCATCACCATCATCCATCTCCAGAATATTTTTCACCTTCACAGAATGAAACTCTGTACCTGTTAAACATTCCCTGCATCTCACAAACACCATTCTGCTTCATGCAAGTGGACTCATATTTGTCCTTTTGCGAGTGACATATTTACTTAGCATAATGTCTTCAGGGTTCACCCATATTGTAGCATGTGTCAAACTGTCCTTTTTAAGGCTGAATAATATTTCAGTGGGTGTGCATGCCACATTTTGTTTATCCATTAATCTGTACATGGACACTTGGTTGCTTTCCAAGTGTCCTTTTGGCTCTTGTGAATAATGCTGCCATGAATGTGGGTATATAAATACCTGTTTGAGTTCCTGCTTTTCAGTTCTTTTGGGTACATCCCCAGAAGTGGAATTGCTGGATCATATAGTAATTCTGTGTTTAATTTTTTGAGGAAACACCATACTATAATCTATGTATTAATGGCTGTACCATTTTCATTCTCACCAGCAATGCCCAAGAGTTTCGATTTCTCTTCATCCTTGTGAACATTTTTTATTTTCTGTTTTGTTTCTTATATCCATTCTAATGTATATGAAGTGGTATTTGGTGGTTTTGATTTGCATTTCCCTAATGATTAGTGATGTTCAGCATATTTTCACGTACTATTAGTGCCAGATGCTTATCTTTGGAGAAATGTCTATTCAAGTCCTTTGCCAATTTTTTGATCAGGTTGTTTTCTTTTGTTGCTGTTTTTGAGTTGTATGAGTTCTTTATATATTCTGGATGTTAATCCCTTATCAGATATATGATTTGCAAATATTTTCTCCCATTCTGTAGGTTGCTTTTTCACTCCATTGATAGTGTCCTTTCATGCACAAAAGTTTTTAATTTTGGTTAAGTTCAATTTATTTTTTTTCTGTTGTTACCTGTGCTTTTGGTGTCATATCCAAGAAATCATTACCAGATTTGGTGCCATGAAGCATTCCCCCTGTTTTCTTCTAAGAGTTTTTATAGTTTTGGCTCTTGCGTTTAGGTCTTTGATCTATTTTGAGTTCAGTTTTGTATATGGCATAAGGTAAGGGTCCTGCTTCATTCTTTGGCATGTGTATATCCAGTTCTTTTAACAGCATTTGTTGAAAAGACTGTCCTTTCTCCCGTTGAATTGTCTTGGCATCCTTGTTGAAATCATTTGACCATACATACATGCAAGGGTTTATTTCTGTTCTATTCCATTGGTCTAATGTCTTTAAGCCAGTTCCACACTATTTTGATTATTGTAGCTTTGTAGTGAGTTTTGAAATCGGAAAATGTGAATCCTCCGTTTGTTCTTTTTTTGTCAAGATTGTTTTCACTATTCAGAGTCCCTTGAGATTCCATATGAACTTAAGGGTGGATTTTTTTTTTTAATCTGTTATAAAGGTTCTTGGGATTTAGGCAGGAATTATAGATTCAATTATAGATTGAATCTGTAGATTGTTATGTGTTGTATGGACATTTTAACAATATTAAGTCTTCCAATCCATGAACATAGGATATATTTCCATTTATCTGTGTCTTTAATTTCTTTCTAATTTCCTTTTTGGTTGTTTATTGTTAGTGTATTAAAAAAACTTTTTCGTGTGTTGATTTTTGTATCCTATAATTTTGCTGAATTCATTTATTCTAATTTGTGTGTGTGTGTGTGTGTGTGAGTGATATTGTTAGGGTTTTCCACATGTAAGATCATGTTGTATGTGAACAGAGATAATTTCACTTTTTCCTTTCTAGTTTGGATTTCTTTTTGTTTTCTTGTTAGTTCTAACGGAGAGCGATATTAACTAGAAAATGGTGTGTGTGTGTGTGTTTGTGTGTACGCTAATCATCTTGCTGTCATATCAACACGTGACAAAATGAAATGTAGTGGTTGGTGCAAGGGATATGACAAGGAAGCCTCTGTTTCAACGGTTCCACACCTGGATTACATTTCTGGCCATAGGTGCATGTTCAGAGGGGAGATACACTTGAAATCATGTTATATGGAATGATTAAGGCAAATAGGAATGTATAGCTGGGAAAATTAACCTGGGCAGGGCAATGGGAGGCATCATGGTTGCCTCAAATATTTGGAAACCTGCCATGGGGAAGCAGGAATGGACTTTTATCATGTCAAATTAAGAACAAGTGAATGAAAACTACAGGAAGTGATTTCAGCTCAGTATAAGGAAGAACTTTTCTAGTTTATAAAATACTTCTTGGAGATAATTGAGCATTGGTTTGATTCCCCTGAAATTCTATGATTGTGAATAACAGAAAATCGCCTGTTATATGCCAGGAACTTTCATAATATGATGAGTGTGTAAACATTTCTAACTTTACTGGTGAAAAAAGTGAGATATAATGAGTTAATGGTCTAATAAAACATTTCTATCTTTATGCTTATTATGTCCTAGAATTATACTAGGAACTTTATGAATTTTTTTTTTTTTTGGTAAATTTTACTTTAGTCTCATTTTATAGACATGGAAACTAATTCAGAGGTTATAACTTGCCCAAGATTTATTGCTGGATAACTGATCAAGTAAGGATTTCATCCCACTATAATAGTCACAACATTTGCCTACCTACCATGTTTGTGTCTTACGGAAACTTTTGGGTTCTCTCTCTCCATCTCTCTGTCCCTTACCACATGGTTCTAATGGGACGTGCCGGACGGAGTCCTCCACTCCTTGGTCACCACCCCTCACCTCCCTTCACACAGGCCAGTCAGAGTTCCCTGGGAGTTTTTAACTGAAACTAGGGAATAGAGTCCTTCCTCTGTGGTGTAGTAGTTCATGTCCATGTCCATGTCCACCATTCTTGGAAGGAAACTGGTCTGCACTGGTAGAGAATGATGCCCACTGTCTAACAAGTGAGTGTCTTGCCTGTTTGCGTGCATGCTTCCCATTGTTCCTGATGCTCATCTGCCTTCCTTCCCGGCCATGATTTAGTTATTCCACCCTCCTTCTATGTGGGACGGCCCCAGTAGCTTTCCAAAAATTGATTTTTGGAATCATGTTTTGTGGTTTTTCAGAATTCATGTTTTAAAAGCGCTGGATCTATTTTACCAAATGAAGGCTGTGGTGTATACGGTAATCCCAGTGTCTGACACAGGCAGAGCTCTTCTGGTTGAATAGTGTGTGCAGCCCTGGCTCTTCATACTACCTCTTTTCTGCCCGCTTCTTGGTTATTACCTGAGGCACTTTGATGTGATCTAGAAAGACTTTTTTTCCCTTAACCTCCTAATTTCTGCTCTTCTGTGTTGGTCCTTAAAGACAAGAGACATTGCAGCTACTCTAGGATGGATGGAGGGAAGAAGGAGAAAGATGGGGAAGGGGTTTATGCTTATTAAACACTTTAAGTGTACTGAGTGTTTTATGTGAATTTGAGGTAAGTGGCATTATTCTTACCACAGAGAGATTAAATGACTACCAAGGTCACAGAGCTAATCCTACATCTGTTCTAACTCTAAAACATGACCATTTCATGTCACTATTAGAGTGGTTACCTCTGCAATAGTTCATATGTAAGATCAGAGTTAGTTGCATCTGACTTCATTTAATAAAAGACAAAGGTTAGGAGCAGAAATGAGGAAAAATGGTTCTATAAAGGACTAAAAGGAAAAGAAACACAAAAATGATAATAGGTCAATGTTAATAACTGATTGAACTATACTCAGTGATACCAATACCCAGGGAATGCCGTATCAACCAGACAGCCCAAGTTAGAATACTACCTGCATCTTTGCCTCTAGAAATGAATGACTCAAAAGACAAGATAATTTTTTCTCGAGAGTTAACAGAAACAAACTATTTTTCCTTTTCCCAAATGTAATAAAAACGTGTGTGTGAAGTTTCTGAAGGGCTTGGCATTACAAACTGGAAAGCACAAGTAGAGCAGGGGATAAAGGGTAAAGTGAGTTTCTTTCTTCCTTCCTTTCTTCTGTCCTTCTTTCCGTCCGTCCGTCCGGTCTCTCGTAGGCAGTTTATGTTGATAAGCAGACAACCCTGGAAAAGTGTTCAATTCTAAAACTTGCATTGCCTCAATATTTAAACAAATAAAAAAATGACACATACAAATGACAGCCAGGGTTTAGCATATTTTTGGTAATTGTCTGAGAGCAGTACATTTCTTATGGTGTTTCTCACAGTCCTTACTGCAATGCTTTGTGATAGGAAGTGAAGTGGTGACCTGGTGGACCTCTGGGCCTGCGTTCTCTTCCTTAATCAGAGCTCGATCTGTTTGGGTCATCTGTCTATACATTCTCATCAGTGTGTGTGAATACATATACATGCACACATATATAAGATGGAATCACCTGAAATATTAGTTTTGATAATAGGATACTCTCAGATTCCAATTACATGTATCAGGACACTGTTTAGTAGGGTTGACTCATTATTTAGGTGTTCTTGTATGTCTCTCTGGAATTTGCAGTGTTTTGCCTATAATACTATTTGGATCCAATGTTAATGACTATTGAGGTCCATGTCTGTAGAAATTTTTCAGGTGATTAGAGATGATGAATTTCATACTTTGTTTATAAGCTGCCGGTTTTATCGGATCACAATAGTGAAAGTGACAAGTTTGGTGCAGGTTGATAAGCATGTGTCTTTGGTACATAGTATTAGTAATTCAGCCATGATAATATTATGAATCAGATTTAATAATAGTAGTGCAGAGTTTCTGGATAGGGGCTCCCCAGGCTTTAATTTTTACTAAATAATTTTGTGGAAAGGCAGCCTAAGTTCACTAACTAGAAAGTGACATAATTGAATTTTATAGGACAACCCCCAAATCAGGGAACTGTTTTTTTTTTTGTTTGTTTGTTTTTAGCTTTAGTGTATATGCACAAACATTTCAACAATATAGGAAATCTTAAAATGACTCACAAGCATATCAGGCTTGCGTAACTATACGAAGAACCCGTTAGTCCTAATTCATAAGTATGTGTCACATGGATCTGTCTTCTTCCCACTTCCATGGTCGTGGTTCATGCAGTCATCTCTCACTTGAATTAATGTAGTCGTTCTCTTACCTGTCTATCCTTTTCCAGTTTTGTCTTCATTTCAGTTCATCTACACTGAAGCCAAGCAGAATGATCTTTCTTGAAAAATATTTTGTAATCAGATTGAAATTTTTAGATACATACCGGTAGGATACGATACAATTCAGCAGAAACCTGAATACCTATCACCAGGAATAAACAGATGTTAATACTTTGCCATGTTTGCTTTGTGTTTCTTAAAGAATAAAGTAGTTACCATATACGGCTAGAGCTGCACATCCTTCCTTGGATGTAAACCACCTTGAAAGTTGACATAATATTCAGTTATTTGCACTTATACTGTATTTACATATCCATAAACAATATCATAAACAATACCTACTGTCATTTTTTTGTTTTCTAAACTTTTAAATGGTATACTCGATGTCTTTTGTAATGTTTCTAAAATTGATCTATGTTGATACATTTGTTATAGTTGCTGTATCTCGCATACAAGGAAACCATGGTTATTCTTTTAACATACTGCAATTTTCAGCTATTACAGGTAGTGCTGCAGTAGACGTTCCGGTGGAGTCCCTGTGTCCATATCAGAGTCCCCTGAAAGTACATTGTGCAGGTGGAAGTAGACTTGCCGGGTCGTAGGATATATACATGTTCACCTGTACTATGTAATTTTTATTTTCTCCAAAGTGGTTGTACCAACATATTGCCTCTTTACTGTCATACTTGTTGATAATTGTTTTAGTTTGACTTCAGTTTTTACAGTCTGATGGATGTTATGTTTGAATTTAATTTGCATTTCCCAGGTTCCTAGTGAGATTGAATATATTTTTATATTTTTTAACCAGTGGAAATTTTTTGTGAATTGCCCTTTTTTTTTTTTTCACAATGTGTTGTGTGTGTATGTGTATGCTATGAATTTTTTTGTTGGTTTTGTTATATATACATCTCAGTATGTTGCTAACCTTTTGATTTTGCTTTCTTGTTCAGAAATTTAAAATTGTAATATAATCATAGTTGTCGTTTATGTTCTTTATTGTCTTCCTTGTATAAGAAACCCATCAAGTTCCTAAAAATATTGTTTCTTCTAAAAATTTGTAATGTCTTTACCCACTTAGTTTTTTGACCCACCTGGAGTTTTATATTTGTATACGGTGTGAAGTTCCTTTTTTTTCCAGAATTGACTCTTCCTTACCCTTTGATTTTCTGTATACCTTTGTAAAAATTTCGAATTGCATATAAACAGTTGAGCTTAACTGGTATTCTGTTGAAATTGTGGATTTAATTTGGAAAATTGACATTGTATTGTAAGTCTTTGCTTAACATCATCAATAGGCTCTTGGAACTTTGGTGAAACAATGTGTAATGAAACCAATTTTACCATAGGCTAAATGCTGTAAACAAGAGTTAAGTTCCTATGGCATCTCATCAACCTTATAACAATGTGACATTGAATGAAATGACCTTATTCAAGGACCTGCTCTACAATATTGAGTCTGGGATAAACAAGATTCTCATGCAGCAGCCACTTCAAACCTCATGCCTGTTGCTGGTGCATGCATTTACTCACAGTTGCCACCAGACAATACTAGTTCTCCTTTTCTTCATTAAATCCTTCATGAGTGTCCTTCATGGGCAAACACTACCCTTGAATCATTTGGGGAAAGGGGTTCTGGGAAATGTAGTTCCACACTTCTGCCCTGTGATGTAGAGAAGATTATAGAATCAGGTATTGATTGGTGATGCAGATTTTACAATAGGCAGGACAACCATATACAAATTTGTTTTCATTTTCCTCTCCCTTTTCACACACAAGATGGCTTACTTGATTGTTGTATACTTCCCCTGCAACTGATACATTTTGAAGATCTTTTTCAGTGGGATGTACATCCATAATTTTGCTAACTATTGTCAGTTGCCCTCCACGGAGGCTATATCAATTTATATTTCCACCTGTAGTGTGGTATTGTCTGTTGTTTTGCATCCTCGCCAACTTTGCATCCTATCCTCCATTATAAATGCCTTTTTACCTTTTTTGGCCAGCTCCTTGTTTAAAGACCATTATCCTGGCAGAAGTGATACCTGACAACATGGGTGCGTGCGTGCGCATGCCCACGCACACTCAGGTCACCCTGCCTCACTAGATTGGCTGCGTTACACTCTGTGACTGTATAATGTGTTTCATTAATTAAGTACATGTAAATATTTCCTTTGTGCTTGTGTTTAGGCCTGGGCTTTCTTAGTTCTCATTGTACTATATCCTTTTATCATGAACACACTGTGTGTGTGCTTTTCTCCTTTATTAAAACTGTAATTCCTTTAGAATAATGCTGGGTTAGCTCTTAGTTGCCAGCACGTAACACATCGTAGCAACTCAGTAACTGTCAGAATGAATAATACATAATTCCAAAAGGAGGGTATATGCAGTTTTATAACCTTTTAATTTAGCAAAATACATTGCTAGATGCTTTACATGTATTAACATGATTCCTCACAAAGCTATATTGTTATTTCGTAAAAAAGTGTGTTTGTCAAGGACACATTATTAAATACGGAGCCTGCCATGTCTAATACGAGGTCAAACCCACCTGCATCTCATTCCAGTCACGTTTCACCTACTTGCTACATAATCTTCCTAATTACAACTTTTAACGGTTGCATCATATTCCACCAAGTTGATTTACCATTCTCTTTCTCTGTATTTGAGTAATCTGAATTACTTTTCAAAGAGGATTACATTTCCAGTGTTAGATTCAGTATCTTTCTAAGTGATTGTTCTGTATTTCCTAGATCCACACTAGGAAAACAGCGTACGTAGCTACCTACCTCATCCTTTTTTTATTTATTATTTAGGTAAAATTCACAGAACATAAACTTCACTATTTTAAAGTGTACAATTAAGGGACACTAAATACATTCAGTGTTCTGCAACTATCAAAACTATTTAGTTCCAGAACATTTTCATCATTGCAAAAGGAAACCCTATTTATTAAGCAGGTATTCCCCATTTCCCCTTGCCCGCAGCTTTTGGCAACCACTAATCTGCTTTCTGCCTTTGAATTTGCTTCTTCTGGATATTTCATATAAATCATCAAAAAAGCCTAATTTGTTTAGCATGTTGTATTTAAATATAAGGAAACGTATATATTTACATTTTTAAAAGACTGTCTCTTCAAATATTTGAGATCTTGTGAGGAGTCACGTTAAGATGGAGAAAATACCTGATTCTGGCTAGTCTCATGCTGCTTTACTCAAGGTGTTTTTGGCAGATTTTGAGGCATACACTATTAAGTTCCTTTTGCTTTTTTTATAGTAAACTTACCATTCTAAGAAATCGTCCGTTTAGATCAGTGATAGATTAGGTTTGGCAATATCTGGACATGTCTTTGGTTGTCACAACTCTGAGTGGGGGGGATGCTGCAGGCATCTAGTGAGTAGAGGCCAGGGATGCTGCTGAACCTCCTACAGTGCACGGGACAGGACTCTATAAACAAGGAATTATTTGGCTTCAGATGTTAATCGTGCTGACTCTGAGAAACCCTGATTCAGATCTGCTAGATCTTCTAGATTCCCTAAATTGGCTGTTATACGTATTGCTCTCAAGTTTAATGACTAAGTTTGGACCTAACCATTTTAACTTATTTTAACTTCTCTTTTTGAAATAGTGTGAGTAGAATCATAGGAAGATGTCGATTTAATATTGCAGCATTCTCTTTTTTTGAAATAATCACTATATAATTGATTTTCTTTAATTTAAAAATTTTTAATATAATTTAATTCTTAAGCTTTGTCACACAAAGAAGAGATTAATGAATCCCTGTGAATTGATTATCCAGCTTGAACAATTACCAGCATTTTACCATTCTTCAATGTTTTGGGGGGATTTTGAAGTAAATTTAGTATGCATTACATTTTCTTTGTGTCAAATACCTTTTTAAAGTTTTTCCTTTTGAAACATTTTTTCTTTTGAAATAACTTGATATTTCAAAAGAAGAAAATGACATTAAGGCAATCATAATACAACAAATAAAACTGTTACATTTCCTTCTCTAATTTTTTGTGTAGTGTTTTTTATTGTAAATTATATGTGGAGGGAAACTAATATTTTTGGACTGCATATGTTTATAATATAATATTTAGGTTCTCAAGCTAGTCTTTTACTACCCCAAATTACAAGTCTGGGTAAAGGACTATATGAGAGATTTCATGTAAGTTTCATGAAGCCAGAAATTATTTCTCTTGTTCACTGCTGTATTCCTTGTACTTAGCACATAAGTAGTTATTAAGTGATTATTGAATAAATTCTTCATGGGGTCAGAGGTTAGGCTAGCTGGATTTGGTTACAGTGAGAAAACGTAACTCTTACATGATTTATACGTATTAGTCCAAGTGCAAGTTATTGCAGTTACTTTTTTTATATAAACATCAAGAGTCAACATAGTTTTGGAGGCAATTAAATTGTAAATTTAATTGTAAATGCTGTAGTAATAGAATGCTATTGTTTTCAATTAGTTAATCTGGAATTTGCTCATGATATTGTTTTGAGCTTAACTATTAACATAAGTTTGAAGTATAATTGTTAAAACCTGTAAAACATCATTTTTCATTTGTAACTCTTGTTAAAAATACATACCGTGTTTCCCCAAAAATAAGACCTATCCGGAAAATAAGCCCTAAAGCGTCTTTTGGAGCAAAATTTAATGTAAGACCCGGTCTTATCTTCGGGGAAACACAGTAACTCAGGGAAGACTACCCTTGTATTGGTAATAGTGCAATAGATAAAAGTACCCAGGAAATTTACTTTCTTTTGTATTTGCTGCCACCAAATGGCAAATTAATATTACTATTCTGTTATACAAATATGGTAGACATAGTGAAAGTAATGGAACTTTAATATTTCTTTACAAGGTTAATTTGTTTATAAAGAGTTTTGACAAGAGGAGAATAACAAATCTATTATGTTTAGCACTGTAGCTAATCTTAACTGTAGCTATCCACCTGAGTAGATAGGATGGTTTCTGTCTTCTAACATCCTGGAAAAGCGTACGAGAACATAGCGGTAATCACAATGCCAATGATAAAAACCGATGATTCTTTCAGACTAGTAAGAAATGTAGTTGACAGCGTACTTTTTTTACACAGGGAATTTAATTCTGACGTTTGTTCTTCCTAGGTCATTGTTTGAGAATTATGGCTCCAGAATATTTTAGGCCTAATTTTATTTATTTGAAAATAAACCATTTTATTAAAAATAACTTTGGGATATGATCCTGGAAAAATTATTATATAAGAATAAAAAAAGAAATAGAAGCTACCCAGATGTTTAATCTCAGGAAATTCGTTAAATACAAGATACTGCTTTTGAATGTAATGTTACCTACTGCGTGCGTTTCAGTGTAATCATTGAAAGTGTTTTGGAAGAATATGTAAGGGCATGGACTTTGTTAAGTGGAGGGAGACGGGGAGAAGCAAGTTACTGAACAGTAAACATCACAAATTTTTTAAAAGTACATATATACAAAATAAGTACCAGTGTTTAATCTTTGGGATATATTGTGATTTCTTAAATATATGTATTTCTAAAATGAACATGTTTTAAATATCCGGAAATTATATAGATTGAATATTTTATACTTTATAGAGAGTTTCTTAGATGAAGACATCCCCATGGAATTATTTGATTATGTTACAGTGAATGTATTTTAATAGTTTTTTTTTTAATGAGGATGTCTTCTTGCTAGCAATTCTGAGATTCAAACCCCACTTTTGGAGTCTCCTCTGAGAATACACAAGGATTGGTTCATATATAAAGAAAACCTTTAAAAAACTGTTGTGTTACACACTAATATTTTTCTTTCTTGATAGAAGGGTAAAACCAAGTTCTGAATTAGTAATATTTTAATATTACCTAATAATTCAATATTTTGTTAAGGTACTGTGTTATTTTTATAACATAGCCCTTCATTTCTAGTGTCAGCATATTCTTGCTTTTGATATCTGCTTTCTGCTACAGGCCTGAGAGTCTGAGAGTGGAATTGAAACAATACAACTACTGCTTCCACCAGAGGAAAATAGTATGGGGATTCCTGTTATGGTAGGTTATTTTCTGGTGGTTTCTCTGCAGGAATATAGGGAGCTCTTATAATTCATTAGTTCGTTGCTATTTATTCCTACTTGTTTGTTAAACTTAGCTTTCATACGTAAGTGTCTGTGAAAAATACTTAGTGTCAGCCAAAATATTTTTTTGTAGGCATTTTGTTTATAAGTGTGCTGGGCCTTGTAATCCTGGAAAACTTAGTAAAGCAACCTACTTAGTAATTCAAATAGATTTTTAGGGGAGGGGGCTTAAAAATCTCTGTTGTGACTTAGAGAAGAGTATATAAAATAGCTGAAAATAATGGTACTGCAATTAGCTTTGTTTTATCCTGAAACAGTAATAAATTACTAGTTGTTTTCATCCATCTCTTGTCCAGCTGTATACATCACCTTGCTCATAGCTCCTTCTCTTACATGTTATATGTTTGTGGCGCACACTATAAACGTGATCAACCATTCAGTGATCACTGGGGAACCTCAATTATGTGCGTGACTCCTGTGTTTTTAGCGAAAGTAGTTTAAAAATCTCAGAAAACCTATAGATGTTAGACTGAAGGCACTGGTGAAGACAGTGTAAGCTAGTTGATATCATTGGCATTGTTAGGCTTCTTATTTGAAATTCAAACATATTGAAAGATTCTGTAGAAAGGAAGAAACTATAACTCAGTTATTCAGTTCTTTACCATTACCAAGCTGCAACCTGCTGCACTTTTTGTTAAATATTTTATTATCTAAACAGTAATACCATTTGATAGTAAGTAGACTTGATGCAGTTGTTTCAAAGCAAAAAAATCACCTTTATTTCTATATAATTTGTTTCCATTATAATTTGTTCCTAGTTAAATTAACCTTGTGTTTTTTTTTAAGAAGAGGAAGTGATTAGAAAGCTGTTTTGTTGGAAGCTGAAAGATGTTACCTGTCTGTATTCTGTTAGGAGGAGAGCAGATTATTGGGAAAACATTATTTGTTAGGTTGTGTTCTTCAAATTGGAAGATTTTCTATCACATTAAAGTTTAATATTCTCTTCAGAAATTCTGAATTCTGTATGAATTAACCAATTGTGAATCTTTACTTGGACTTTCAGAATGATCTCCCAAATTAAAAAACAAACAAACAAACACATGATGCCTCTCATTTGTTGTTACCTGGAATGGCTCTTGCTGACTAGAATTCCACTGGAAATTCACCCCTCACACACCTTATTTCTCTCTTTGTAAAACCATTTTCTAATCTCTGGCTCAATAAAGGCTTTGGATGAATCTTGAAATACTCCTATCCTAATTCAGTCAATCATATAATAGGAAAGTCAGAAAAAGAAAAAATGTCAAATTTGAGATAGTAAGAATAAGATCTGATTGGGAAAATGGTAACAAATAGCAGATGCTATCAATATCATATAGCCCGTATATTTTTTCTTTCCTGCTAATGTGTGTTGGAGAACATGCACAGTCACAAATTCAACTACTTTTGTTATGTGATCACTGTATAAGTTGTAATTTTCATCTTTACCACTGGATGGTGCCTTTGCATTGGTTTCTGCAAACTTTCTAAAAGAATAGGAATCATTTTAAAATTTATAAAGGAAAATGAAATTAAAATAGTAGTATAGTTGGTCCTATAGATAGGAGAATTAAAACTGGTGACACATAGGTGTCATTTGAGACATACTATGTAATTTAATTATTTTTAAAAAGATAAATCCTTGTATATGAAATGGTGAAGAGCTATACTCCTGACTGTATTTTCTAATATCTTTAACGTATCTTAGAAACATTTTAGATGTTTTGATTTTTTTAGGTGGTTCTATAATTTAAATGATATCTACGTAGCTAAACTACAGTTTCTTAATTTGTAATGTTAGAAAAAATACAACCAGCTCGCGCAGGCTTTTAAAATTGTCCTTGATGATAATTTTGTCTTTTTCTGTTACCCAGTAGCCATTTGAATTCCTTTCATTGAAGCATTTTATTTCACAAATACTATATTAAAAAATTTTTTTTGTTAATTACCAAATGACTTTTTGATAGTTATTGTGCTTGAATGAATTGATTACTTAGGTCAGTAGAGTTTATTTGGAATCGTAACAAGGTTGTGGAGATCCCAATTCAAGGAAATAAAATCTCATGTAATAAAGCATGTACTTATATTTTAAAAGGCAAAGTAAGTACACTCTAGAACTTCAGTGTCTCTAAACACCTTTCCCTGTGTCCTTCTTTCTCCCATCTTATCAGCATTATTTCCTTTTCAGCATTATTTCAATCATTCCTTGAATGATTATTTATATGAAAACAAAATTATAGAAACAAGCCATCTTAAATTACTCTTCCTTGTAGTCTGCTCTTCACAAGCTGTGTGATAGTTTCTGAGGTGTGAATTTAGAGGCTGATATGACCCAGCAAGTGTAAATTCTCAACAGTTCTACATTCAGTGCCCAGCTGTCTGTGGGTTACATGGCTTTGGCTTCGCAGGTTTGCTTCTTAACAATGAGTCTTCACCTGGGCAGTGTTTAAGTTTTGGTCCTAACTCTTATTTATTGGAATGTGAACTTCTGTCATTCAACGTATCTAGGACTTATTTTTCTTACCTGTAGTGATTGAGTTTAACAAATCGTGACTAAGGAGTAATGTTACTCAGAAAAAAACAAATAAGTAGACTTACGAAGGGAAGAATAAATTACCCCATTATCCTGCCACTGATTTAACTAATCTACTGCTGTTGCTTTAAAAAAACCAAACCCTTTTGATCTTCATTATTAACATAATTAGAATTACATTGTGTATGGTGTTGTGTTCCACTTAACATTTCTATGAGTATTGTCCCATGTTTTAAAATTTTAGTTTTAAGTATTCAATTTCATTTTATGTTACATGCTATCTTTTAAATCATTTAATTGTTCAACATTTAGGTTGTTTCTAATGTTTTGTTATTAATGGTGCTTCAATAAAATCTTAATAATATAAAGTTTTGTAGGCCTCACATTATTTCCTTATATCTACATCCTTGCAAGTAGAAATGCTAGTTTGAAAACTTTGAAAGATTATCAGCACTATTGACAGTGGTTGGCAAATTTTTCCCCCCCAGAAAACTCTCAGTTTCATTCCTTTCCCCATCCGTTGTGGCATCTGGCTTAGACTTCGCAGTAGCCTATTATTTTCTCTGTCTCGGTATCATGTCACTTTCGGGTCATCCTTCATACAACACCCACAGCGAGGCCTCTGAGGTACAAATCTGATTATGTCACTTGTTAATTTACTTGCCTCCCCATCATTCTGCAGGTGAAAATGTACATACTTTAATGGGGTATTCAAGGCCCTTCATGATTTGCCCCCTGTCTAATTTTCCAGCCTTATTTTGTGCAGTCCTGCTATCTATTTTGTGGATAAGCAGGTAAGAAGGGAGCATTCTAGGCAGAGAGAACAGCATATACAAAGGCACAGCTGCATGAAATGACGTGGTATATTTGAATCGCAACAAGTGCATGTGTGTATATGAAACTTCAAGACAAGGTAGTGGTGGATGTCTTCAGGAGTGTCATTTAATAAACTTTCGTTGACTGAATAAAAGGAAGCAAATAACATTTTATCTGTGATTTGGAAAAGTAACGGGTGGTATAGAAAATTGTTAATCAGGACTCTTGGTTACAAATGGCAGAAATCAAAACATAAAGTGGTGTAAACGCCAAAGGAGATTTATTGGCCAGGCATTTGGAATGTTCTGCAGAGCTAGATGCAGGACTTGGTGACAGTGGATTCTCCATCAGCCCCCGCCCCGCAACCCTTTTTAAACTTTGCCCTTTTTTTCCTCCTACAGGCAGTTTAGCTTATATAATCCTTACTTATAATCCCAAAAGAAAAGAGAGTATCTTTCCTGGTAGCCTTGGCATGAAAGTACAGTCCTGAGGAAGACTTTGATCATATGTTCTCCCCTGAACTACACATGTGGCTAAGAGTAGGTAGGTGGTACTCTGGCCAGTCCTGGGTCTCTTGTATATGTCTGGACCAGATGTACTTCATAAAGGAAGGGGTTCTTGTGAAAGAACCTATGTCTGCTGCAAGGATGGATAGAACCAGAGAAAGGAGAGCCAAGAGTTGAGTGACCGTTTGGAGGTGGTTTTGATAAATGAGGGCTGAAGTGGATCTAAACTAGGTCACTATGAGGGAAGAAAGAGTTCAGGAAGATTTTTATTAAAATGCCTAGAACTTAGTAACTAACTAGAAATGGGAGATGAAGTAAGGAAAGGCTTCAGGATAATTATTTTTGTGTTTTGGGGTTACTGTGTATATGGTAATGCCATTACTATTAACCAACCTGAGAATTTCAGAGAAAGAATACTTTCGGGGGTGCACTAGAGATGATAAGTTGAATTTTGACATGCAGAGTCTGAGATAATATGGAATATGCAGATAAAATGGCCCACTGAGCATTTAGAAGTTGCTTCTGAAGATTAGCACTGGAAACAAAGACTTGGAAGTATCACATAAGTAATGGCAAATATTATAGAAATAGATGAGATTGTCCAGGAAGAGATTGTAGACCAGGAGGGAAAGAAAGTAAGCTGAAAGGATAGCCAATATTTAAGTATAGGTAGTGGAAGCCAAGCCAAGCGAAAGGGGTCAAAAAGGAAGGTTTGGAAAAATAGGTGAAATTTTCATGGAAGTTTAGTAAAGATCGTTGGTATCCAGTATTGCAGAGTAGTTAAGAAAAATGAAGATTTTACAATAGGTTATCGTTGGTGACCTTAGAGCAATTTCAGTTGAGTGGTGAGCACGGAAGTCTGATTGCAGTAGGGTGAGACAAGTAGAAAATGGAATGGTGGCATGTTAGAGAGGCAGAGAAGTTTTCTGTAGGCCAGGAGGAAGGAACAGAGACAGCTGTGAGGGGTAAATCAGCGTGACATAAGAAAGGAATCGGAATTGACAAAGTAAGGTCTGTAAGAAGATGGAATATTTTTGAATAAACTTTCTATATCCTCTGTGAATCCAAGCTTTTCCCATCAGACTGTAGTCATTGAAGTTCGGTAACTGGCATATAAAAAAGTGCTTCCTAAATGACTACTGAATGAATAAAAGATCAGAGGGAAGAAATTGAAAATACAAATATGTTTGGAGGTAAACCCCAAGGAAATTGAAGGAATTCATCTTTGTTGTCCTCTTCCTCTTTCAGGTAGAATGCCAAGAGGTAATGTCCCCCCAGCTTACTTACCTTAAAGCGTTGTTGTGAGGAACCAATGTGAGAATAGATGTGAAAACATTCTTAAACTAGGAAGTACACGTACAAATGGAAGGGTGTAATACTTTTCATTTCTGGCATCTTAATTTAGAAAGGGACTTCAAATCAGACGATAATTTGGTTTTCACAAACTCAGAAAACCATATGCTGCTTTAACAACTGCTAATTTAACTTCTGTTAGGTGTGTGGTGTGTGGGAAGAACCAGGCTTTGGAGACAGTTGGGCCTGGATTAGAATCCAGTTTTCTCTACTTAGCCATGTGATTTCCAGTGTTTGATCTGTCCAGCCCGGATTTTTATCTGTGAAGTCGCAATTAAAAACCACTTTGCAGACGTGTTGTTGCACTGAGTACACAGAAAGTGCAGAGAACCATCATAGGAATTCAGGTTAGCTGCAATGTTCTTCCCTGCCCCATGTGAGCAGCCAACCCTGTTCCGTCTTTGGATAAAATAATGCTATATAAAAATACTATCTTATATTCACCAGATTTTGTCGTCCTGCGTGTTATTATTCATTGATCTCTAGAACTCAAAATACCTTCAGCTTCATTGATAGTTACGGTTTTTAGATCCACTCTCACCCTGGCTGCTGTCTTTGAATGTGTTTTAATCTCAGTATTCTAGATGTGATTTGACTTGTGTCTAGTCATTAACGTTACTTTTCCTAGAGGAGAAAAATGAGATTAATAGGAAACATTTTTGACATAAAGCTTTGTTTTAATTGGTCAAAATTAAAGTAATTTTACTATTTCATATTCTAAAGTACACTACTCTCTTTTCTCCGTGGAATTTTTCAAATGATTGCCTTTACTCTGTTTTATTACTGACGTCTTTTTTTTTTTTCCCCCTTTTAAAAAAAAAGTGTCTGGCATCCTCAAAGTATTCTTCATTACTAGTGTGTTGTAATTAATTTATAGGTGAAAATTAAACTATTGAAATAAAATGCCGAGATTTCAGTTTTCTGTGTAGTAGGTATCATACTGTTGGCTGTGTTTGAATGCCCACCTCTATCCTACATGCCTTGGAGAAATCCCTCCTAGTGTATAAACTAGTCGTGGTAATCCTGCTCTGCTTGCTAGTGATTTGTTTAGGAGGGGGCGTGTGAGCCAAGTCTGGTCACATGGCAGGGAAAGTCAGAGTAGGAAGCTTCTAGGAAAGTCTTCCTCGTACGTGAAAAGGAAGCTCCCCCTGTGCTGCACAGCAGTGTGTGTCTGATGTGATGCCTGGAAGGACAGCAGCTGGCTCGTGACTGCACGGAATTAGCCGAACGCCCATGCGGAGTCTGACAGACGGAAAAGCTGGAAGGAGCCCAGGTGTCCTGCGTTGAATAACTGCATCAGTCACCTTAGGGCCACCTTATTTCACTTCTTGTTATTTGTGATGATAAGTGTCTTTCTTGTTTAAGCCAGTTGAATGTAGCATACTGTTTTATTTTAGCTTAGAATAGCCCTAATGTTAAAGAACAAACATGTTTGATAGTCTGTTGTGCAGAAAAGTAGACACTTTGTGGAAGCCCATTAAGATGTAACGATGAGCCTCATAATTTTAAGATCACGTTAGAATTATATTGGGGTCAGAAGTTTCATAGGTATTCTCCCAATATTGAATGTTCTGATTGTGAACAAAACAGACTAGAAAAATTCTGTAATACAATAACATAGTAGGTTTAACTACCCAGTTAGTGAAGAATTAGCTAGTTATCAATTGTGACAGGGCCTCTTTTTTCCACGTAAGTTAAAAATTCACTACATCTAAAGGAATTGACATTGTTTTACTCTGAAGTAACATTAAGTTACAAGCCTGGCTTTTTGCAAGCTTATCAAGAGCATGAAAACCTATTTATGCAAACAAATTCCTTGCCTGAAACACTAAAAATACCCTTTCCTTCTTTCAACAATAGAAGCTGCTTTATACAATTTTAGATAGCACACTTTAATAAAGGGAACTGAAGAATACGAAAAATGTTCTAAACTATCTGAGTCATCACTTGGATTTAAAATAGTTGTGTTCAGTATTTCTGTCTCCACCCTTCTACGGTTTAGAAAGATGTGAATCATTTTCTTGAGTATTTCCCAAACGATAACTGCTTTGAAATGGAATTGGCGTATTGCAGTCTCAGTTTGTGTGTGAAATGACTAGTGTATACTTCAGCTACTGATCTTACTGCACTTGTGGGAATTCCTTGAATGTCTCCTGTAATTATTGCTTACAAAGGTAAACATTGGGTAACCATAACAACTTATTTTTAAATTGAAAGTTTTCACCCATCAGCTTTTAAAGTTAGAAAGTTGATATTATATTTACTACAGTGTCACCACATTGCAGAAACCAGAATGAATTGCAAATCACTTTTTTCAATCTTTTTAAAAGAGAGGCAGAAATTCAGTGTGTTTAAAATAAAAACATTATACTTGACTAATTTTAATACTGGGCCTAAGTTGTCTTTGATACAGTTGCTGAAAGGTTGCTAATTATGTAAAAATAATAATGTAATTGTATTTCAGAATATGTTTATCCTGGGCCTGGTGGCACATAAGTGATATGCCAGAGATCCTGGTAGGTAACATAAATCCCAGCCAGATATTAGTAATAAGAGACAGATTAAATAGGATATTTGAAAGTATCACAGCTTAAAAAACTCTTAATTCAGTCTGACCTTTAGTCCAGTCTGAATGATGAATACTTTTGCTTAATTTCTAACTACTTTTTGAGGTAATCAAAAATTTGAAGAAAATATGGGGTGGTTCGATGGCTCAGTTCAATAGAGCACGAGCTCTGAACCACAGGGTTGCTGGTTCGATTCCCACATGGGCCAGTGACCTGTGCCCTCCACAACTAGACTGAAAGCAATGACTTGGAGCTGATGGGACCTGGAGAAACACACAGTTCCCCAGTATTCCCCAATTTAAAAAAAATTAAAATTGTAAAAAAAACATTTGAAGAAAATAATCTAACTTTAAAAATATTGCTTAAATACAGTATTACATACTTGATAAGAGAGTAGTCTCCCCCCCCCCCCCCCCCGCTCCATTTCCTTAGTTTGGGCACATTGGATATATTTTAGAAAACTATCTGTATTGTTACATTTGGCTTAACATTTTTTGCTTGCATACTTTTCAGAGGAAATAATTATTTCTCTCAAGACTCCAGTCTGAAACAGTCATTTGAATATGGATTTACATCTTAAGTTCTCATATGTAACTCTTGAATCTACACACTCCCTAAAAAGCCTGTTCCATCTCCTGTGTTAACTGAAACTCAGAGAGAGAGAGAGAGAGAGAGAGAGAGAGAGAGAGAGAGAGAGAGTTGGGAAGATGCAGGGAGCAGTCAGCATTTTTCTAGTCCTCCATTATAGCTGTTAAAATTTTACTGGTCTCCCTACCTATAAAACCCTCCCTTCTTTGGAGGCGCACACCATTTGGCTAGGTGAGCCTTCTGTTTCTTGGTATTGTCTGTCAAATCTCAGTCCTCAGTTCTACATCTGGATCATAGTTGTCTCAGTTGTCTAGGTGATTACGTTTCTTTGTAGCTGACATTTTGAGCATAACAATTTATAATTTAACAGCCGCAACACCAGAGCCTTTTGGCTCTAACCACATAATCCAGTGACCACATCCTCCAACTTGTCTCATGTACTGAAGCGACATTCACGTCTGTGTTTTTAGTATCCAGCCTAGACCCCACAACTCATTACTTTCAACTGCCAAATACTCCTACTCCTTTTTAACCTGATCCTTTCTCTTCCACTTACTTACCTAAGTCAATCCTTCCCCACTATTTCTTAGGACAAAGATTCTTTCTTCATACCTCAAGTTAATTTTTCCTGCATCCATTTGATCTTCCTTCATCCACTATTCTTTTCAGTTCTTTCCAGTTATTGTTACCCCCTTTTTGGACAATGTAATGTCTTTCAATCCATGAACACAGGCTATCTTTCCATATATTAAGTCATTTTTAATTTCTCATATCTATGTTTTGTAATTTTCAATTTACAAGTCTTTTACCTTCTTAAGTTTATTGCTAAGTATTTTATGGTTTATGATGCTATTTTATGAGATTTTTTTTTCAGATAGTTCATTCTTAGTGTATAGAAACAATTGATTTTTGTTGATTTTTTTTTATCCTGCACCTTTACTGAATTTATTAATTAGTTCTAACACCGTGTGTGTGTGTGTCTGTGTGTGTGTTTAGTCTTATGGGTTTTCTGCATAAGATCATGTCAGCTACAGAGAGAAATAGTTTTACTTCTTCCTTTCTGATTTGAATGCCATTTATTTCTTTTTCTTGTCTAATTGAGCTGACCAGGAATTCTAGTGCTATGTTAAAAAGTAGTGAGAACATACTTGCCATGTTCCTGATCTTAGAGGAAAAGCTTTCAGCTTTTCACGATTGAATTTGTGGACTTTTTATATATGGCCTGTATTATGTTACAGTTTCCTTCTATTTCTGGTGTGTTGCAAGTTTTTATCATGAAAAAGTGTTTAACTATGTCAAATGTTTTGTCCATATCTACTGAGATGATCATGTGACTTTTTAAATCCTTTATTTTGTTAATGTCTTGTTGAATTTTGTATGGTGAATCATGATTGTATGCCGGGAATAAATCCCACTTGGTCATGGTGCATGAATGATCCTTTTAATGTGCCGTTGAATTTGGCTTGCTAGTATTTTGTTGAAGATTTTTGCCTCTATGTTCATTTTCTTGTAGTGTCTTTATCTGGCTTTGGATCAGGATAATGATGGCTTCATAAAGTTGGTTTGCAAGTGTTCCTTTCTCTTCAATTTTTTGGAAGAGTTTGAGAAGGATTGGCATTAATTCTTTAAATGTTTAGTAGAATTCACTAGTAAAGCCATCTGGTCCTGGGCTTCTCTTTGTTGGGAAGTTTTTGATAACTGATTCACTCTCCTTACTAGTTATAGGTCTGCTCAGATTTTCTATTCATGAGTCAGTCTTGGTAGGTTGCATCTTTCTAGGAATTGACACATTTGTTCTAGGTTGCCCAATTTGTTGGGGTATAATTTTTCATAGTAGTCTTTTATGATCCTTTTTTCCCCTTTGGCATCATTTCTGATTTTATTTATTTGAGTTCTCTTTTTCTTAGTCTAGCTAAAGGTTTGTCCAAAAACCTTTATCTTTAAAAAAAAAAAAAAAAAAAAAGTACCCAACTTAGTTTTGATTTTTTTCCTATTCTCTAGTTAGGTTATTTCTGCTCTAATCTGTATTATTTCCTTCCTTCTGCTAACTGGGCTTAGTTTGTTCTTTTTCTGATTCCTTGAATTATAAAGTTAGGTTATTTGAGATCTTCCTTTTGTAATGTAGGTGTTTATTACCATAAATTGCCCTTTTAGTATTGCTTTTTTGATATATCCTATAAGTTTTGGTATGTTGTATTTTCATTTTTGTCTCAAATTATTTTCTAGTTTCTCTCTTGATGTCTTCTTTGATCCTTTGGTTGTTCAAGCGTGCATTGTTTAATTTCCACATATTTACTAATTTTCTAGTATTTATTTTGCTGTGGATTACTAGCTTCATTCCAATGGGGTCAGAAAAGATACTTGATATGATTTCATTCTTCTTAAATTTGTTCGAATTTATTTTGTGACCTGAGATGTTATTTGTCCCGGAGATTGTTCTGTGTGTGCTTGAGAAGAATGTATATTCTACTGCTGTTTGGTGGAATGTTTTGTGTCTGTCTGTTAGGTTCATTTGGTGTACAGTGTTGTGGAAACTCACTGTTTCGTTGTTGATTTTTCTGTCCAGATGTTCTATTCATTATTGAAAGTGGGATATTGAAGTCAGCTAGTATTATTGTGTTGCTGTCTATTTCTCCTTTCAATTCTGCCAGTGTTTACTTTATATATTTAGGTGCTGTAATGTTGGGTGCATATATGTATAATTGTTATAACTTCCTGATGCATTGACCCTTTTGTTATTGTATAATGTCCTTTTTTGTCTCTTGTGGCAGTTTTTGACTCACAGTCTGTTTTGTTTGATACAAGTTTAGTCACCCCTGCTCTCTTTATGTTGTTACTATTTGCATGGAATATCTTTTTACATCCCTTCACTTTCAGCCTAGGTGTGTCCTTAAATCTAAAATGAGTTTCTTGTAGACATCATATAGTTGGATCTTGTGTTTTTTTTGAAATCTGTTCAGCCATTCTGTGTCTTTTGGGTGCTTAATTTAATCTATTTACATTTCAGTAATTATTGATAAGGGAAGGAGTTACTATTGCCATTTTATTTTTTCTTTTAATCTTATAGTTCTTTTGTCTCGCTTTTCCTGTCTTTTTCTTTCATTGATTTTTGTATAGGTAAGCTTTGATTCCTTTTTCTTTTGTGTTTCTTCTATTGGTATTTGTTTGTGGTAACCATGGGGCTTTCATAAAGCATCTTACTACTAGAACCGTCTATTTTATGCTAATAACTTTAATCTTGTTAAAAATTCACACTTTTACTTCTCTCCCCCCTACACGTCAGGTAATTCATGTATCTTCCTTTCATTTGGGTGGGTAAATGGAGCTTTACCTTATTCTTTTGTTTGGATCATGTTTCCTAATTTCTTTATTTTCCTTAACTTTTTGTGTTGGTACCTATACATTAGAAAAACAGCCACCTCACCCAGTCTTCGTGGACTGGCCTAACACAGGGGAATGCCCTAACCAGTTAGCCTGGCTGTCGGTTCTGGGGCCCTCTCAAACCTTTGTATTAGTCCAGACCACCATTTTTGTTCTTAGCACATCCGAGGCATCGATAGTATGGTAAATCTCATCAGCACTCTGACACAGTGGAGACAGAAGCCAATTTCTCTGACAGTCCCTGGTAAAGTTAGAAATGTTGGACATATGCTCTAAGTGTTGCCCTCCCCAGGGAGAAAGAAGCTGGGGTCTGGGGTTTTGCCATTGCTTGTTCCGTGCTGAGCTGGCGGGGGGGAGGGGGGGTTATGGCAAGTCCTTGCATGCTAGTCTAAACCACTGTCTTGTTCTCAGTGGCCCCCAGACATCTAGAGTGTGTCAGGCCTCCTCGTGCTCTGAGACAGGTGAGACAGAAGCCAGTGCTTTGGGCAGCCTGCAGAAAAGTTGGGCTATTGGATGTGTGATCTAGCTCTTTCTCTCCCTGGGGAAAAGCTGGGATCTGCTTGCTCTGCACTGAGTTGGGGCGGGGGTGCTACAGTGAGTGCCTGCATGTTGGACCAAACCGACTTCTTAGTCTCAGCTGCCTCCAGGTGTCTAGGGTCTGTTGAATCTTGTCGACACAATGACAGGCAAGACAGAAGCCAATACTTCGTGTAGACCTCTACAACTGGAATACTAGACATATGGTCCAGTTCATTACTTGCCTCCTCAAGGAGAAGCTTGTTACTGGGGCTTGCTTGCCAATTGTATGGCGCTGTGCCATAGATAGGGATTCTAGCAGAAGGATGTGTCCGATTTTACTGCAGCCTTCAATGTGGCTGGTTTTACACACTCCAGGGGTGTAGAAGTCTCTTGGCTAGTTTCTAGATTTTTCACAAAGGGAATTGGTCTGTGTATTGTTGATGAATCAGTTTGTCCATGGGCTTGAAAATCAAGTTCTTCAGCCTTCAGCATGTTTATCTCAATCTTTACTTTTTTTCCTTTAATGCTTTTTGGGCCAAATATTGCCCAAATTATTCTTTCCTCACAGCCAAACTTAATTGAAAAACCTAATCTATGGTCACTGCCACCACTTTTGGTACCTCCCTTTCAGGAATCAGAAAAGAGACATAAACTCATAAAGTGTTAGAACTAAAAACAACTTTAAAAATCAATCAGTTTTACTTTCTTCAACAGTAAAATGAAGAGACCTAAAGAAATGAAGTAATGTGCTGACAGATAGGTAGCCAACTTTTGTTAACTTCAACTTACGAAATTTCTGTGGAACCCTAACTTTTGTGAAGAGGCCTCTGGATAATGAAGAAAATGGCCCTTGTGAATTTCATTTACTATATTTCATAAGAAAATATGTTGTTGCCTTCAAGCCAGAGTTAATATTGTGATACAGTTAGAGAGCTCTATATGTGTTTTGAGGTAAGAAGCCAAAGAAAAAAAGAGCGAGACCTAGTGAGCCATTCAAGTTATGACAGAAATATCCAAAAGTCAACTAAGCCATTAGCTTCTGATGTTATTTTACTGTAGAACAGTCTAACAGTTTATAATTGATATTATTGACTCTGAGCCACCCTAAAAATCTGAACTGTATTCTTTTTCGTAAGACAGTAGTGTGGGTAGCATATTTTAGGCTTCTAACACAGTTCAACTGTTAAAATGTTAGTCTGTGCGTATGTCTAAGCCAGTGTTGTGCAGTATGCTAGTCACTAGCTAAGTAGGGCTAGCTAATGTCACTGAGGAAATGAAGTCTTAATTGTGGTTAATTTAAATTAATTTAAATTTGAAAATAACGAGCACCTGTATCTACATCCTCAACTAAATTTTATGAACTCATAAACTAAATTTTGCGAAATTTAAACAAAAGTAGACATAGTTATTGGAAAACTTAAGTATGTTTGAAACGACTTGAGCACGTGTATTTATGTCCTCAAAACTTTATATTGATTACAAGCTGAAATAAAAATATTTTGAATGTACAGTTGACTTTTGAACAACAGTGTGGGTCCATTTACATGCTATCTTCTTTTTTTCAGTAAGTATTCAGTCATCCCTCTGTATCCGTGGGTTTTTCATCCATGGATTTAACCAACCATGGATAAAAAAGTTTTTTTTGATCTGCAGTTGGGAATCTGTGGATGCAGAGAGCTGACTGTATCCATTGTTCTGTGTCATTTTGTATAAGGGACTTGAACATCGAACTTTTGGTATCCACAGGGAGTCCTGGAACAACCCCCTACAGATACTGAGGGACAACTGAAGTTTCTGGGGAGTCAAAGTTATACTCGGATTTTCAACTATGTGCACGGGGTCGGTACACTTAACCCCGCATTGTTCAAGGACCAACTGTATTTGATTACATAAAATATTGTTATAGTTAATTGTACCTTTTAAAAATGTTGCAGGGGTGGCCAGTTAGCTCAGTTGGTTAGAGCGTGGTGCTCTTAACAACAAGATTGCCAGTTCGATCCCCACATGGGCCATTGTGAGCTGCACCCTCCACAACTAGATTGAAACAACTACTTGACTTGGAGCTGATGGGTCTTGGAAAAACACACTTAAAAAGAAAAAAGTTTTACCATTTTAAAATGTATTTACTAGAAAATTTAAAATTATATATGTGGCTCATGTTATACTTCTGTTAGATGGCACTTGCCTACCCTTGGGTAGTTAAACGATTATTCTTGTATCATAAATAGTTTTAGTGTTTCAACCTTTTCTCCGAAATATGATCATCAAGAATAAGTTTTGATATTTTCTAGCTAGTAGACCATTCGTTTCTTTGAGAAACCACCCTTTTGATAAATTAAAAGAGGAAAAAATAGCAACAATGAAGTTTATGGATAGCTTTATAAAAGCCTTTTCATTTTAGAGGATCAACAGTTAGAAGGTATCTTTATATACCAATAACAATTAATAAATTTATATGCTACACTCTTACAATGACTGACTTAGTGGCAAGTATAATCTAGTTGACCCTTGAGCAATATGGGTTTGAACTGCATGGGTCCACTTATATGCAGATTTTTTTCAGTAAAGACAGTTGGTCTTTGTTTGCTCCAGCCACATGGAGCTTCCTTTAGTTTCTTCCCCTCCAATTTTATTTTCCTTCTACAGTTTATCAGAGTTTGCAGTTATATATTTGTGTGTAAGCTCCATTAGAACGAGGATTGACTATTCATAATTTTTGTTTCCTCTGCCTATCAGAAAGCCTGGCACAATAGTAGATGATGAGTAAATACAGATAAATGGATGAGTCATTGACTGATTAGATGTTACTGAGCTTCCACTTCCCAGATATAAGTTGGATAATAGTAACCACCAATGGTAATTGAGAATTTAGTGAGAGTATTTGTTATGTTTGTTTACTTTTCCTCTGCTGATTTTCCTTTGCTTACCCTGGATAATATAGTGGATTGTACTTCAAGCTGTTTTCTGATCAGCTACTGTTTCTGTTATAATTTGTTGCAGCTAGTGTGTTAATTCATTTTATTTATTGAAAACTTCAGTAGCTATACTGTGCTAGATTGAATATGGATGGTGGAAAAACAGGGCTGGCAGGTTACATGCCCGTTGATGATTAAAGAAAAGTAAGATTATCACTGAAGAGTTAGGTTCAGCTCCAAGTAAAAGAGACTCAAAATCCCATTGATTAAACAAGGCAGAGCTATTTCTCTCTGACATAAAAGTCAGGACGTAGGCAGTCCAGGGCTTTTATGGCTGTTCTGTCCCACAAAGTCTTCAGGGACTTAGATCGTCTCTAGCCTACTGTTCCAGGAAACAGGGTGGATATGCCATTTGTCCTTTTAAGATGTTTTCTGGAAGCCACACAACACCTCTACTTAAAATGCTGGTGAGAACTTTGTCATGTGACTCCTAGCTACAAGGGAGGCTGAGAAGTGTCGTCTTTGTTCCGTGAGGCTCTGTACTTACTAAAAACTGAAGTTCTAGTTGAGTGGAAGATGGGAAGAATGGATACCGAATATAGGTCTTTGCGAAGAACATATCAGATTAATAATATGTAATACTAATATGTGTTAACTATGTGCATTACATAATGGAAGGGTTAACAATTTATTATTTATTGCCATTGCAGCGTACCAATTAGTATGTTAAACCACTTGAGATCTTCAGATAATACTTACTGTCAGCCATTTTGGAAATATGATTGAGTATATTTAAATGGCCTAGTTTATAAATATATTACATGCAGAGAATTAAATATGATCTGTTAAAGAATTTGAATTAATCATTTTTTAAATATACAGTTAACCCTTGAGCAACATGGGGGTGGGGCACCAACCTTCTCTCTCCCCTGTACAGTTGAAAATCTGCATATAACTTTTGACTCCCCCAAAACTAATAGCCTGTTGACTGGAAGCCTTACTGATAATATAAACAGTCAACACATGCTTTATATGTTACATGTATTATATATTGTATTGTTACAATAAAGTAAGCTAGAGAAAGAAAAGATTACGAAAATCCTAAGGAAGAGAATGTACATTTACAGTATTTATTGAAAAAAGCCCACGTATAAGTGGGCCTATGCAGTTGAAACTCGTGTTGCTCAAGAGTCAACTGTGTTAAGTGATGTTTTTACAGTGGCCATGTGTTCACGAGGAGGTGGGACCGCTATCGTAGAAAGTAGCTATTTCTTAATCCCACCCCATTTTCTTTTAAATTTGTTCATAAGACTTGAAAAACAGTCTTATGGACAGATGAGGTATAGCTCAAGAAGATTGTTTAGGATTCTTGAACTATGAGAAATTATTCTGAAACATGGTTTGAACGCGCTCTTTACCATCTTCCACCACAAACTTTTTGTCTTTTAATACTCAGAGACTAGCTTAGCACAGAATAGTCACTTAATATATCCTGAGTAAAATGTATTATTCTATGATAATCAATATGGATTCACAGATTTGTAAGAAATAAGTTGAGCTTTGGGTTGAATCTCTATGCAGAAAGGAAAAATCATTTGTGTCAAAAAAAAAAGAAATTCTGGTGTAACAAAATTAGGAACCTAAAAATAATCTTTCAGCATGTTAAATTTTTATCAATAAAATGAAGGTTTAAATGAGCTTAACCATTACGTGGTTCTGTGAAGAGTAGGAGTAAGCTTTTCATAGGATACATTTTAGCATAAAGAATAGAAGGATTATGAAGTTGTCAGGATTGAAATTGTTGGCTTACCAAAAACACTTACTCTGATTTGGCCTAAAAAGTAAGTGCCTCAAGAAAAAAACCACATTCCCTTGCCATTGTTCAACTGAAAAAAAACGAAAAAAACGAATGTTGAACCTGTTTTCGCAATCTGTCAATAATTTTTTATTGTAAGTAGTTTCTCCATTTCTAACTTCTTAAATACTTATTTACCTGTCTCCTTTTCCTTTAAGATGTGAGTTCCTTGACGTTAGGGGCCTGTCTTATTTAGTAGAAGATATAAAATAGTGCTGTATGGTGTTAACTTAAATAATAAAAAATATGGAAATATTTATTGGTATTTTTCATCTACCTTTGGTTATATAGTGTATCATGGGCCAGTACTTTCTACTCTTTCTCTTTGCTTAGACTATGAAGTACAGTGAATCTAGAAAAATGGAAATAACCTGTACTACTTCTTGCCTAAGTTTCCTGCTCCTCCTGCCCAATAATAGTGAGTAAATTCATGTCTGGTTACTGGAGTGTTAGCTTCTAACAGTCTCTCCAGAAGCCTGAAAAGGGTGGGGATTTAGCGACTGAATGGGGTCTCCAGCCCCCAGTTTGAATCACCTCACCAGCAGGAGCTCTGTACATGGCCCTTTATTTATTCACTGGTTTCACTAAGGATATCATTCAACTACCCTAAATATCCACAATAATATTGCTATACGCATTTTATTTAAACTTTACTGTGAATATAGCATTATAAAGTAGATTCTGTTAACGTCCTTTAATAATGTTGAAATGATTCCCAGAGAGGTTAAGTAACCTGTGGGAACCTGGATTACAATACATGCAGTTTAGCTACAAAGCTTACATTCCCAATCACTGTACTATTACAGTATTTCTTGTAGATAAAAATCTCAGGAGATTATTATTTTATAAGTATGGAGAAATTTAGGCTCAGGGAATTTAAGTAGCTTACCCAAGGACACAGCTAATGTATAATGGAATCAGAATTTGATCTCCATGTACCTAGGCTAACTCCTGAGCTCTTAATTTTAGCTGTCATCCTATATTACTGTTTTATATCCTGTCAACTGCTACATTTAAGTTGCTCACCTGCTGGAGGTACAAAACTCATTTGCTTGCACCTTAATGCCTCCCATGTTTTCTAATTAAAGTGTTTGTGTTACATATATGTATAAATCCTCTATTGTGTTTTATAATTTTACCACTTTATTCCAGAGTCTTATGACATAATAGAATTCATCTATTGAAATTATTTACAGATGGAAGAAAGTGGAAGGAAACAAAATGTATATAACAGCCCCTGCCTTCAAAGAGCTTTTTTCTGGTTGGGAAAGACCTAAGTATGGTTCTTAAATTCTGGCATTCTTATCCATATCATTCTAGGGTTTTTTTCTCTTTATGTTTTGATAAGTGGCTTTAATGCGAGAGTTAACACCAGCCCTGAAATACTCCTTTAAAAATAGCTTATTTGGGACTATTATTGCAATAAATAGTATATTTCTTTGTTACTCAAACTTTTCACAATCATAGGTTACCTGTTTTTTAAGATCACTTTTACAGTCTGGAATTACAGGTTGCAAAGATCTTGTGTGTATATGCATTCTCTATTAAGTGGAAGCAGAATAGATTAGAAAGAGCATGTGTTTGAAATTAGGCACTTTACAAATTTGCATGACTTCGGATAAAATACTTAATTCTGAGTGTGTTTTCCTCTATAATATGGGAATGTAGTAAGGTTATTGTATTAAATGAGAAAGTACACCACCTAACACATCATAAATGTTCAAAATAGCTATTTTGTTTATTAATAAAAATTCTAGTTGATAGAAGAAAGAACAGAGATTGAAGGGGAACCATGGTATTTTCTTTGTAATTTTGCTCTTGGGAAATATCCCCATCGTTGAGTAAACAGAGAAAGCGGGGGAAGCCAACTATAAAGTGGTAGTTTTTGACACTTATTTGTAACTTTAGGAATATTAATTTTATAGGGGAGGGAGATTCTTTGCTTTCTTTGTGTTACCCTGTGCCTTTTTGATATAGATAATTCAGTACCAGGAACTTTGCACAATAGTTTTATGTAGTTATTTAATAGATTATTAAGGCTTTATTCCATTTCCAGATGGGAAGATAGAATTATTTAATTTCTTCAGTGAAAATTCAGGTGATCCATAGAATAAATTTTAGAGTTAAGATTTCGACATTATAAAATTTTTATTTTTTCCTTTAAAACATATGACTTGATTGATTACATTCAACTTAGAAATTGTTAGTAAATCTTAAATTTCTTTTGTTTAAACTTCTTTGCATCCTTGAAAATAACATACATCTGGTAGATTTTAAATGGTCTTGGTAAAAAAAATAAGACTAAAACCTTAGGTTCATGGTTTTTATATTATCATAAAATATTTCTCCTTCCTCTCTAATTCTCTTACGTGAACTCACTGCAGACATTCTTAATGCAGCTATCATTATAGGGTTAAACATTTGCCATATTCTAACATACAAAAGCAGTTAAGTTGTTTGGCATTGTTTACTTGCTAAAACCAGTGTTAGTCAGCAGAGGCGGTACACCAGATTTCCTTGTGGCTTTTAGTGGAAAATGTTAAAAGCACACTCATTTTTCAGTTACAGAATTTTTCAGTTTGTTCTGGCTTAGTCACAGAACTGGCATGAACCTTCTAATTGTGAAGGCAGTCCAAATGTACTATTTTTTTCTCCTGCTAGAGGAAGTTACATCCCCAGCAGTAGCTCAGATCTCTGGTAAGTGTAACATGTGAGCATTACTAGGCATTTCATCCTGCGGTTCTGCAGTCTTTGCTGTTCAGGCTGTCCCTCAGTTGGAATGCTTCTGTGGGGCCGATCCTGAGGTTCTATAGATATTTTCTAAGGACGTACTCATTTGGAGGAGTCAGTGGCGTTTTGCAAGATCATCTGAGGAACAAGAAAACATCTGAAATCTACTGAAAAGGATAACTGTAGCGGTTTTCACAGTGGAAGGAAACTGTATTGGCACAGAAGCAGATGATTGAATAAAGTAGTTGGTTGGCTCAAAGAAGATGCACAGTCTGCTGTTTTTTTCTCTGAATGAAGACTATTTAATGGAAGCTGTATTCATGTGGAGATCAAAGGAAACACTGGAATGATAAACTACGGGGGGTTTTTTCTCTCTCTTTTTAAATGAAAAGCCTGAAGCAGTAATTCGAGCTCAAATGCCTTCTAATTCCTTCGCGGCCTGCCCGTTCTATTAGGATTCCCCGCTCACACCGTTTCTGCCTGGTGCCTGTGCCCTTTTGCTGGAGCAGCCACGGACAACTGCCTGATGGAGAAAGAATGAATGTTCTGCCTTCTGCTATTGATAGGAATAAAGCTATCTGTGTTCCTTCTATTATGTGGGATACCTGGATTAATCAAGCTATATTCTAGTACCAAGAGTCCTATTGTCTCTTGGGGTCTGACTCATCACATGTAAATGTACTGCAGCTTTGCTATTAATGCAGACTGTTGTTTTTTTTCTTTCCCAAACACAGAAAGAATTGTCAGCCTTTGAGCTGCATTTTAAGAATTTGTGTTGAGCTCTAGATATATTTTTTTTCTGCATTAAACTAGTGAAGCTGAAGAAATGAAGACAAATTAGAAGTGGAAACAGAATAGTGAGATTTTGTTTTTTATTTACAATCATAAGCAAGCCAGCTACCGGTAACTATATGACCTTGCAGGCAAGAGTGGGGTATAGCTGTAATTATCTCTGTCACAGCAGTTGTTTCTCATTTCATTCTGCATTGTGTGGTGTTGTCACCCAAAACAATGATCTTTTTATGCAATTTCTGTGAGACACAGAGCAATATTACTATTTTGGTAGGGGAAAAATATTTTTAAATGAGCTTGTACTGGACTCAGTTGTAGTTATTGACATGTTGATGTGAAATTTAAGTATTGCAATAACCCAACAGAAAATAACAGAATTTTGTTGTTTTTAAGAAGTTGTAAGTTCTGTAGTCATAATTTTAAACTTCAGTTTTTCCGGTCATACTTACTAACTTTAAAAAACCAGCTGTGCTGTTCAGAGAATGATTCTAAGTGTTGTACAGAAGAGGAGGAAAAACTACTTGTGCTCTTGCAACTGTGACTTTTATCACAGAGCTTGGAATTTAGTATTTTAAAAGAGCGAATGAGTCGAGTGTGTATTGTTGTTTTGGAGGAGGTAGAAGATGAATCTCCTGAATTCATTTCTAAATTGCCACAGGAAAATAAATCCCTACATTCTCCATCTTCTGGAAGTGTATTGGTAAGATAAGAGAGTTTATATGTTTACTGTATTCTACTGAACTAGTAGGGCAAATTTTATTTTTTAAAAATAAATATAAGTTAATTTCTACTAGTTTCATTGAAAACCCAAATTAAAACAATATAGACGTATAAATATGCAATATTACTTGTGTGTAAAATTCACATCTCTGATTTTTACTTTTTCAGATGTTTAGACAAATTTTCAGACTTTACTTGCTATTTCTTAATATCTTAAGACTTAAAAAAATAATCTGAGAACAGTAGTTACGGCAACCACGTTTCTGTTTTCATTTTATGGTTTTAAAAACTGAGGTAATAATAAGAATGAGGAACTCCGTTTTAGGAACCGTTGACTACTGCCAAGGCACAGCCTTTTCTGTAATGAATTTTATGTGTTTACATGCAAGACTTTCAGAGGAAAAAGAATCAGACTTTATTCTTAATCTTATTTTTAGTGCTGTTGTCCATTGGCTTCTTGTTTGACTAGTATAATATGATACCTTATCAGAGAGGCTCTGTCGTTAATTAAGAAGTTGCTATATTTAGACATGCACGTGTTTGCCTCTCAATGTTATTCAGGTATGCAGTATTTCTTGGTCTTTGAATAGTGGTGATTTTCATCAATTGCCAGCTTTTCTTTCTTTGGATTTAGATCTTTATACATGTAATGCTAACCTTTGCAAGTTATTTTGATGTCCCAAACAGAAATTCTCAAAGAAGCCTTCTCTGTTGGACTTCAGCATTCACTGGGAACTGCTTATTGGACAAGTTGCTTCCCACAAGTAGATGATGTTGAGATGTCACACTTGTATTCGGCAGAAACTTTCTTTTTACCGTATATATAAACAAAAGGCTTGCACTCATAAAAAACATAATAAAAATCTGTGTTTATTATACCACCTAATTTTTGTCATACTGAGCTGACTTTTTTTAATTAGGCCTCATTCTTTCCAAGGAGGAATCCTGTATTTTCATCTGATTTGACTTCGTGAAACTTTTGATCAGTATCAAAAAAACAAATATTTGTTGCTATAGGGAAGGAAAATTTTAGATTTAGAAGTTGTGTGGAAATATCTTTAGAATCATCCATGTGCTGTGATTAATGTTTTTATTACTCTCTTATATTTTAGCCATCACTGGTGCAAGCTATATTTAATGGAGATCCTGATGAAGTTCGAGCACTAATATTTAAGAAAGAAGATGTTAACTTTCAGGTAACACAATTAATTCACTGATACCAGCCTTTAAGCCTACTTTTAAAAACTCTTTCCTAGAGTTAAGAGTTTTGTTTAAAAGACATAACAATTCTGTAACAGTTTTTTTTTTTGTTTTTTTTTTTTAAGTGAGATTAGAAGGGTCTTGAGGCAAAAAAGGAAGGGACTGGACATATATTCAAGAGAACAAGGAGCCAGTGAGGGTCCTTTTTCCCCCCTGGCTTGTTACTTTGAAATAATTCACAGAAAAGTTGAAAAAATACTTTGAATACCCATATACTCTCCACTTAGATATAGCATTGATGACATTTTGCCACATTTGCTTTCTCATATTTACACAGATTTTATATATTTTTTCTTTTTCTTCTGCTGAATCCCATTTGAAAGTAAGTTGCAGATATCTTGACAACTCACTGTTAGTTACTTGTGTGCATTTCAGATGAGGGTTCTTTTTTGTGAATTCAAAATAAAAGACATTTCTATTAAGTTTATAACATATCTAAACTTGATTATGAGATCATATTTGCCTACTGTAAATAATCCTGGTGAACATTATACAGAATGAGTTCATCTGTTTCAATCTCTAGGCAAAGAAAGACATATTGTTTGAAAAGTCTCTAAATTTAAGGGTATAGTGGATTTAACATTCAGGACTAACATGAGGGACAATTTTAGAAAGAATGGATATGTGGATAATTTCCTCTCTCTTTCTGTATTTTCCAGTGGCCAATAGTTTATTTAATTTACTAAATTGAGACTGAAAATATGTAATTTACTATAATTTCAAATTCATTAATGTATATATTTTAGAAACAAATGTTTTCAGTACATTTTTCATAATTTAGTCCTCTGAATTATGGAGGTTGGAGGAGGCCATGATTCATAAAGTCACTATAGCAACACTAAAACAGATGACCTGGAAATGATTGGTAATTCTAAGAAAGCCCAACCCTGAAAGCTCATCTCGAACTCTCATCTTTCCACCGTTCTTTCATATAGTATCACTGTGACTAATAAATGTTAGGTAGATACAAAGCATTTATCTTAGTTTTTAAAGTTGGATTATTCAGATAGATTTGAATCTTTGGCTAAAATATTCATTCTAACATCGGGTAGTGATCAAAAAGCTATCACTACATTTTTTTCTTAAACCTTCCTATGTATGTTGCCTTTAAGTTTATATTTATTGGAAACATGCATCTAAGTCAGGATTTATTGTTTTAGGTTAAGTGAAGTTCATGGTCACTTTATCTAATTGGGTTGTTCTGGAGAGTCTACTTTTAGGACAGAAAATAGTTATAGGTATAGACTTAACTTATAAAAAGAAGGAAAACAGCTTTCTGTTCTGTTTAACTCTAGTTTGTTTGTTTTTTAATAGTACTAACAAAGTTTATTTTGGTGAGAAACTTTGGACTACACTCCTACTTAACCATGGTTAATTCCTCCGTTGTTAACAAGGTCTCATTATAGACAACACTGTTTTCTGCTGTATTGATCAATTTATCCTAAATTTTAAAAAGTTTACTCAGAATCATTTTTGAGCATCAGTTTATTCTGCTGTGATGTCCTTGGTAGCTATTGTGTATGTATAACTAGTGTGTGACCCCACTAACTTTTATGAATTTCAGCTTCTACTTACAGATTCCTTTTTTTACATATGTTTAACCATCATTTCTTAATATCTCCTAGCTTGTTCCCTTGCTCTGCAACTTGGGGCAGAACTAAAAACTAAATTAGTACTGTACTTCAAATCAGTAGGCCCTTCTTGAGGGTGACTCTTCTGTTGTGTTCAGTGATTCGTGGGTTTTTGACAAATATTTTTTGTGGTTGCTTTTAGGCCTTTTGTGACTCAGTAATTGGGAATATTATTGTAATTATAAGATTTGTTAAATCTTTGGCCATTTTTCTAATTCAAGGTGGTAAATTTTTTCTGTTCCTATTGTCCTCTATGGGATTTTAAAAAGTGTGTGTGTGTGTGTGTGTGTGTGTGTGTGTAATAAAACACTGTTTTTGTCATATGAAATCCACTGACTCTTGATAGGTAATAAACTATTTTTAAGCTTTATGTCGGTGTGACAGTGGTGTTTTTCTAAAACAGATTTATTTAAATACATAGTTCAGAATAACATCTGACTTTTTGAAACTTAAATTTTTAATAAATTTTTAGTGTGTGTTAAGAGTTCAGATTTGTTTTCATATTGTTAAATAAACATTGTTATTATTTTAGTTTCTTCAGTCATATCCCAAAGTTCTGAATACTGTGGACCTCTAAAAAGCATCTTTCTTAGTAACACACGTAATTGATTTTTAACAGAACTCTAAAATATTATGCCTTCATATTATTTAGTCTGAGAAGGAAATCTGTTGTAGAAACTATAAGGCAATTTTACTAGAAAATAGTGGAGTAGTATATTTGGAGGCTTTGGGACACAAATAATAGGCTACCTGGCTAAATACAGGTTTATTCCTTTTATAATAATTTAATCCAGAGCAAGGTGATTTTGGGGGTTGGTTAAAACAGTAATGTCAGAGCTCTGGATGAGCTTCTCTGTGAGACTCTTGGCTTTCTTTCTCCTCTTGGTGAAGAGATTACTGTTGCATCCTGTACTCAAACAACCAAAGAAAGTGCAAAGTAGACTCTCCCTATACATTTCCTTTCTTTTCTTTTTTTAATAAACAAAAACTTGTTTTCCAGAGTCTCACAAAACTTCCCCTGGCGTTCAGTTGGCTACAAACCCACTCTAAACCAATCCAACAGCCAAGGTAGAATGGGATTAGCTTTTTGCTTAGATCAGTCATTATTCATTGCCTGGTTCATCCCCTGGGGTAAAAATAGAGGATTTCGTCACTGATTATATTCCATATCTGGAGAAAATCAGCATTTTTATAGGAAAGAATAAAGGAGAAATAGTTGTTTGGATAGGCAACCTAATAGAAGATTTTTGATACCCTGTAAACAGTTGAAATAGCAAACTTTTGGAAAAATAAAAGTCACTTGAATGTGGAAAAAGTGCTACAAACCAAAAATATGAAACAGTCAAAAAGACAGAGTGGTATACACAGTGAAAAGAACAATTGAAATTTAACTTGAAAGACCTAAGTACTGGTTACCTTCTTAGCCTTATTAGCTATACTACTTGAGCAAATCCATTTAATTTCTTCAAGATTCAGTTTTCTTTTGTTGTAAAATGTGGGTGGGTACATTAATAGCCTTCAGGACGTTTTCCTACCCCAAATTTAGGATGCTCTAAAAATTCCAAGTGACCTTGGATGACCTGCTTTGCCAAGAAGGTTTATTTGTATTTCTAGATTTATGTGACCAAAATATTAATAATAATAATTAAATGCTTTCCCCTGGGATTTATTCGAACTAATGCCATGTTGTGGACCCCAAATAATTTAAACTGCAATAGTAACACATTTCAGAGTAAAGGTCTGCCTTTATAAGAAAATTATTTTCTACAAGTAGAAATTGGTTTTTCTCTATACAGAGTGATAGAAATTGGTATTAATTATTACTATTCCAGAGACAGTAATATGTTTAAACCTTTTTATGTTACTTGATTTAACTCAAGAATCTTGTAAAATTGGTTGGTTAACATTTCCAGTCTACCAAAACTGAAACTCAGAAAGGTTAAAAGTCTCCAGGGTCAGTATAGCTGGAATTTGAACCCATGTAGGACTTGACAGTAACTGGGGAAATAAAGTAAATTGGATAGCAAAAAATATTTTTTCTTTTGCCAAATAGTGCCATAAAGCAATAATGGTTCAGAAATGGATTTTTTTCCTTCTAAAAGTTATGTCCACATTCTAAGGACGTCTACCTTTTAAACTAATAACAAATGTGATTATAATTTTCATGATGCCAAGTGCTGTTAAATTTTAGAATTGCAAATGAGTAAATACACAAGCCTCCCTTAGTGCCATATTTTTTGGTTGGATAAATAAAGTAGTATCAAAGTAGTATCAAACTAGAGGTAATTATAATCTAGCCAACACTGTCTTTAGTGTTTAAAACAGAGAAAGACCTAGATTGACCCTTTTTAAACTCAAAATAATTGATTTAAGAGCTAGTCAGTATATCTTGCTGTATTATATAACTGAATATTTTTTACAACGCTGCATTGTATGTATGTTTTACTTATGACTTCTGAATTTAGATGCACTACTTTGTCATTCAAAATAATTTTGGGATTGGTTTTGCCAGAGTAGTCTTCCAAATCATTAAAATCTTTAAGCTTTCAAAAATACTTTCTAGGATCCTTGAGGCGATGTTGATTTTTTTCAGGTGAAGTGCTTGGCAAATACATACTTATGCATGTATATGTACATCATATCACACAAGCACATCATTAATTTTCGTTATTATTGTAAAAATATTGTTGGCAGTTAACAGAAAGTAGTAAACCCTAAATTCACAAAGGTTGCCTGAGTTCTACCCACCCCTCATCCTTCACAGAGTTCTGTAGTCTTTTCTGGAAATTAGCAAGATGTGCTCTAAATCTTTAACATTAGTCTTTTTCGTGACTATATGTCTCTTCTGCTGGTTTGCAGTTGATGTTCCTAAATTCTTAAAACCTCTTCACTCAGTTATCTGAGATTATGTACACTCTGTGTCCTAAAATGATGTGTGTATATGGTTTTCTGAGCTACCAACAGAAATTAGTGTTGGAGCTCACAACCCGCTAAGCCCCATCCCATGTGTACCTACCCGGCTTCTGGCTGGCTTCCATCTAACATAAGGTGGAAAGGATGGGTAAAGGAGAACCAATTCAGCTTCCCCCCAGGAGAAAATTCCCAGAGTTTCTCTATGTCTAGAAACTGCATTTCTAGTCTTGCCAGTGCTTCTCGATTCCAACCTCAGATTTTAAACATTTTCTTCACTAATGTTCAGATTTCCCCCAAGATCTATAAATGAGTGTATGTTCTATGTCATTGTGACTCAGTGGCTATTGTAGTAGTCCTGATACAAAGAAGGTGTTGTCTAATGAAACCAGCTGGGCTTTTTTAAATTAAGTTTATTGGGAGTAACACTGGTTAATAACATTATATAAATTTCAGGTGTACAACTTTGTAATACAACATCTATATACTCTTATTGTGTGCTCCCCACTCAAAGTCTAGTCTTCTCTCACCTTGTATTTGACCCCTGTTACCCTCTCCCTTTTCCCCCCACCTCTTTTCCCCTCTGGTAGCCACCATTCTGTTGTCTGTATCTGTGAGTTGGAAACCAGCTAGTTTTGTACCTAGAAACTGATGGTGACTTTTTTTGTATTCCATCCATGTTACAGTTTCCTATTTAGCATATATGTGTTCTACACCTTTTTTCATCCCCAATATATTTTAGGAATCAGTCCATAAAGAGCTTACTCATTCTTTTTTATAGCCATTATAGTTTTGAATTATATGTTTATAACAATTTATTTAACCAGTTCCCCTCTTAGAGGGCATTTGGGTTATTTTTAATCTTGCTGATTGGTAATAAATGGAATCTTCTCACCAACTAAACAAAAATTCTGCTTCAGTGGACAAGCAAAAATTCTACAATGTTTGTATTTATTATGATTATTAAATATATTGTCAACTTCCCAAATAGATTAAATATCCTCTAAGTTCTCTGTTTGAAGTAGTTGTGGTGGAAATGTATATATAAATTGGTGTATGTGTAAATAATGGTATTCTTTATAGAAATCAAGTATCTTTATTCGTATACTCAGAAAAAATAATCCTGATGATTTTTATACTTATATGTAAATAAAGATGATATTATATAGTAAAGCAAAAATGTCATAAATTATGTCCTAAATTTCAGACTGAGCTGAAGTTACTAATTGATATGATAGGTCTCAGCTGGCACCTCAGCCAATTTTTTTGTTTTATTGAGGTATAATTGACATACAATAAATTGCATGTATTTAAAGTACAATTTCATGAATTTTGACATGTGTGTACACCTGTGAAACTATCACCACAATCAAGATAGTTAACATTCCCTTCAACTCCCAAAAGACTCCATCTGCCCCTAACCTCTGATCTCCTTTGTGTCACTATGGACTGATTTGTATTTTCTGGACCTTTGTATAAATGGAGTTATGCAATATGTCCTTTTTTGTCTAGCTTTTTTCCACACAGCATAATTATTTTGAGATTCATCCATATTGTGGCATGTATTAATAGTTCATTGCTTTCTATTGCTGAGTCGTATCCCATTGTATCAATATACAAAATTTGTTTTTTCACTCACCTAACTATTGATAGACATTGGAGTTGTTTCCCTTTTTTCTTTATTACAAATAAATCTACTGTGAGCATTTGTATACAAGTGTTTGTTTCTTGGGTAAATATCTAAGGGTAGAATGATCAGACCATGTGGTAGGTATATGTTGAACTTTTTAAGAGACTGCAACTGTTTCCAAATTTGTTGTACCATTATATGTACATTCCCACCAACTGAATATGAGAATTCCAGTTTTACCACATCCTCTTTTCAAGTGTTTTTGCTAGTTTCTTTTTCTTATTCTTTTCTTACTCTTGGGTTTTGAGAGCTCTTTGTATGTTCTGGATACAAGTCTTCAATCTGTGACTGCATTTTCATTCTCTTAAGAGTGTTTTTGAAAAGCATAAGTTTTAAATTTTGATGATGTCCAATTTATCACATTCTTTTACGGATCTTGGTTTGGTGTTATATCTAAAAACAATCTGTCTCAGTGTCATATAGATTTTTCTCGTGCTATCGTCTAGAAGTTTTGTAGCTTTAAATTTCACATTTAGATCTGTAATCATTTTTGAGTTAAAATTTGTATATGGTACAAGGTAAATATCAAAGTTCACTTTTTTATATATGGATATATATAATTGTTTAAATACTTGTTTAAAAGCCTATACTACTTTTCTTTGTTGAATAGCCTTTGCATCTTTATCGAAAATTAGTCGTCCATAGATAGGATCTATTTATGGACTATATTATGTTCCATTGATGTATTTGTCTAGCTTAACGCCAATACCACACTGTTATGGTACTGTAAGTATTGAAATCACCAATTTTTCCTTCTTTTTCAAAATCGTTTTGGCTTTTCTAGGTTCTTTGAATCAACATGTCAATTTCTAGGAAATAGAAAAGGAATTGGGATTGGGTTGATCTGTATAGATCAACTTGGCAAAATTAATGTTTTAAAAATATTGAGTCTTCTGACCCGTGAACAAGTTATATCTCTCCATTTATTTAGGTCGTTCATAATTTCTCAGCAAATTTTGTAATTTCACTGTGCATGGCCTTTTACATCCATATTTTATAAATTTTGTTACTACCTTAAATGTTGTTATTTAATTTCAAAATAGGCTAATTATTCTGTACTACTGAGGTAAGTTTTTCCATAGTACTCTACCCAGCGCTCTAGGAATGAGGAGATTTTTCAGTTTAGCCGGTGGGAACAGGGCATTGTTCCCTCTAATCCATACATTGTCACTGTGGGTGACATCACCTCCAACTGAGCAAGAATTGGTTTTGGGGGAGGATGTATGTGTGATAAATCTTACATATTACAATGATTTGTGGCCCTCCAAAGGGCCAGAGTTGCACAAGTTAGGTACACCATGACATTAAAATGCCATAGGGTCAGTCAATTAGGGAAAAAAAATGTTTAAAAATGCTCCTGGGTCAGGGTGACAGGAAAAGAAAGTTGAGAAACACTATTTTAATTATTTTGGATTATTCTTTTCACCAGTCTCAGGTAGAAGACTTACGTACATGTGCTGCGCAATACTTAGCTGAGTACATGAGGGGATATTCTGCAGTTCTCTGGGATTCTCTCCTTGTGCCACCCTCCACTCTGTTACTCTCTTCTGAGAATTCTGTCTCTGTGTTCTCCCCAGACTGTCAGCTCGATCTCAACTCAGGGAAATAGCCTGTTAAAAATATACGTAGCTCTGTAAAAGCCATTTTATTAAAACAGCTGACAGACATTCCACTGAATGTTTTCATATTTACACTTTACATATTTTGTGAAATGGCTATTTTCTGTTACCGCCCAGCAGTATTTTTGACCTAGAAATAATATGTATTAGTTTTCTAAACAGTTGGATTGCTTTTGATAATTAAAATTGCCCAATTATAGATGCCATCACCTCTACTTCCTTTTATTTTTATGGAACCTGGTTTTGGTATGTAATTTTGGTGTTTTATTTTTCTCTTATGAAAAGCAAGAAAGCCTTAGCCTAGGAGGATCTGATTACTGCTAAATCTGTAGGAGAGAGTAAATTCAGTATTTAGAATAGGGTGCTCTGTGGATTTGTCTATTTAATGTTACCACTGATAGGCAATGTCTAGATTACAACATTAATTAATACCTAGATTCTAAACTTTCTAAATAGAATTTGCCTCAGGGTAAGAACCATGCCTTAGAAAAGGGATCTTAGTGATGGAATAGCTAAATCATTTCTGTTACAGATAAAGGAAAACTAAGGCCCTTGCAGTTTATTTGATTTGGTCACTAACATCCAGTTTAGTTTTCTGTCCATGTTGTGTCAACCCTCAGTCCTGCTTAGGTGCTTAGTATTACAAGAAATTTCTTAGCGTTACTCTTGTTAGTATAAGTATATAAGCCCTTAGTATATACTTGCTGGCTTAATTTGGTATAATTTGGTGTGTTGGTTCATTCCCTTGACAAATTCAAGCCAGTTGCTGTGCTGAGTGCTGGGGAGACGAGGCACATGTGTTTTTCACCCCTGCTCTTCCATGCTCGTTCCTGACTCAGCATGTCAGTTTTGCCCACGTTGCCTCCAGCTCCCTTTGCCTCATGTTGAACTTCTGTTCATTCTTCAGGTTGCAGCTTATAGTATACAGAACTCTAAGACGGTCCACGGGATTCTCATCCCCTGGTGTGTTATATATTTTGTATAATCTCCTGCAGTTGACTTTAGGAAAGTGACATTAGCTGCATGGACCTGACCTAATTACATGAACTCTATTAAATCTGAATCTGGAGTCGGCAACAAGGGGAGTAAGGGATTTGATGTGAGGCAGGTCCTCTGTTGCTGACTTTGAAGATGGGTCACGTGGCAAGAACTGTGGCAGTCTGTAGAAGCAGAGGGGCAACAAGTCCAAATAGCTGATACATGGGTTGTCGTGTGTACGCCAAAGTACCTGTAATAGCCACAGTCGGATTTGGGAAAGGAAGCTAAACTTCTTGTCCATCCCACCCAATATCATGTATTCACAAAGAAAATATGTTTTATTTGAATTACATAATTTTAGATTATCTACTATGAAATTTAGTGATTTCATTAACGGTAGGTTAATTGCTAAATATATATACATTTTCCATAAAATTAGTGACAAACCCTTGATGTGTTTTTTCATATTGTAATATTATTTGTTGCATAAAACATGTAAATTATACAAATATTATAAACTAGTAATGTACCATTTTTTCTTTGGTAGTTTTCATAGAGAATCAATGATTTGTATATTGCTTACCAAAGCATGTTCTCTTGTAGAAGCTCAAAAAATAATAAATTAATCATTTTAGAATACATTTATCTTTATATGTGAGAAAAAATGTCAGTTACAAAATGCTATATGTTAAGTTTTTATCATTGGTTTGGGAGATAAATATGTACTGTGAGGGTGTTGGGGGTTTGTTTACACAGAAACTAAATTCCATTAATTTTTTTTTGTTTGGGTTTTTTAAGACTGCCTTGCACCGATTTCTGGTAATAAAATTTCTGTTTTTATTCTTAATTATTTTGTGGACTCAAATTTGTGGTTGTGGGAAGGGCATGCGTACGAAGAGTGTGAATAGCTTTCTTTTCCAGTTTTCAGGTGATTTGTTAATTTTCATTTTCAGTAGTTCAGGAAAACAAAGCTTGCCAAACCAACAAAGAAAGCTACTGTTCTTATGCTATCATGTCGGAGTTCGTGTCTCCTGCCAATTTCTGATACGCTTTTCAAAACTCTTAATTCAGATGTATTTAAATTGATATTTTGGAAAAATGATGAAGCTCTAATGTCTAACTTTCTTCTCCATCTTTTAATCTTTTTAAAATTATGAAATATAACATGCTTAAAATATGTAAAAGATATGTGGAATATAATAAAATATTTAAATATATCCACTACCCAGATCAAGAAACGGAACATTGCTAGTACCTCAGGAGTGCCCTCTGTGCCCACTTCGTGATCAGGACTGTTTCCTCCCACCCTACAGTGTAGCTAGTGAGCTGACTTTCATAACAGTCCTTTTCTTAGTTTTATCATTTTGCCACTTAATTATTCCCCCTAAGCAATATATAATTTCATTTTACAAGTTTTTTAATTAAATGAATCAGACCGCACGTATTCTTTTGGGTCTGGGTTCTTTTGTACGACAATATCTTGTTTTTAAAATGTATCTGTGATATGGATAGCTAAAGATTAGTCATAGTATTTCACTGAATACACCGTTTATTCGTAGTCTACTGTTTATGGGTAGTTGGGTTTCCAGTTTTTGCGTATTTTGAACAATGTAGCTATTCATAAGCATGTCTTCTGTTACATGAGCATGAATTCCTAAAGGGTATATATACCTAGGCATAGAATTTCTGGCATACATGCTAAGCATATATTTAACTTACTAGAGAATGCCATATTATTTAAAAAATGTATAGTCCCATGAGCACTGTATGAGAATTTTTATTGGTCCACATACTTGGACCAGGTTCTTAGTTTTTGTCATAATTCTTCATTTAGCCATTCTGTTTGCTATGTAGTACTGTCTCATTAAACTTGTAAAGTTTGAGGTTTTTTGAGGGTAATGTCAAGTATCTTTTTATATGTTTATTAGACATTCATATAGCCTCTTTTGTGAAGTGCTTATTAAATCTCTTGCCAGTTTTTCTTTTGAGCTTTCTCTTTTTTTTATTAATTTGCAACAGTTCTTTATATATTCTTGATATGATCCCTTTGTGAGCCGTGGATGTTGCAAATATCTTCTTCCATTCCAACATGCCTTTTCACTATGGTGTCACTGAACGTGCAGTCTTAATTTTCATGTAGTCAAAGTATTCAGTATTTTCCTTTATGATTAATGCTTTTGATGTTTAAGAAGTATTTCCCCAACTAAGTCATAAAAATAATATCCTATATTCATTTCTGAGAGCTTTATTATTTTGCTTTTTACATTTAGCTTTATGTTAATGTACTTGCAGTTAAATTAGGTACATGTGAGGTAATGTGTTTTTGTTTTTCCAAATGGGTACCAAATAAGTTGTCACAACACAGTTTAGTTGACCATATTTTGTTGACTATTTTCTTATTTTTGAGTTTTGAGAGGTCTTTATAGATTATGAATGCATGTTATCTGTCACATATGTGATTGCCAAATGTTTTCTCCAGTCTATACTTTGTTTGTTTATCCTCTTAACTGTGTCTTCCCTCAGAGCAAAAGTTCTTCATTTTTTTGAAGTTTAATTTATCAACTTTATGGATTGTGCTTTTGGTATCATACCCTGGAATTCTTTGCCCAACCTATATATTTTTTCCTATCTTTCTATAAGTTTTAAAATTTTAGATTTGGCAGTTAGATCTATGATCCTTTTTAAGTTAGCTTTTGTATTAGGTGTTAAGTATACATCAATGTTTATTTTCTGGCATGTGGATATCAAGGATCATTTATTGAAAAGATTATATTTCCATTTAATTGTTTTTGTACTTTTCGTCAAAAGTCAATCGATTATTTTTGTGTGCATTTATTTCTGAACTCTTTATTATGAATATGTCTTTCCCTTTTGTCATACTGCACTGCCTTGATTACTGCAGCTTTGTAGTAATTCTTGCAATCACCCGTGTTCTTTTCTTTCAAAATTGCCTTGACTATTCTAATATAGTCATGTAAATTTCAGGTTGTTAATATTTACAAGGAATCTTGCTGAGATTTTTGATTAATATTGCATTGAATCTATAGATCAAATTGACATCTTAGCAATAATGAGTTTTCCAATCCATAAACATGTTATCTCCATTTTCTTTAGGTTTTATTTCTTTCACGAGTGTTTTATAGTTTTCAGCATACGAATCCTGCAAATTTTTGTTAGGTTTATACCTAAGCATTTTTCTTTTATTTTTCTCTCTTTCTTTGATTCTTTTGCATTGTATAATAAATGTACAGTTTTTTTAAATTTGATTTCCAGTTAATGGAAATGTAGAAATAGTATGTAGAAATACAATTACTTTTTGTATCTAGACCTTGCATTCAGAAACTTTAATAAACTCATTCTAGGATTTTAAAAAATAGATTCCTAGTGATTTTCTCCACAAACAATATGCTATGTATGAATAGAAAACAGTTTTATATCTTCCTTCCCAATCTACATACCTTTTATTTCATTTTCTTGGCTTATTTCACTGACTAGGACTTCCAGTAGGAGAATGTATAGGAGTGACTGGAGTCGCCAGCCTTTCTGGGTTCCTGATCTTAGAGGGAAAGCATTCAGTCCTTCACCATGAAATAGGATATTAGCTGTAACTTTTGTAAATGCCCTTTATCAAGTTAAGGAAGTTCCCTTCTATTTCTAATCTGCTGGAGTTTTGTTTTTTTTAATCATGAAAAGATGTTGTTTTGTTAAATGCAATGAGCTTATGATATTTTTTTTTCTTAACTAGTCTATAATATGCTGAATTACATTGGTTGATTCTATTTGAAGGAGACTTGTAATTTCAGAATAAACCCCACTTGGTTGCGATGTATTATCCTTTTCATGTATTGCTGGATTTGCTAATATTTAGTTAAGGGATATCTATGTCTATGTTGATGAGTGATGTTAGTCTGCAGTTTTCTTGTAATAATCTTGGCCTGGTTTGGGTATCAGGATGATAACATAAAGTGGGAAGTGTTGCCTTTTCTGCTTTGTAGATGTGCCAATTGGTATTATTTCTTCCTGAGATGTTTAGTAGAACTCACCATTGAAACTCTCTGGGTTTGGAGTTTTATTTCTTGGAATATTTTTACCTATGAATTAATTTTCTTTTTTTTAATAGCTATAGGATTATTTGGGTTACTTATTTTTTTCTTGAGTAATTTTTGTGTCTTTTAAGTAAGGACTTGGTCTTGTCATCCAAATTGTGGAATTTTTCATACTATTCCTTAATCTTTTTCATCTTTGAGGTTTGTACTGATAGTCCTCTGTTTCATTTCTAAATCTGCTTCTGTCTTTTTTTCTTTTGTCATTCTGGCTAGAGGATTATCAATTTTATTGTGTGATTTTTGTTTTTTTCCCCCCCAAAGTAAACAGCATTGGGATTATTAATTTTCTCTGTTGCTTTCCTGTTTTCACCTTCATTGATTCCTGCCCTTTGTCATTTCTGTCCTTTCCCTTGCTTTGTGGTTATTTTATTCTTTTTCTGGCTTCTTAAGTGAAAGATTATTAATTTGAGAACTTCGTTTGTGATAGAAAATGTAATAGATAAATTGCCCTCTAATGGCTGATTTAACTTCATCCCATAAATTTTGATATGTTGTAATTTCATTTTCAGTAAGTTCAAAATATTTTCTAATGCCTCTTGAGATTTCCTCTTTACATGGGTTATTTAGAATTAGTTTACTACTTTTATTCTACCTTACTATTAAAGTATCATGTTTCCCCAAAAATAAGACCTAGCTGGCCCATCATCTGTAATGCATCTTTTGGAGCAAAAATTAATATAGGACCCGGTCTTATTTTAATACAAGACTGGGTCTTATATAAGACCATGTCTTATATTAATTTTTGCTCCAAAAGATGCATTAGAGCTAATGGTCCGGCTAGATCTTATTTTCAGGGAAACACGGTATCTACTTTGATTTCTGTATACTTGGGGATTTTCCAACCATCTTTCTATTATTGATTTATAGTTTAATTTTGTTACGGCCAACGGCCAGAGTACATACTTAGTATGATTTCAGTTTATCTTAGTTTGTTAAGGTATAGTATATTGCCCAGAGTATGGTCTGTCTTTATGAATGTTTCAAGTGCAGTTGAAAATAATGTGCATTATTTTGTTCTTAGGTTGAGTGTTCTATAAATGTCCAGTTAGGTTCAGTTGATTGATAGTATTGTTCAGGTCATCTGTATCATTGCTAATTTTTCTCTTTACTTGTTTTATGCTGAAGTTTCTTGTAATTGTGGATTGTCTATCTCTCCCTTCATTTTTGTAAGTTTTTGTTTCCATACATTTTGAAGTTCTGTTATTAGGTGCATATACATTAGGATTATCATTTGATGAATTGACCCTTTTGCCATTATGTAATATCCTCCTTCATCCCTGGTAATTTCCCTTGTTCTGAATTCTATGTCTGATATTATTATAGCCACTTTAGCTGTCTTTTCATTACTGTTTGCATAGTATCTGTTTTAACATCTTTTTACTTTTCGCATATCTATATCATTATATTTAAAATGATATAATGGTTTCTTGTAGATAGCGTATGATTAGGTAATGGTTTTATATCCAAAATAATCTGTTCTTTCAAATGGTGTGTTTAGAGCTTTACATTTAATGTGTTTGTTGCAGTGGCTGGAGTTTGATCTCCCATTCTATTATTTTTCTTTGTCTCTTTTCATTTTTGGTCCTCTGTTCCCTCTTTCCTTCCTTATTTTGGATTATTTGGATATGTTTAGTACTATTTTTATGTTCTTTTTGCATTTTTACCATCTCTGTTTATTATTTTCTTGATAGTTGATCTAGGGGTTATAGTAATAATATACATATATATCTTTTCACAGTGTATGTAGAGTTAATATTTTACCACTTTAAGTTAAAAAAACACAAAAAACAAAAGCCCTTGCTCTCCCTGCTTTATGTCAGAGTTGCCAGGTAATCTATGTAATACATTAAACTCCTTGCCAGGTAACATTAAAATATTTTGCTTTCAATAAATTGTGCTTCCTTCATGCTTGAAGATCTGTGTTTCTTTCCCTCTGGTATCATTTCTTTTCAGCCTAAAGAACTTCCTTTAACATTCTTGTAGACGAAGTCTGGTGGGAATGGAATTTTTCTATTTCCTTCATCTGAGAAAGTTTTTATTTTACCTTCATTTCTAAAGGACGTTTTCATGTGATACAGAATTCTTGATAGTTTTTTTTTTCTTTTTTTTTTTTTTCAGTTTTCTGGTCTCCATGGTTTCTGATGAGAAATCAATCCAGTCATTGGAATCTTTCTTTTATATGTAACTTATCTTTAAAGCAGCCTGAGCAAAATGATTCTTGTCTTTATCTTTGGGTTTTAACATTTTGATCATTATGTGTCTTGGCATAGTTTCCTTTGCGTTTATCCTATTTGTGCCTTACTAAGCTTCTTGAATCTGTAAATTTGTGTCTTTTACCAGAATTTGAGAAATTTCCAGCCTTTATTTCTTCAAAAAATTTTGTGTACCAGTTTCTCCTCTCCTCCTGGGACTCCAGTGAAACAAATGTTAGACCTTTGAAATTGTCCCAGCTGGTATTGTGTTAAATAACAGATAGACATACTGACAATTTTCCTGCATAAAAGGGTAACAGTTTTTATAAAGGTATTGACAGTCTGTTTGACATGTAACTAAGGGGGGAATCTGCTTTGGATTCAACTGCTAAATGAAAAACAACATGTAAATTATATAAAACACTTAAAAAGAATATAAAAAATCACTTAAAATCATTACCACACAAACTGATTTTAAAAATATTTTCATAATTTAATAAAATGGGTAATTTTGTTTCCCACCCTCAAAAAAGGTTTCTGTGTGTGGTATATTTACAGACCCATATTGATTTCACCAGTGTCTGCCAACCATGAGTAAGCCATGTTCGTGATTTGCTGGTGCTGCATGTTCAGATTGTCTTTATTTGAGAAATGTATACTTAATGTAACAGTTAAATATCATGGCTATGTGTGGTGTATGTGCATGCATTTGTGAAAATCTAGATTTCTTTTTCGCAGCTTGTTATTGTATAAAATGTCATCTTGTGCTCAAGATTAATATTTAAAGTTGTGTAAGGTCATGTTTGAGTAGCTTTGTTTATGGTAGATGTTTATGAATGGAGTCAGTTATCCTTTTTTCACTCCAAGGCACTGATTTAATCCCCAAAATAAGCTTCCTCAAGTAGTATAATTAGTGAAGTTATTTGTTAGATATATCTTCCTTGTTTACTAGCCATAAATGAAACTTAATAATTTGTTTACATATATAAATCTTTCAGTTACATGTATAGTCTAATGCAATGTGATATTTTTGTGTTAAAATAATTTATCTTATGTTAGATTCTCCTGTTTCTCCTATTTTATGTGATTTTCCCAAGAAATGAAAATCTCTCGCTTTTCTTCCTAGACTTTGTACTGTAAGCGTCACCTAATTGTAATTAACCCAAATTGAAGGCTGTAAAAAAGAATATTAAGATTGTCGTGCTGTGGAAATTTTTTCTCAAGTGGGACCATAGTTCTATAGTTACAGAAGCGTGATGAATCCTTTGTTACTGCTGTGATTTTTTTAAATGTTATTTTCTAAAATGCAGCATATGTGCAGATATTTATGTATAAACACATGTACGTGAAGAATGATTGCTACCTCATTTTTGCTGTTAACTTGTTTAAACTATCAAGGAAGAGAAGAGGTCCAGAGTATAATAGCAAGAGGGACTTGGACCTAGTTAGTCAGGCGAGCTAGACTCTCGTCTGTGCCCTCCAGTAGTTCAGCCTCTCTGAGCCCTGCTTTTCTCATATGTAAAATGAGGTGATCGAACATGATGAACTCTAAGGCAATTTCTGTTCTTAATATGTTACTTAGACAACTCTGTAACTGTTCCATTTGTTTATGAATTAAACTATATCACTTAAGCCTAGGTTATTTCACAGCAATTTTGGGGGGTAAGGAGTGATACTTCAGCAGATTTTTAGCTTAGAATCCAGTTAATGTTCCTTTATCTTTTGCTACATTTTCACTTCAATGGGTAGTAACAAAAATTGATTTGAAATGTCTTCTCTAGGTATCTTGTTTGTTCTGATACTTCCTTCATACCACATTGTCTGGAAAACTCAAGAATCTAGAAAAAGAGAATATCAGAGTCTATATAAAAGTCACAAAGTGGCAGAAACTGGCTGCTTACTTATGTTCATTCATTTTCCCCCTTCTTCTAAGGTGCTGAGCTCTGATTTTGTTTGGGTATCTTATCCCTCACTTCACTCACTAGAAGATGACCCTGTTCCCACCTCTAGGGGTGATTAAGTGATTGATTTAGACATAGAAGGCTACAGGAGACCAGCCCATGAGAAGTGAAAGGAAGTTATGTGGGTGCCTTCTGGACCAAGTTTCCTCATTGCTTAAAAAGAGACACGGAGGAGAAAGCACCAGGGAACCCAGTCATAGGGGACCCCCAATATTGTGAGGTTTACCTTCTGGAGTCCTACTAGGTTCTCACAGTAAACATAGAGAAAACTCCCTTCATGCTTCCAACAGGGAGAGGGGAAAAGGGGCCATTTTGAAATATGCCAGAGCACTCTGTTCTTAATAAGATCTGCCCCCAGGGGAAACTAATTAACCAGGGCCTAACTTGCTGGGATATTATCAGAGCCTGACTTTCCTGGGAGAAGGGAAATGCCTAACTCCATCCCACTCTAGCCATCCTGTCCCACGGTTGAGGGTATGGGTGGGGGTACTGAAAACACTTGTGAAGTTCACAAACCAAAGGCACAGGCTCACAAAAAGACCTAATCGTAGAATGTAGACTCTCTCACTCAAAACACCTTATTGTAGTACTGCTCACCTTTTCACTTAAAGGAATCACTTTACAGCTTCTCTTTGGCATATCTGAATTGTTAGCCCCACTATGCTTACACTTTGCTGCCATTATTAAGTAAACTAAGTGTTACTTGAACGTAAGCACTGCAGTGGCCTGGTGGTTGATCTGATAATGGCAACAGCTACTAAGTGACTACCTAGCAAGGAACATACTGGACAAAAGGAAGATTTACTTCCTAGATAGGATTGTGCAAAATTTCATCATGCTACTCAGAACGGAGTACAATTTAAAACTTAGGAATTGTTTATTTCTGGAATTTTATAATACCCAGTCTTACTTTAATATAATATAAGACCCAGTCTTATATCAGGTAAGACTGGGTCTTACATAATGTAACATAATACTGGGTCTTATATTAATTTTTGCTCCAAAAGACGCATTAGAGTTGATGGTCCGACTGGGTCTTATTTTCAGGGAAACACAATTAGTTGATAAGCTAATTAGAGTCTGATGGAGGGAATCATAAAAAGTGACCTCTAAGCATTTTACTGTAATAAGTGTATTTATCAGCCAGTTTTAAATATTGGGCCAAGGGATTTTCATTGACAAGGTGGAGTTCACTAACAGTTCAGTGTTAATCTTCATTGCATAGACCATACCCCAATACATTATCTGTAACTCCCATTTTGGGATTAAATGATGTGAGAATTTAGACACTTAAGAATCAAACTTGGGTCCAAACCTCTCCATATGTTTTGTTTGCCTTAGTGTTTCAGTTGTCTCAGCCACACCCAATTCAACAGCACTTTTTTTGGTAGCTTGCCTTTATTGAGCCTTTATAATAAAGCATTCATTGCAGTGATCGTGGAAACAATTTACTTTTTCCTTCCTGTTTCATCAGTTTAAATAATATTTAAGTAAATCACGTAGTTATGATTACTGGTACAATTGGCACAAACAGTTGTAACAAATAACATCTTACTCTTGATAAACAGACACCCAGTGGTGGGGATGAAAGTGAATGGTCTTATTAGTGTTGCCCAGTAGTCAAAATACATGGTATGCCAAACTCACCATTAGTTTTACTCAGGAAACAGAATATTGATTAATCATGTGAGTCAGTTAAATGAAGGTTGGTTAAGAGCTTCTCATGTTTTATAATTTTAGATAACCATTCCTCTTTTGGTGAACATTTAAATTGTTTCCAGCATTTTGCTTCCTGTGATGATCAATAAATATACTTAATCATTTTGTTTGTACACACACAGGAATGTCTTTATCTAATTCCATGAAATAGAATTAGTATATATAAAAAGAGAGTCATTTTTTCATTAAAATATTGCTAAAAGCAATTGTAAATATTTTGTTGCCCCAGTTTCAATATTTAACTGTAGTAAAGTAAAATATGATAGGTTAAAAAAATTTTTAATTGACCAATTTGTTCCCCTTTTTTTCCCTTAAATTTGCTTTTTAGAGAGGGAAAACTGTTCGTGAGTCATAAAATACATTAATAGGATTCAAGGCATTGAGTCATAGATATCCGGACATCTCTCACTCATAAATGACTCATTTTGTGTGTGTGCTGTGTCTGTGGTTTATTCTGTGTAATAGATATGTTTCTCAATTTGAGTAGATGTGATGATATTTGAGCACTCTGGGGAAGTTTGCTGTTTAAATGATTAACACTGAACAGCCTTAATTACAATGATTAAGTTAGGACTCAACTTTCAGTAAAGTTTGATATTTAAGTTCTGTTTTAGTTTTTTCAGTGACTATTTGTTCAGTAATTTCTGTGCAGAGAATTCTTGCTAGGGTATATGTTGGAATAAAAAAACATGGTCTATGGTTAGAGAAACAAGAACTCCTAGCTTACTAAACAATAGTGATAGCTACGAGACCAACCTCCCTTTACTGGAGCACCTGTTACTATATAAGGATAAAAACAGTATCACAAATACATTAAAATTATATGAAGAAATATATGAAGAGTCAGCGATAATTGTGTTACACACATCTTTATAATACCTTTATGTACTACAGCGAAGCCTTTTAGGAATGCCTATGAATATTTTTAACCTCTCTTTTGACTAGCAGTTTTTTTCCTAATTTATTCTTAGTAGTCTTACTGTCCTTTCTTAGAGTAATTGGTGTATTGCCAAACTAGAAAATTACTACAATGTGAAATAATTTTTTTCTTTTTTTTAAATCTCGGAAGCTATACTATTCTAATGTGGTAGGAGACCACAAAATAATAAAAGGTTTAACTTCTAGACTATTAAGAGATACTGTGGTCTGGGTTGGTGGGGCAACTTTGCTCTCTAATCACTTGGGGTGTCGTTCTTGGCACTTTTCTGGGATGTCGGCCTACCTCTGCATGGCCAAAGTTGGCTCAGCTTCGCATCTGCCTCCCAACTTGTGGGAAGTGGGCAAGTATTAGTCCATCTCTAAGATGGTTTTCTTTTTTGTGAAGATGACTTGAAAGTTGTGCCTCTCACTTCGGCTCACATACTGTTGGTGCATACTAAGTAACAAAACTTCAAGGCAAGCGAGGAGAGTATTCTCTCACTGAGTGGGTCAATAACCAGCTAAAACTATTCACATGGACAAAGGGGAAAATGGACATTTGAAGACAACTAACAATCTGTCACAAAAGCCTGTATCAAAAAAAATTGGATGTAAGTTTCAAAATAAGTATTTCTAAATGAATAGCTTTCTCAGATGCAGCCAAGTCAGCAACACTCTGAGTGTGGTAACTTTAGAGAAGGTATAAATAAATATGAATTAAAAATCCCAGAATATGACTTTACCCTAAGATCTTGCTTTTTAAACTGGAGAACATTGTTGCTTAAGGGGAAGAAGTACCTGAAGCCATGCATTAGATGTAGCTTCTCTTCCTGTAGGAAGATTTGGAAGACTATGTATTTTTGGTATTTACAACGATAGGAATATATTTTAGAGCCAAAAATGAAATTGGCAGGAACTTTACGAAAAACCTTCAGATTGTTTTAAGGGATAATTTCAAATCGCCAGAGATATTTTTTCTTTTTGCCACTGTAGGTACTCTTGTGGAAACATTTTGATAAGCAGACTTGTTGGTTTGTTAAGGCTTGTTTTGTTTAATTAGGTCAACAACTTGAAACTGTGTAAAACTTTGGAAGTATATTGGCGTGGTGAGGCAGTATGAAGTACAGGAAATTTGCCCGTGTGTATCAGTAGCATAGGTATCTTTATTCAAAGAAACTCTAAGAAGCTATTTCTTTGTTATCTTAGATTTTTCTTTTATTCTGTGCTGCACTTTATACCATTCTTTTAAAGCCTTTTTTTTAAATTTAGGTTTTCCTTTTCCGAGCAAGAAAATACTCTGTTAATGAGACTTCCAAACTAGACTAGAGTTGTGGAAGTAGTAAGCTAGTAGTTAAGTGGTTTTTCTTCATTTAAAGTATGTTAAAATTAACTTTATATTGGAACTTATGTTCTACCTTTCCTTCTTATCACAGGACAATGAAAAGAGAACACCACTGCATGCTGCTGCCTATCTTGGAGATGCAGAAATCATTGAACTGCTTATTTTATCTGGTATGGTAAGCTCTGTATAAGAGCGCATCACATATTTTTGCCATAATTAATATTTATCAAATTTAATTGATTATTCATATTTGTTTTAATAAAATGAAACTTATTTGTTCATTCTACAAATACTGACCTCGTATCACATGCCAGGTATGTTCCAAAGGCTGGCATACATTAACAAAACAAAGATCACTGCCCTTGTGGAACATATATTCTAATAAAGAAAAACAGGCTATAAAGACAAGTAAATTTTAGGGTGTTAGGAGATGATAAGTGCTATAGCAAAATGAAAAAGTAGATCAGACTAATGAGGTAGGATGAGCATTATATAGGGTAGGGTACTATAAAGAGTATCCATAGTAGGACTCATCAACCACAGAGTAAATGGGGGATGATGACAGTTCTCACAGGGAGGTGATGGTGGCTCAGTCCGTGTATAGCAGTGCAGGTAGTAAGAAATGGTATGATTGTATATATATTTTGAAAGGGATGACAAGATTTCTGTCTTTAAATAGCTTTTATCCAATTCTATTAGGTAAGGGCCTGTAAAACACATTTTAGGGAATTATACTTTATTTTTTAATTTCTTCTAAACTGTTTAAGACTTGGCAGTATGAAGTCAACTGTCTCTTACAGAATAGCTCCTATTGTGCAAACTGCCTCTAGTCCTAAAACAGACAAACAGAGCTTAGAAACATTTTTTTGTAGCCAGATTATTATAAATGATATGTAGTGAGAAAGGATGCATGTGTTTTAATTGTGCTTGTGGTGGCCAGATTGCACAGATACATGTATAATGCACCTGGAGAGATAGTATCATTCTTTTGATATTTGGGAGGAGTGCTGAGAGAAATTTTGAATGATGATTGTATTAAATAGTAGCCTAAACAGAATTTTGCCATTATAAATTTATAAAATATTTTAAATCTGCTTTTTATAACAAATTGTAGGATCATATAGAATTAAATATAGTTAAATGTGGACCTAGCTAATATTCTTCTATTAGTTTCTTCATAAATAACTTTATCACTGATGCACATCCTTGAAGATCTCTGTTCCTCTGTGGACGCGAGCTCACTAGTTTTCAAGTTTTCATCTGAAATGTACTAGAGATAAGAACTGAGGAGGTTCAAGAGAAAAACCATATTCTTAATTGAGTCATATTCTGCTTTAATAATAATAATGAATGGGATACAGGTTCATATATGGAACTTTCATTACAAACATTGTCCAAGAAACAGTTTCCTGTATTATTTTAAGAAATAGCTATGCTAGAAACAGTACTTCTAGTTAGTTTAATGTCTAGGACTTTGGGTAAGAACTCTACTGCTATATTTTTCATTTTAACACAGAATTCTATCATTTACTTTCATTTTAACATGAAGATAACTATGACTCAACATGGAGGGTTTTTCCCCCATTTTTTCATTTTTATACCTAGCAGAAACTTTTCAAATGCTCAAAGTTTGACTTAATCCCTTCCTTTTAAAGTGAATGTTTGTATCAAGGATTTTTAGTTACTTATAGAAGGTTGACTGCCTAGTATTTGTAAGTATAATAGCCACATGAGCCTTATGAGTGTGATAGTATCAGATGTCAGCTTTGAGATAAGCATTTGAGAGAAAGCTTAAATTCTTTTGAATAATTCAGGTAAAAATCATGTATAAAATTAACCATTGTAAATGTATAAAAAGCTATTTCAATGCTTCTTTGAAAAATACTTTTAGTATTATATTTATTGTATTTTACCAGTTTCATGAGGTAATAGCTCATATAGCTATTTTTAAAAGGAAAGATAAAGTTCTAAATTTATTTACAGTTCTCAGAATAAAAAATTAAGTTTTTACTTGTTTCCTGTCATTCTCTTCCTGTCAGAGTATAAACTCCTAGGAGGCAGATTTAGTTTGCTTTGCTCCCTAACGTATTTATTCTCAATGCCTAGAACAGTGTTGAATACGTAATAGGTTCTGAGTGAATACTTGTTGAATGAATGTATGATAATAGCAATGTAAGTTTAAGCTGTCTCCTTTCAGTAACTGTTCACATTTTAGTCTCAGTTTCCCAAGTCTTCAGTGGAAGTAAAAATGGGAGAGGTGGGAATGAGGTGTAGGAGTGTAAGGGTAACAGGAATTAGGTAAGTGGGAAAGGAAAGAAGGCAAATGATTTGTTTCCTATGAGTGCAAAATCAAGCTCTTCCTTAGACTTTGTTTCTCGTCAGACTATCAGCTAGGCTCTAATTTGAGAAAAATAAAGTAAATTAAAAATTTGTTTGGATTTGGAGTAAAATGAGCTGAAATGAAATCCAAGGCTAGATTTCTAAACTAGGACTTCAGTTTTCTACTTAAAAATGAAAAAACCAAAACAAAACAGGCTCTGTATTGCCAAAGCAGATAGTGTAAAGAGCACAACTCTGTGGCCAGACAGATTTGGATGCAAATCCTGGCCTCACCCCTGTGATCTTTGGGAAGCTATTCAATCTGTCAGCCTTGACTTCCTCATCTAATAAGTGGGAATAATATAAAATTTTACAAGCTTAACAAAGCAAATGAGATGATATAGTTAAGATACATAGAAAAGTACCTGGTACATACTCAGAATTTGGGCTATTTTTTTAGGTATCCCTTCTCTTTTCCTCAGTTTTATTTGGTCCTGCCAAATAAATAAATTCCTGATATCACGAATTAGGTTTTTTTGTGACTTTCAGATATACTGTAAAAAAAATTCTCTCCTTCCCATTTTGAAATCCAGTCATTCTGAAATGATAAAGTGGAAGGAGTGACTTAACTATAGGGGGAAATTGGAAAAAGAGCTTATTTACACAATCTAGAAAGACGAAGGGTGAAAGAAAACAGACTCTTTATACTCTTTATCATTGAAGCAAATATGTTCATATTCCACAAATTCTAGAATCAAAAAACAGTCTTTAAAGCTGTACATAAGCGTCTTACTGAATAGAGCCACCAGTAGCTGAACAAATAATGAGGGTTTGTATAATTTATGGATAACAGCGCTCTAACGAGTAAGAAGATAGGGAGTAATCAGGAATGTGTTCCTAACTTTTAAAGTTTATACAGGATGACTACCATGGCCTTCTATAAAAAACCCCTTTACATAATTCAGGAAGACTGAAACTTTAATCAGAATTTTAGTTTAGTGGACTATGGTATTTGTCATAATTTTGTGTATATGAAACGGCTCCTGCTGATTTTTATAAAAAATAATTCAAAAGTGTATTCAAAAATATTTCTCCAGTTCATTCATGTTATATCAGTTTGAAATTTCCATTAACTCTTTGCAAATTGATTAGAATGGTTTCATAGAAGACACAGTAGATAACTTAGAGATCAACAAGTATAAGCCAACTGTTGAAGTCTAAATATTAACAATAGATACCAGAATAACAAGCCAGTAAAAAAAAAACCATTATATTCAAATTTTAGTTAAGAATTTCCAACAATGGATGGATCATCCAGACAGAAAATCAATAAGGAAATATTGGACTTGAACTACATGGTAGTGCAGATGGGCTTAACAGATATTTACAGAACATTCCATCCAACCACAGCAGAATGCACATGCTTCTCAAGTGCACATGGAATATTATCCAGGATAGATAATATGTTAGATCACAAAACAAGTCTTCATAAATTTAAGGTTGAAATTATATTAACCATCTTTTCTAACCACATGGGAAACTAGAAATAAAGTACAAAAGTAAAACTCAAAAATTCACAAATATATGGAGTTTAAACAACATACTACTGAACAACTGATGGGGCAAAAAGGAAATCAAAAGAAACAGCAAAAATTATCTTGAGACAAATTAAAATGGAAATACAACATACCAAAATTTATAGGATGCAGCAAAAGCAATTCTAAGAAGGAAGTTCATAGAGATAAACACCTACATTGAGGAAAAAGAAAATGTTCAAGTAAACAATCTAACTTTTCACCTCAAGGAACTATAAAAAGAACAAAGCCCAAAATTATAGAAAGAAGGAAATAAAGATCAGAGCAAAAATAAAAAGATCAATGAAGCTAAGAGCTCATTTTTTAAAAAGATAAACAAAATAGGCAAACCTTTAGCTAGATTTACCAAGAAATAAAGAATTCAAGTAAATAAAATCATAAATGAAAGAGGAGAGATTATAACTGATACTATAGAAATATAGAGGATCATAAGACAGAACTATGAACAATTTATGTCACCAAATTGGACAACCTAGAAGAAATGGATAAATTCCTAGAAACATACAGATGAAGCATGTACAACATATAACCAAGACTGAATCACGAAGAAACAGGAAATCTGAACAGACCTTTTACTAGTAAGGAGATTGAATCTGTATCAAAAAACTCCCAACAAAATAAAGCCTATGACAGATGGCTTCACTGGTGAATTCTATCAAACTTTAAAGAAAAATTAATACTAATTCTTCTCAAACTCCTCCAAAAAAAATAGAAAAGGAAGGAACTCTTCCAAATTTCTTTTTTACAAGGCCAGCATTGCCCTGATAAAAACCATTCAAGGACACCACAAGAAAAGAAAACTGTAGTCCAATATTCCTGACAAACATACTTCTAGATGCAAAGATCCTCAACAAAATATTAGCAAACTGAATTCAATAATACCTTAAAAAAATTATATACCATGATCAAGTGGGATTTAGTCCAGGGATGCAAGAATGGGTTCAACATCCTTAAATCAATCAATGCAATACACCACATTAACAAAATAAAGAATAAAAATTATATAATCATCTCAATAGATGCAGAAAAAACATTTGACAAAATTTAATGTTCATTTCACAATTTAAAAAAATGCTCAACAAAGTGAGTATAGAGGGAACATAACACAATAAAGGCCATTTATGAGAAGCCCACAGCTAACATCATACTCAAAGGTAAAAAGCTAAAAGCTTTTCCTCTACAGTCAGTAAGAGGACAGGGATGCTCACTCTTACCACTTTTATTCAACATAGTTCTAGAAGTTCTAGCCAGAGCAATTAGGCAAGAAAAAAAATTAAATGTGTCCAAATTGGAAAGGAAAAAGCAAAACTGTCTATTTGCAGATGATATGATATTATATAGAGAAAGCTGTAAAGACTTCACCAAAAACTGTTAGAACTAATAAATTCAGTAAAGGTGCAGGATACAAAATCAACATACAAAAATCTTGCGTTTCTATATGCTAATAACAACTATCAGAGACATTAAGAAAACAATCCCATTTACAGTTGCATCAAAAAGAGTAAAATATCTAGGAATAAATTTAACCAAGGAGGTGAAAGAACTGTACACTGGAAACTGTAAGACATTGATGGAAAAAACTGAAGAAGACACAAATAAATGGAAAGATATTTTATACTCATGGATTGGAAGAATTAACATTGTTAAAAAGTCTATACTAAAAGCAGTCCACAGATTCAATACAATTCCTATGAAAACTCCAGTGGCGTTTTTCATAGAAATAGGAAAAGCAGTCCTGAAATTTGAATGGAACCACAGATATCCCAGATAGCCTAAGCAATCTTCAGAAAGAGCAACAAAGTTGGAGGCTTCATGCCTCCTGATTTCAAACTATTAATATATTACAAAGCTATAGTAATCCAAATGTATGGTATTGGAATAAATACAAACACATGGGTCAATGGAACAAAAAGAGAGCCCAGAAATAAACCCACGCATGTGTGGCCAATTTATGACAAAAAGCCAAGAATATACAATGGGGAAAGGACAGTCTCTTCAATAAATAGGATTGGGAAAACTGACTACTATCTTATACCGTATACAAAAATCAACTCAAAATGGATTAAAGGCTTGAACGTAAGACCTGAAATCATAAAACTCCCAAAAGAAAACATAAAGGGTTAAGCATTTTGGATTTGACACCAAAAGCAAAGGCCGCAAAGGCAGAAATAACAAGCACGACTACATGAAACTAAAGAGCTTCTGCACAACAAAGGAAAGCAACAAAATGAAAAGACAACCTACAGAATGGGAAAAAATGTCTGCAAGCTGTATATCTGATAAAGGGTTGATATCCAAAATATGTATGAAGAAACTCATACAACTCAATAGCAAAAATTTTAAAAATCTGTTTAAAAATTGGGCAGTGGAACTGAATAGACATTTTTCTAAAGAAAACATAAGTATGGCCAACAGGTACATGAAAAGTTGTTCAATATCTTTAACCATCAAGGAAATACAAAGCAAAACAATGAGTTATCACCTCACACTTGTTAGAATGGCTGTCATAAAAAAGGCAAGAGAAACAAATATTGACGTGGATGTAGAGAAAAGGGAACCCAGGAACTGTTGTGCACAGTAGAATATTATTCAGCTATAAAAAAGAAATTCTGCCATTTGCAACAACATGGATGAAACTGGAGGACATTATACTAGGCAAATAAGCCAGACACAAAAAGAAAAATAATGTGTGATCTCACTTATATGCAGAATCAAAAGAAATCAAACTTAGAAACAGAGAACAGATTAGTGGTTGCAGAGGTGAGGAGTGGAGAAGGGAACTATGTAAAGGTGGTAAAGAGGTACAGACTTCCAGTTATAAGTAAGTTCTGGGGATGTAATGTGCAACATGGTGACTATAGTTAGCAATGTTGTATTGTGTCTTTGAAAGTTACTAAGTGACTAGATCTTAAAAGGTCTCATCACCAGAAAAATACATTTTTAACTATGTGAAATGATGGATGTTAATTAAACTTAATGTAATCATATTGTAATATATACATATATTATGTTGTATACTTAAAATTAATACAGTGTTATATATCAATTATAGCTCAGTAGACCTCAGGGAAATAATATCACTCAGAACAGTTGTCTTCAAACATTCTCATATATAGACTCTTAAGGTTCTGTAGTGGTGCTCCAGGGGTTCTACTTAAATTTTATTTGAATGCCATGGTTGTTGAGACCCAAATTAGACGATGATTTCCAAACTCCTAATTTCAAAACTACCTTATAATCATATTGAATGAATTTTAAAGAAGTTTAGTTATAAATTAGAATTGAAACTAGGTGTTTGACCCTAGATAAAGAAGAGAATTACGGTGCATAGAGATAAAAATAGGCAACAAATTAAACTAATTTGTTCACAGTTAGTAATGAAAACAGTGTAGAAAAGTGTAGATTGCTCTTACGCTTCATGTTAATTAGCAATGACGTTACATTAGGTTAACCTTAACTAGTGTAGTGTTAAGAAAATTAAGCAATGTGAAATAATCCCCACATAGTTCTAGAATTACACAAAAGTCATAATATGCTTCAATAAGAGCACACAATAAAATAAATTACTGTAATTTTGTATTATAATAACTACTTTGGCGTCCATGGCAAGGTTATTTGTTCCTAAAATATTTCTCTAAAATGAAAACTGAAGAATATGAAAAAAATTGAGATCATTCTATAGAGTCATGTTATCCCTTGTTCATGTTTCATGTTTTGATTGTTTTCTGATTTCCTATGTTGAAAAATTAGGAAATTACCTTCTCTAATTTGTTTTACTCTTGTTTTCATTGTCAGGAATTATGACTTTACATTCTGTTTAGTAGTCATAATTCCTACGGTTCTCTCTCTCTCTCTCTCTCTCTCTCTCTCTCTCACCCTGTCTTTATTCGTTACCCAGTTTCTCTATTCCCAAGTTGTTTATTTTGATGTATCTCTTGATGTCAAATAGACATCATCAAGTAGTTTTTGTTTTTATATTTTCAGTAAGAGCTTGTGGATGTCATATTTCCTGGTATCTTATTTATTTAATTGAAGAGTAGATTGGCTAGTAATAAAATTCTCAATTCATATTTTTTTCCTCTCATCTTTATAGATATTGCTCCAGTGTCTTCTAGCATTGATTGAAAGTCTTGGATTAAGCTTTTCTCTGCTTACTATTTCCATCCCCCATATTACCCTCTACCACCATGGTCACTTTTCTTCTGCCGGATGCCCATAGGATTCAGTTCTTTATTCCTGAAATCCAATACTAACTTCATTAGGCTAAATGTATTGATTTATTTTTTCTGGGACCTAATGTTAATATGTGAATTTCAGCACTTTTAGTTCTGAAATTCAGATTTTTATTTCATTTAAATCTTCCTTTAAATCTTTGAATATTTTATTTCTGCATGTTTTTCCTATCTGTAAATTGTTCTATGTGTTTTTCAACTAAGTTGGATCTCCATTGTCTGTCTTTACCAACTTTTTAAAAATTTTTATTGGGAAATATTGGGGAACAGTGTTTCTCCAAGGTCTATCAGCTCCAAGTCGTCCTTCAATCTAGTTGTAGAGGTTCAGTCGCCGTTTTCAATCTTAGTTGCAGGGAGCACAGCCCACCATCCCATGCGGGAATTGGCAACCTTGTTGTTGAGAGTCCGTGCTCTAACCAGCTGAGCCATCCGGCCGCCCCTCGGGCAGCTCGTTGTCCTCAGTCTAGTTGTGGAGGGCGCAGCTCACTGGCCCGTGTGGGAGTCGAACCAGCAACCCTGTTGTTCAGAGCTCGCATTTTAACCATCTGAGCCAAATGGCTGCCCCATTGTTGCCAACTTTTGTCTGATTGTAATTTTGTCTTTTCCATTTGGTTTTAGATTATTTCCTTGGACCTGTCATTCAACAGATATTTAACAAGCATGTCTGTGTATTAGGCACTATTCTAGGTGTGCTGTGCATAAAGCAGTGAATCAGATGATGAAGTCCCAGCCTTCATGAAGTTTGTTTTGAGAACGTAACAAGTTACTATATATAGTTTGTCTTGTAGTGGTAATTGCTATGGAAAAAATTAAAATAATTTTATGTTGGGTGGGGACAGTTGCTATTTTATATTGGGTTATCAGGGAAGGATTCAATGATAATACGACATTTGAGGAGATAAGAAAATGAGGAGGCAACCCTTGCCTCCCATGCAGATATTTGGAGGAAGCTGAGAGAACAGCAAGGACCAGCTCTGCGATGTGGGAGCGTGTTTGGAGGCAGGTGAAAAGAGCAGTAGGAGACGATGCAGAGAGATGGCAGGGGCCAGGTTGTGTGTGGCCTTGTCGTAGAGACTTGCTTTGGTTCTGAAAGTGAATGGAGAATTTTGAGAGGAGTGCCATGGTTTTTAAAGATTTATTCTTACTGTGGCTTCAGATTCTTGACTGTGTTTTAAGTTTTATTTCTTCTGTTTTTTGTTGTTTCTGGGCTTTTATCTGTCCTTATTTTATTTTCCTTTTTTCATTCTTGAACTCTGCCAGTAGTCATCTCTTTGTATTCATTGTCTTACTTCTCTCTCGGCACTCTTTGAGGTTTCTCTTCAGACCTTAACTTCTCTGAAGTTGTGCATAGAGAGTAGTTTGCAAATTCATCCTCTCCTTTCCTGGGATAATTTCTTTCAAATATGCCCATTAATTGTTTTGTTCAGTTTACTCTGCGCTCTTGTGTTTTTGTTCTAGTCCTGTGCTAGATCCTTGCAGGTTCTTATATATCTTTGAGGAATATGTTTCTTTCCAGTACAGCTATTTGCTGAAGAATAGAGTAGGGAGGGGCAAAAACTGAGCATCATTTAGGTTTGTTTCTTTAAATAGCTCTCAAAACAAATGTGTTTTCTCTCAGTCCTAGCAGTGGACTCTCTTCCTTTAGTTCTTGATGTACTATTGGATAGTAGGGGTGACTTGGCAGCTCCTTAAATCACAGGTTCTTAGAAAGTGATCTGCTGGTGATTGGTTCTTACCCTCCATCTCCAGCTGGGTCAAAAATAATAAAGATGTCTGCTTGGCCCCTCCTCTAGCACTGCCCCAGCCTTGCTCTGTGTGATAAAGTTCAAGTTCTATGGGGAGCTTCTCCTGTGGATAACTCACATAGCTCTAGATAGATCATTTAAAAGATTGTTAGGTAGGGATTCTAGGATATAGACGGCAGAGAAAAAGTGACAGATGGACATGCTCTTTTAAAGACTTAGTAGCCATTCCAGGATCTGAAGAAGCTTCACTTGACTCAGTGTCCTTCCTCATTTTGATACAGATTTCTCTGTATTTGGTAGGAATTCTTCATAGTTTAGTTTGTGGTGGTAACTGTTTTCTTGTACTGAAGATGGTATTATTTCACATTCTGTTTTATATTTTGATGAGGTGTTTTGTTTTGTTTTTTGTTTTTAAAGTAGTACTACTACTCAGTCTCTTTAACCTAAAGTTCAGAACTAAATTCATTGGAAATCAAGTATTTATAAATGACGAAACTCGGAGATTTGTAGATGAGGAGTATCATTTTTAACATGTTACATTGTAGTCAAACCACTGAATCCTTCCATAGAATTTACAGTAGAATTAATTTCACAATTATTATTGAATGGGGTTAAATAATAAGAGGAAGCAGTGATTGTTTTCTATATCTCAAGTACTGTGCTAAATTTAGCTTTTTCATTTTATTTTCTTATTTTTGTCTTCTTAACTCTGAAGGTATTATTATAAATAAGGAAACTAAAGCGTTTAGAGATTTATGGCTGAAGTGGTACTGCAAATTAAAGCTAGAGACAGCATTCAGACCCAGGCAATCTGGCTATAAATTTCATATTCTTAACTCTGTTATTATTTGAACCACTCCTCCTTCCATCTACACTCTACTCCCTGCCCCCAACATTTAGTAAAATTTGTGTAGGCAGTGACTTTTATTGAAGAACTTCTGTTTAAAGGACTGAATTTTCTGGCTACCTTAATACAGAGTTATTTATGGGAGTTATTTATTTAATGCTTGTACAGGCATACCTCGGAGATACTATGGGTTCTTTTTGCTGGTGGAAGGTCTTGCTTTCAATATGTAAAAACCTCAATACCTGTGAAGCTCAATAAAGCAAAGCGCAATAAAATGAGGTACGCCTATATTTAAAACCATAGGTTTAGCAGGACCTCAGACTGCTATATCAGGTGATTAAATGACTGTGTCATACAAGGCATTAGTCAAAAATTCATTTGATTAACCTTTCATAGAAAATATAGTCCTTGAGAAGGAAATACAAATATCATGTTTCTAGTATTAGGAATTAGACCTAAAGTATGTGACCCTTGAAAGCCTGCAATGCTGGTATATTAGTATGCCAGGCTGCCATAACAAAGTATATACAAGGTGAGTGACTTATACACTTGAAATTTATTTTCTCACAGTTTTGGAGGCTAGAAGTCCAAGATCAAGATGTTGGCAGGTTTGGTTCCTTCTGAGGGCTGTGAGGGATGGATCTGTTCTAGGCCTTTCTCTTTGGCTTACAGATGACCATCTTCTCCTTGTGTCGTCCACCTATACTTGTCTCTGTTCAAATTTCTTCTGCGTGTGAGGAAACCAGTCATATTGCATTAAGGCCTGCCATACTGACCTCATTTTAACTTAACAAGCTCTGTAAAGACCCTATCTCCAAATAAGGTCGAATTCTGAGGTGCTGGGGTCAGGACTTCAACATATATATTGGGAGGCTCTGGGTACAGTTCAACCCACAATACCTTGTGTCATACAACAGAGCATCTGTGTTTGTTTTGTTTTTCCAACATGACAGGTGGAACAGTGGGAATGTAATTGCCTTTTGCTCATTTCACTACCAAACTGAAAACAGAGTCTGGAGGTTTTGCCACGGTTTTTGGTAGGCAGCCAAAGGAACAGCATTGTTTCCATTTTGGGAAGAGTAGTGATAGAACATGGCTCCTGGCCTGCTTCACTGGATATGGTCTGTCTCCCCTGCGGCTCAGAAGCTGAGCAGAGAACCACTCTCCTTAATAGAAGTTTTAGAAAATTATTAGTAGGACTTTATAATTATTACAAACACATATGTAAAATAGAAGTAACTTTAATAGTAAACTTAGCCTAGATCAGAGGTTGATAGACTTTTTATGTAAAGGATCTTACAGACACTGGCAACTACTTAGCTCCTTTAATGTGAAAGTTACATATTTAACACTTTAGTGAATGTGTGTAGTTGCGTTGGAGTAAAACTTTATTTACAAAATAGGTTTCTGGCAGCCTGTGGGCTGTAATTTGAAGACCCTTGGCATAAATTATATGAAGATACTACCTCATCTATTTAATATTAAAGTAGGACAAGGTAGTTAATAAGTATGAAATAATTTATTCTGACTATTTCAAAATAGGATAGACTGTTATAATTGGAAATGGATCATAAAGATCATGTAGCACAACTCTTATTTTGCTGCTGAGATTGAAAAATCAAAGAATTGGCAGGTCTTGGTGACTGATTAGATTAGGGAGAAAGCAGGTGAATCAGTTATCTTGCAGAATGAGACCCACCCAGAGTCAAATGGGACATTCCTGGTTTGAGCACCTGACTCGTAGCACTGCTTTGCCGAAGCGGGAGCTCCCTATGTTGTTTCACCCTGAGGCCCATCCTTTCTCACCGCCCCGTGTGCACCACACTCACATACGCAGGAGGCAGGGGCTATGGTTAACAAATGAAACTCTATGCTATGGGGAACAGCCCCAGGTCTCACAGCCTATTGGTTACAGAGCCATTATTAGATCACAAGGTCCTGCTCCTGGTCTTCTTCCTAACCCCTAGCTGTCTCCTCACGTGTCCAAACCTCTCCAGCGGCATTGCTGTCGAGAGCCTACAATAGACTGATGTAAGTCAATCAGATTTTTTATTTTTTTAAATTACTTTCTGGTTTATCTCCAAATGAGCTAGACATTTATCTAATTCTGGAAATCTTACCTTAAATAACTGTTTTCTTTAAAAAAAACTGTCATTTCAGAGTGCATTTATTTTTCTATATAGAAATTATTAAATGAAAAGACTGGGTGAAAGGAAGCTAGTTATTTGGATTTTTTAAATATTATCTAACTATGGTATCAAATGGATCCAGCCTATTTGAGTGACCCTGCAGTTGATCTTTGCTTGTTTTCTTTTTGCTTTTAACATATCAGAAATCTAATCACATCTCTACTCTGAAAAGGTGAATCCAAATTCAGATATCTGTTGTGGCATAGGTTCTGGCTGCAGATCTTAAGGGAAAGCTCAGTTGATAAACATGGATTTATGGGAGAAGGGGAGTCGAGTATAGAACATATTTGATCATACAATTGGGCATAACCATCTTGGGTTTAATGAGATGTGCTGCTAGCATTTAAGAGGTATCCTGTAAATATTGGTTTGCAGTAGTCATCAGTGACACCATCCTGAAATTGCTGTCTATTGTCTTCAGTTTCTCAGCAGCTTTCTCCTACAGGGTTTCCCAGTAACCTAACTTCTATTTAGGTTGCTGCTATTTAAGGCTGCTATTTTATAGTCTTTTCTGTTTTAATGACTAGGAAATAAAGAAATTGATCTTGGTGACTTAAGATCATCCTTATAAACTACACATACTATGTTCTGCCATGTATAGAGCACATGATGATGGCACCAGAGCTGTTATATTTGGTTTTATTTCTCTCTTACTATTTTGTATTAAAAAAAAAAGTTTTAAGTGGATATTTCTTCTCCCTCCTCCTCTCCTTATCCTCCTTCTCCTTCTTCTTTTCCTGTCTCCATCCTCAGTGTTTAGCTTAGGGGCTAGTTTTCAACTGTAGGATTAGTTAAGTTTACTCTGGAAATGTCTTTTTCCCTTACTGGATGACTACAGTGTGTGTATCTTTATTGTAGTTTGTTTATTTGTGAATATATAGCTAATTTTCGAGCTCTGTGTGTAGAACAGAAATCTGGTTACTTTCAGAGAGTTGACACGAGATGAGCGCTGGGAGCCTGGACATCTGAAGCGTGCTGCCATGTGTGTTGGTCTTGTGCCATTTTTCATTTGAAAGCCAATTGCTGCTCTTGTAGTATACATTGTTATGCTATAGTTGTCTGTTAACATATAAGGCACATACTGGCTAAACAGTGTGGTTGGGGGAGATTTTCTTAAAGATAGCCCAACCATTTTTCGTATACTTGGCCTTCAATTTCTGCGGAATTAAAACATTTGACGAGTGCTATTGGAAGAAACACAGGCTATAACAAAAGATGAGTGTCTCCTGAGAAAGATTATGACCAGATGTCCAAAACCCCATTGTGCTCTTTCTGCAGGTAAGTAGCTGTAGAGTCTAAAGAGAGCAAACCAGATTTCTTTGTGTAATTGTCTATTAGTAGCAAATAGCAGTGTGATGTATTCTCAGTAAACCATTAGTGGATTCTTTATTATTGTCACTCATTTTTTTTGATAAATTAATTTTTATTTTGTTATTAAAAGAGACGGAAAGACTAATTAATTAATTAATTGTAACTTAAAATGGCAGAATGAAGCCTGCAGGGTTTTATACTTTGGGCTGCCAAATGCACCATGAAAATCAGATTTTCTTCCTTCAGTTGTATATCTGATAACCCATATCCAAAAGAAAGACTCTCTTTACCCTCTTGCTTGTTACTTTCCAATTTTTTTTCTCTCCACTTGTAGCCAAATTCTTGGAACGTTTCTTATGACCACTCCTTTTAGTCTGTGTGAACTAAATTTCATTTTTTGAATAAGTATTATTTCAGTTTTGTTTAAAGATTAAAATATGCGTATTTTCAAAGGTACACGGTATACACTGAAATTGCCTTTTCCCCCATCCCATCACCCAATTCTCATTGTGCCCCTCCACCAACACAAACACGTAGGCACCCACTGTTACCAATGTCTTACCATTCCTCCAGGGTTACTTTACACAAATAAAACAAATATGAATATAGATATTATCTCTTCTTTTTCCTACGTAAAAGTAATAAATGTTATTCACATAGTTCTCACTTACTGCTTTTTTCACTCATTTCACAGATCTTTAACAGTACATACATGTTTTTGTGACAGCCACATTCTGTCTCCTTGTTAATTAATACCTGTATCAGACTTATGACCCCTCCCGTTTACTGAAGACCCACTGTCAGGCCTCATTTTTCTCTGCCTTTGTCTATCCAGGGTACTGTACCTGTCTCTTCTGAGAGTCTCTGTCACTACCCTTTAGGCCTTAATGCCAGGACTTGCCCTTCTACCAAGCACATTAAATACAAAATTGTAGAAAGAGGTATAGGGATAGAGACCCACTGATGTTCTAAGCAGATGCATGGGAGAAGGAGGGAGCCTGCCTTCTATATCGCTTTTTCACTGTCTCTAGGGCTCCAACCTTCTAACCTATAAATATTATAAATGTTTGTACTATCTACGTTCTACCTCCTACCTAAAACAAGCGCTGAACTTGTGATCAGTCAGTCTTATGTTTTAACCATCTTGTTCTCTACAGAGCCTGGCAGATAGTTATTCAAATGTTTGTTACATGAATACACCACTCTCACTGGCTGTTTATTTTGCTGACTCCCTTTTTGTCTCCCAAAGGCTAATTGAGCAATCTTGAAAGCTCTCATAATTGGTGGTTGAGTATTTTAGTGTCCTCACTGTCATTGCCCACAGAGGATTCAGCTACTTTCAGGATTTCAACTACTGCATTTGTGGATAATTTTCTATACCTGTATTTCATTTCATTTTTTTTACATTCAAGACTTTTAAATCTACCTCTAATGTATCTGTCCTATGTGTACGAAGTACATTTATTAGATGTTAATCTTTGTAACAAGGTGTTAGGATATCTGTTCTATAGATAAAGAAACTTAGGTTCAAAAGGGTCAAGCAACTCATTAGGGACCCATAACTAGTAGTTACTAGATTCATAAGTTGGAGTCACGGCACTTGATTATCCCCTTGAACCTCCCACTCAAAACAATGAAAACATTAGGAGGGCTGAGTTCTAGCCTTGGTTCTGCCATAGTTGACTCTGACTTTGAGCTGTTAGCTATGCCTGCATTTTATAATCTAGAAAATAAGGAGGTTGGACTAGATAGCTGAAGTCCCTTCTAGCTAGCTAGTTATGATTTTGGATATAAACCTAGGATTGCTTGTAGTGCAGGACATGTCACCACTGCCTCTAAAAGCCAGGGCTGTTTCTCTCTACCTAGATGTAGAGTGATTCTACAATGTACCACTTCTGTATGGTTGCAACTTAGGTACCAAATCAGTGGGTTTTATGTAAGCAATAGATTTTTCCCCCCTCAAATTATGTAATATACTTTTTGTCTTACTAAGTGTATTTCCATTCTATTAAGGATAATTTTTGTCCATTGACTTAATGATTTTTAAACTATCCATAGTTGATTTTTTTTTGTAAATTATGACTTCCTTAAACCTTTAGATATAACCCGGAAAGACATGTGGGTTGGTTCATTTCTTTCTCAATTTTTTTCCTAAGTTTATAGCCATTGTGTCCATTAATATAACTTTATAGTATTAATGTGTTTTAATCATCACTGGAAAACTATTTTGATATTATATTGTTTTATAACATGATACATTCATTAGTAAAGAAATATAATGAAGACTTGTAATGATCATTTTATGTTTAAATATTCTTATTCATTAATTTAAGTATTTGAGCTTTTAACACACATTCTAAAAGTGGATTCTGATTTTTACTTTGGATATGCTCTGTATAAAGGTGGCTTTTCTAGCCTATACATAATGTTTCTTTTGTTTTTAATCAAAAGAGCCTAATACCTCATTGGATAATCATATAAATTGAAAAAGACAGTTTTGTTTTGTAATTTAAGGGTAATTTATTAATAGAAAGTATTAAAAAAATGAAGTTTTACTTTTTCAATTGTTATTTATCCAATTTGGACTATATATATAACTATTATTTCAGGAGATTTACTTAAAATATTTTATGCAAAATATTTCAATTTATTTTTTTCTTCTTGTTGCAGGAGCTAGAGTTAATGCCAAAGACAGCAAATGGTTGACACCTTTACACAGAGCAGTTGCATCTTGTAGTGAGGTATGAAATTTCTCTTAGTAAATATACTGTTTATAAAAACATTAAGTAGGCTTACCTATGGGCCCATATTCAAATTCTGTATTTTCAAAAGAAGGGAAAAGCAACTGAAAATGGAGAGTCTGAAGTAGCAGAGAATAAAAAACCCTCTTTCTATATTTCCTTCAAGAGAGAAATTATTTTTCCATCTTATAAAATCCTCCTCAGGGCTTTTCTCTACTGGTTCACAATAGCCTAGTAGACATGTTGCAAAGGTTCTACAGATTGTGATCAAGAAGTAATCTCAGCAGTGTGTAATGATTATTGAAATTAGTTTCAAAATATCACTTGATCTCACATTTTTACCAGTTCTAAATATACAACCATAAAATATGTTAGGTGTCTTATGAGAAAGAACAGTTCCTTCTTATTTATAACCCTATATATTGTTTGCGCTTCCAGATAACTGACATTTTGAGGGAATATTCTTTTTATGTTTTTTAATTTTTTTATATCTTGTCCTTACGACATTCTTGTAGAGATAGATATTTTGAGGAAACTGTAGTTAGTGATTTGCCAGAAACCACTCAGCTCTTGAGTAGCAGAAATGGGACAAAACCTGGGCCCTCTTTTTTCCTGTGATTTTACTGCCTTTCTAAAATGTATTGGGTGCTTTTTAAAAACCGTGTTCTGGAGGAGGTCTGAGAGAGAAAAAAAAAACAAAAAAAAAACCGTGTTGTGCCCAAAGCACCCTTTTTACCTACCTTATGGTAGTTGATGCTTATTGAAAAATTTTTAAATAATTTAAAATATAGAAGTGTGTGATTGTATAAATTAATGCTAACCCAGTGTTTCTTCAGTTAATAAAATTGTGAGAGATAAGAAAATATGGCTATTGCACCTCCCCATCATGGAACCAGATAGTTCTAGAGAAGGAAAGGAACCTCTAGTGCCTCAGGAGAATATTTCCCAAAGAGAAACTGGGGGAACTCCTATCTTTTCAGTATTCTCTGTATTCCTCATTATGAACTATGTCATGAACCCAGAGCAAGAGTTGGGTAAGTGAAGAGAAGTAGAGGGAAAAAGTGCCTGGGACGGATTACACACCCTGCAGTATGACAGAGGCAGTCTGTTAGCTATAGACTCCTGGCTGGGAGGAGAGAGGAACAATGGGTACACTTCGCATCTTGTTCCGACCTGGGTCCTTGGATGTGCTATTACTGATGAACTATGGAACTTAGATTTGGAGGAATTTGCCACTTTCTAGCTGTGTGACCTTGGTTAAATCTGGGGATTATCATGAAAACTGAGACATAGTATTAATAGCTAAAATGCTTTAAACTCCGAAATTCCATGGTAAAGTTAAGCTTGTGATTAGCCCTCTTATAAAGAAATTTCTTTAAATAAAGGCGCAGTTAAGGAAGAGATAATCATTACCATCGTTGCAACCATTTATTAATAAGATAGTCATACCTATCCAGTTTTTGGTATGACTCTTGGGACTGTGACTTTAAAATTAGTGGGAATTTTGCCAAATTAAATCATCAGAAAGAATACTTTGTGTATTTGCAGAGATTGTGAAACAGACCCAAAATTCTTAAAGATTTTCTTTAATTATTTTAATTAATGTTAGAGGAAGATTGCAGAATGCTCAGAAACTGACTGCTGATTTTTGAAACTTACGTACTCAGCCTGAAATTAAGGGACAGTTGTAGAATAGAAAACAATGATCTTCTGTTTTTCAGCCTAAAAATTACTGGACTATGTAATATTATTGCTCTTTGCAGGATTATGGTAAATAGTTATAAAAATGTGACATTCCATAAAAATAAAACCTCTGTAAACCCTAGGGATCGTTTTTCTTTTAAAAAGGAAATCTCATTATTAGCAAAATTGCTAGGAAACCTAGCCAAGATTATGAATTTCACCAATGTTCTTTTAATTATTCATATTACATCCTGAGAGCAAAAGAGAGCTTATACTTGTTTCATGTAATAGAAAAAATAACCACAGAGGGTATGTTTTTGAGATACCACGAGAGAACTAAGTCCTACCAAAATGATTGGAGTAACTGTTTTTGAAATTTTCTCTAAGACATGCATCGCTAACACCATAATAGATGCATAGTAGAGAAGGCAACTCATCACACACAGTGATGTGTTAGACCTCAATTCCCACTTTGAACCTAGGCTGAGAAAGATTGCTACAGGTTAAAGATTCCAGACTCTCAACTGTCCTCCAGTGACGTAGTTTTCACACACCTGATCTTATTGGCTGGCTCCTGGTCTTACTCATCAAGTCCTCACCACTGATTTGTGACTGTAGTTCTCCAAATGTAGCACACGGTTCAGCTCTCTTTAAGTGCTGACTTTCTTCTGAATAAATAAATTTGTGAGTATTGGCGCTTTTTGTGTGTGGTTGTTTTGTTTTTTTAAGAGCCTACATCACACTGCTGGATCCTGTAGAGGATATACACTTTTTTTTTACCTAACTCCAGGAATTACATATTAATTTTATCAAGATAACTGAGTTTAAATTATATTATGTGAGATATTAGCAGTCCATGTAAACATCGTGTTTATTTACATATTTGTTAACCCTTCTGTTTCCTGAGCCTGACTTCAAATCAGTGGTAAAATTACTTAAAAGACAGAGCCAAAGACAACTATTTCTGTAGAGACTATTCTAGATTGACCGCAAGCTGTGAATAAATACTCTTTAGTATATATTTGGATATAATTATTTAATATATTATATTTAATAATTATATGTAATATATAATAAATATACAATTAATAATTATATAATTATTTAACCTGTTGTCATCACCCCATATTTCATTATCTTATTTAAATCGGTGTCATAGGGTATTTACTTAGCTTGTTTTTTAAGTCAAGATGCACCTTGACAGCATATCTTACACATACATGCCCTCTAATCATGGAAAACTTGGGATTGAGGTTACTATTTGTGTAATATTTGTCATTAGGGAAACCATATATACCTTGGTTATCCTTATATTACTTTCTAAATGCTTCCAATGTGCTGATAATATGATCTAGAATTTTACTGAGGTATGACATCAAGCTCATTGATTTATAATTTCTAGAAATTCACTTGTTTTGTTTTATGTCTTCAGTCTTTAGAAATTTCTTTATTTTTTTCTGCATTATCAAAGATCACTGCTGTCGTGATGTAACATGTACTATTCCAAGTAGTAAATGGTGGCTATATTAGCTAGAGCTGCCGTAATAAAATACCATAGACTGGGTGGCTTAAACAACAGAAATTTATTTTTTCAGTCTGGAGGCTAGAAGTCCTAGATCAAGGTCCAGCAGGGTCAGTAGCTGGTGAGGGCTCTCCTCCTGGCTTGCACACTGCCACCTTTTCACTGTATCAGCACATGGTGGAGAAAGACGGGGGCAGGGGATCTCTCTCTCTCTCTCTCTCTCTCTCACTCACTCTCATAAGGTCATCAGTCTTATCTCTCATAAGGCCCTCCCTTATGATCTCATTTAACTTCAATTACCTCCTCAGGACCCTATTCCTAAATACAGTGACATTGAGGTTTAGGGCTTCAACTTAAGCATTGTGGGTGATACAGTTCAGTCCATACCAGTGATTCAGGATTCGAACTTCAATCAGTCTTCGTTCTAGAGTCTTAAGCACTGTGTTTACAGCCTTCCTTAGGTCCCGTCTTACCTACCCTCACCATCACGAGATGGATTTATTCTTGCTTTTCAGTAAAACAAAAGAATAGTTTTGATTTTTCTATTCTTGCTGAGGGAATATAAATATTTCCCAGACTTTTCAGAAGCTTTAATGTATGCATTATGAATTCCAGAATGGGAATGAATAAGGCAAGCCTGGCATCTACAGTGTACTACTGTATTTGCCCAATGTATCCAATTATAAAGTCTTCATTTTGTTTTTAATTATTTTCTCATGCATCCATTCACATACCTACTGACGTTTCCCACTATAGTGTTAGTTTTATCCCCCAAGTCACAATATACCCTTGAGGATGAGGATAGAGAATTCTGATAGTGTTTGTACCTAGTTCTCCATAATTTTGAGTACATAATCCTCTATGTGTCCTTTCCCCCATATTCCTTTTTTAAATTGAAGCATAATTTATAGTAAAATGCAGATTTTAAGTGTGTAGTCTTGAATTTTGGCAAATGTGTATATCCATGTAACCTTTTCCCCAGTTAAGGTAGAGATTTCCATCATTCCAGCAAGTTCCCTTAGTCCCTTTTCAGTCAGTTCTTCTGTACCCAAAGGCAGCCCATATTCTGATTTTTCTCACCACAGAGTAATGTAGCCTGTTCTAGAACTTTACAGAAATGGAATTATACAGTATGTACTCTTCTGTCTTGACTTTTTTGTTCAACATAACATTTTTGAGATTCGTTCAGATTACTGTGTATATTAATGGTTCATTCCTTTTATTGCTGAGTAGTATTTCATTGTGTGGAATCCATTTTCTTATTGATTGACATTTGCATTTCTGGTTTTTGGCTTTTATGAATAAAGCTACTATGAACAGATGGTCTTTTTCAATTTCTCTTAGGTAAATAATGAGTGGAATTGTGGGCTCATAGGTTAGGCCTCCATACATCTTTGAGTAGCTGGCTGACTTCCCGAGCTGGTCGATAGATTTCTGAGCACCTGCGGTCTTTTCCCAGCCCCGTTAAATACTTGTGCTGTTTCCCAGATTTCAAACAGTTCTGATTCCTTTTTATTTGAAAGGCTTAAAAAGCAACATATGAATCACAGACAATATTTTGTTTAGGCTTCCTTGCTACTTTGTATATATATAGTTATTTTAAACTTTTGAACACTTCAAGTGCATTAGTTTCTTTTTTTTTTTTTTTTTTTACTGTATAGCAAGCAGACTTAAGACAAGTGGTGGACAAGTTGTATTTCCCCTCTTTATAGCTAAGAAAACTGAGGGTCAGTTTTACTAGGCTTGAGATGATTCTGTCCTGGTTCTGGTCCTTTTCATTTCATGTGTAATTTGGCGTTCATCTGCCAAAGATAGAATTACCAGTGTAAGGAGAAAACACGTTGGTGGCATACTGGATTCCTTAGGATCTTACCATGAGATATGTTGTGAAGTTTTCCTTGTGCTTCTGGGAGACAAATCCCTTTGGGCAGTAAACTCTTAAATTGCATGGTTAACACCAACTTTCATACCAGGTAACATCACAACAAAGGCCGTCAGTCTCTCTCTCTCTCTCTCTCTCTCTCTCTCTCTCTCTCTCTCTCTCTCTCCCCCCCTCCCTCCCTCTGCCTCTTTTTCTTTCTCTCTCACTAACACACACACACACACACACACACACACACACGAGATCCTAATGATTTTTCTTTTTGTAAAATATGGCATACTTTGGGAAATATTATGTTTTAAGTTTTATGTATTTAATGGCAAATCAATAAATCTCCTTAAAAGTATTGCAAGTATAAATTAATTGTATTTCACCATCTAGAAAAACAAGGGATATAATACAATGATTGTTTTTGAAGAATATTTATTAGTATTTCTTCTTGCACATTTTGATAGAGATTGTTATGTCTATCAATCTCTATTTAATTGCAGGATAAAAAAAGGGAGTGTTTTATCTTGATGCATCTTATATGGCTCTGAGTATTGCCTTTAGTTCAAATTATTTTGGGTTTGGGGGTAAATTTCTACTTGTTTATAGCAGATTCTACCAGAACTGCTTTTATTTCCTCGGGAAATTTTATTTCTTTAATATATATATGCAATTTCTAAAACTGCTAACTCATTTGCCTTTTATAACTTTTATCTTCATGTGTTTTAGGAAGCAGTTCAGGTACTCCTGAAGCATTCTGCAGATGTTAACGCTCGAGACAAAAATTGGCAAACCCCTTTACACATAGCTGCTGCTAATAAAGCCGTAAAATGCGCTGAAGCTTTGGTACCTCTTCTGAGTAATGTAAATGTGTCTGATCGAGCAGGGAGAACTGCATTACATCATGCAGCTTTTAGTGGACATGGTGAGGTAGGTGATGTTCAGTTAGACAGTGATTCTCTCTCTCTACATCGTCCCTCTACCCACTCCCCGCCTCTCCAATTATTAATGAACTTGCCTTTTTCAGCCATTCAATTAGTCCATGGTAAAAACAAACAAAAATATCTATCTTATTAGTTTAGTCTACTTTTACAATGCAAACCCTTAGACTTCTTTTCATGATAATTCATGATACAACGTTCTGAAATTTAGAAATTTGTCAGGTATGGCTCATGTGCTTACTTGATTTTCATAGTCAACCTGGAGAAACCAAGGAGAACACTGCCAATTATAACACAATGTGAAAACTATGTTCTGTCATTGTGGAAAAAATAATCTAGGAAGACAGAGTAATTAATTTTGTTCCCAGAAAGATAGTAGCAAAGGAAGGTAGAGTTTAGAAAACATCTCCTCATAGTTTATTACCAAATTTAGTCAAGAATTCTTTGGTAATGGACCATCAAAAGAAAACAACTTAATAAGTAATTATCTTATACAACAAGCACTGCTTAATGTTAGGTGTTGTCGTGGCAAAGAGTGGGATTTATGTGTACACAGAATTAGATAAGAAGGAAACACAAAGTTAGAAGAACCTCTGAGGCCAGCTTGGCCAGTCCTTCATTTTTGTTGTAGACAGAAACTAAAAGAGGTGAAGTGACATTCCTTCCCAAGATTCCATGGCTGAGAGCTAATGGCCATAGTGTTGTTTTCACTGTTCTTCTCTGCCTTTGCAAGAAAGAACTCTTGCCTCCACTGTGGTAAAGATCACAAGATGCATTCCTTTTGGAAATCTGTAAATGCCCTTTCCAATGGAGATACTATGGTAAATATGGTTAAACATAACACAAATATTATTCTTGAGACATTATGAGGTAAATAGACTGACCTTCAGATCTAATCATATTATGGACATAACATTTGTGTTTGAATTAAAGACATTTCTGGAGTGAGAATGTATTTTGCATTTTAATAACACTTTGGGCTATAAAAAAGGAATAAAACTTCTTTTTAAATATTTTACCTTTAGTCTTTCCAGATTTGTACTTAGTTCATAAAATACCAGGACACAAAGTGGCATCTTTAAAAGATACTGATGCCTGACTACAGTAACACCTACAGGGAACCCTCTTTCATATTTTGGCCTGTTACTTATTAAATTATGTTAAAGGGTCTTCAGTATTTCATATAGCTCCTTTCTATAAATGCAGAAATTTAGTGCCACAGAGTTTGAGATGAGAGTATTTATCACAAGGGATATTCATGCACAGTTGTACTTTTGGATTTTGATAAAACTGTTTATTGTGATTCCAGATGGTCAAACTACTCCTGTCTAGAGGTGCCAATATTAATGCTTTTGACAAGAAAGATAGACGTGCTATCCATTGGGCAGCTTATATGGGTATGTGTTTTAAAAAATTTTTTTTACATTATGAATTCAGGAAAACTTGTACATTTCAGTTCTTGCATTTGGTGTCACATTTGTCTCTTAGAACAGTGAGAAGTTACACCGTATCTGAGTTTGCTGCCCAAGTGGAAGCAGCCTGGTAGTGGCAGAGCTTTGCCAGAATAAAAAGGCATTGGGGCCATGTCTCCTAAAAGTTGTTTTAAATTAATTCTGTTTTAAATTAATTCTGTTTACCTTTAAAGGGAGAAACATCCTACACACAAGCCTGGGATACATAATTTAGATTAGTGTTTATTTACTAAAAATCCATTCTCATACTCATCTTATTTTTATGGGAATATTAAGGTAGAAGTTACTAAAGTGCATTAGGAAGCCTATTATTTTGGGCCAAACACAGATAAATAGGTATCATCATGTTTGATTTCTACAATAGTAATTTCACAGAAAGAAGCTGAGGTTTACAGTATAGGCTTTTCTGCTGTAACATGATATATATGTTTTTGGAAAAATCTTAGGATCTGCAAAATTGCACTCAAAAACTAAAAGCTCATGAGAAAAAACTCCTGGGGCAGACTACCTAAAACCTGTGCAACTTTGTGACCAAAGCACTAACAAAAGCATTAATTGGTTCTTCGGGTATCTTGGACAGCCATGGAAGAGGCAGATCAGCTTACCTCAGGATAGTTTAAAATGCACAAAAAGAGAAGAGTAGAAACGCTGTCTTGTGGGTGCTAAGACCATGCAGGTGGAAACAGATCTCTAAGCACCGAGGAAGTACATCCTGCCACAACCTTGCAAGTCCTGCAAGACTAGGGTTGTATCTCTGGGAGGAAGCCGTGGATGGCATTCGTTTTTCAAGTTTTGTAAAATAGAACTCAAAGAACTCCTTTTGCAGGATGGAGCTCAGAGCCTTTTCTCTTTCTGCCAAGGGGTATCATTCTGCTTCCATTATTCTGGCTCCTCTGGCTTAGGAAGAATCACATATGGACTGACACATCTTCTGTGTAATACTGGTATCATTCCCTGATTTACCACTCACACTACCTGATTACAAAGACATCTAGCTAGCCACCTTTGTCACAATCATAGCTTTTAGCCTCATTACTCCCTGCTTTTGGTTTGGTCATTTCCTCTAATCTTGCTTAAAAGTAAAAGATTAAGGGAAGATTTGATGGAAGATTATTAATTTTTAAAACTGTATAAAATTGTAAAACATAACAAAATAAATTAACTTAAAACAGTTATCAGTAACCCCAAGGTCCAGGAAAATCCTTTGCCTGTAGTAGAAATAACCAAAAGCAAGTAGAATCCATCTTGAATTGCCCGTCTGACCTTTAGTGTAGGTGTAAATGAGGATCAAAAATGAAGACAATACCCTTGTCAGCTGGTCCCTATTTTGAAAGTCAAAGGCTGAAAATCTTGGGCTCTTGGTGTTTGTCTCACACCAGAGGTTTGTGCCTCCAGTTATGTCATGGGCAATTCTCTTCTCTTAATTGAGGCTTTCCATATTTTAAGTCTTAGAAACTTTTCTGAATATTCTGGTGTAGCTTCTTCAAGATAGCTTAGGAACAGCTAGTCTCTGTGATTTAAAACTATGCCCCTTATATTAAAGTGTTTACATGTTAAGCAGAGCGCATCAGACCTTTTACCTCCAAAGGACTAGACTTGACTAAACAGCTGTTTTCATGAACAAGGGATTTTATGGTTTATCTGTAACAGAGCCCCCAAAATAACTGGGTGTGTGTATCTCATGGGCCTTTGGATGGCTTGGTTTTCCTTGATCCACTAAGTGTCGCTTTTCAGGTCAGTTGTGGATTGAGAAAGATACTCTGTGTTTCTTATTAACTTACCTAGCTATTTTGTATTTTTATCTCTCTTTAAAGATATTTAGGATTCTATTTCATATCTTCCATATGCTCATCTATTTCTTTTCATAAACGTATTTTCAGGTCACATTGAAGTAGTGAAGTTACTCGTGGCCCACGGAGCTGAGGTGACCTGCAAGGATAAGAAGTCTTACACCCCTCTTCATGCTGCAGCCTCTAGTGGAATGATCAGCATAGTCAAGTACCTGCTAGATCTTGGAGTTGATGTAGGTATATAGACTGAGCAATAAAAAAGAATGGAGCATTTTGTATGTGGTTTCACTGTTGGCGGAAATTATTTCCAATTTAAAAGCTGCTTTCATACAACAATGTTTTTGTCCTTTAACCAGATATTTATAGTGCACTGATATCTGAGCAAGGCATGTAATTAGTCAAAGTATAGTAAAAGGTAAAATACATTTCAAAGGTGAATGATTAGTTGGCAGAAGTTTTTTTTCTCCATCTTATTCCAGGCTCTGTGGCTCCATTTCGGCTATGGAAACCAGCAAATCAGACACACTTGGATTTTTCCTAAGTGGCTAGGTTATTGTTAGTCTTATTTGCCCAGTTAGTCTAATATTCCCTTTAAATGACTGCAGCAGTTCACATTACAGGATATTGGCAAGAGCTAGGCCCAAAAACTAGAGGCTCTTGCCCATCAACTGTAAGTGTCCCTTACTATATAAATCTGTTTGGTTAGGAAGGGTTGCTGCTTTATCTGAATATATTTGATTCCTGAATTGAGATAGCTAACAATACCTGTAAGTTCCACAGACCATTCTTTAAGCCCATGTACTTTACACCCACTTCTAGTATATTTACTCTTATTTTAGGTACAGTTCTGACAAACTCATTTAGGTCTTCAAAACACAGATTAAAAGCTGCAAATTAGAAGGAGAGCGGGGTAAGGCTCTGCAGTTTAGATCAGCTGCAAAAAAAGAAAAAGAAAAAGGTAGGTGGTAGTCGGGTTGGATAAAGAATACATGACACAACTGTAGAGTTGAATAGACTCTTTCTTTAATGAGCTGTGTGAATGAAGCACTTTGCTTGAAGCAAGCAGGTAGTTATTGAATGTGTGGGGATGTTGAGAAGTGGCAAAAATCTAAACACATTGTTAGGTATGATCTTTTAGAGTACAAAAAGATAAAAATTTTATTTCAACAAACAGTGCTTATAGCTCTGTTTCAACAGAGGAACATAATGTTTTAAAACACCCTTGATCCAGATAAATGAGACACTTTGTTTCTGATCACTATTTCAAGTCCATTCTGGTACAATTTCTAAAACTTATTTTATTGAGAGTAAAATAACATTTGTACACCCTGGTGACAGCATGTTCTTCAAAATAAGTGGTCAGACTTAGAGCCATTTAGTGATGTGTGGTCTCCAATGACCTAATCTGTCAGTTTCGTAGTGCTGCCATCACAAATTACCATGAAATGGATCACTTAAAGCAACTAATTTAATCTCTCAAAGTTCTGGAGGCTCTGAGGGAGAATCTATTCCATGTCTCCTACTTTTTGGTGATGAACTATAGGTACTTTAACAAAAGTTAAGCGTTACTTTTTCACTTTCCCCAATTTCTGTTACTAAGGATCTGAGAAAAGGAAATGTTAAATAAAGTTGCGATAAGTTGGGGCCAATTGCAAGGTTAGAGGGCACAGTCTCCACATGGAACTACACTTCTGACCAACTACAAGTGTGGGGGTTTTCCAAAACTACCTTCAAGTTTCATAATTCACCAGAATCACTCAAAAAACTCACTAAAAGCTATTATACTCAGAGTTATGGTTTACTACACCAAAAAGATACAAATTCAGACCAGCCAAAGGAAGAGACACAGAGCAGAGTCCAGGAGTATTCTAAATACAAAGCTTCCATTGGCCTCTCCCTTTGGAGTTAGGACTCATTAGTCTCCCAGCATCAATGTGTGACAATATGCATAGTATTGCCAACAAGGAAGGCTCACCTGAGCTTTGTTTCTAGAGTTTTTATTAGGGCTCCGTTACATAGGCATCATTGATTTATCAATTTCCCACATGTGTGATTTCAGCCTCCCAAGTCCACAGACACCAAAAGACCCAAAGCTCCCACCTTAAATCACATGGTTGGTTTAATGTGGTGTGGTCAGCCTCTATCCTAAGACTGTTGGCAGTGGCCAGTCCTACTCTATGATCCAATGTAGCCAGCTCCTTCCCTAAACAAGGATACTTCTATCAGGTGTACCATAGATTACGTCCCAGAAGACAAGGTCAAAGGCCAGACATCTCTTTGGGCAAAGGTCACATTCTTTAATCTTTTGTCACTACAGGAGAAAAGGCTAAAAATACGTACATTATTCAATATATGTCAGAATTTTCCATTTGTGTTCCTTTTTCATGATTCTTTGAGTTAATTCTGTAATTGTTCCTTACCTAGAAGGCTTTTAGAAATGTTGCTGTAGTTTTTATTTTCCTAAAACACTCTTTTGGAATCATTCAATTTTTTCATGAAGTAGACATTGTACATGTGAATTATATTCCCTGAATGTATAAAATCCATTTGATACCAAGGTGCTGTTTTCAATGTTCATTAATTTAAAAGAACTTTAAAATTATAAGCCTATCTATGTACTTATCCCTGTTTATTTCTGACTTTAATAATTTGGTTGCTAAAATAGCTCTCAACAGTGATTAGCAAGACTGTATTAACACTAACATTATTTTTTTCTCCCAATAGATGAATGAACCAAATGCCTATGGAAATACACCTCTTCATGTAGCCTGCTATAATGGCCAAGATGTCGTAGTGAATGAACTTATAGACTGTGGTGCTAATGTAAATCAAAAGAATGAGAAAGGATTTACTCCTTTACACTTTGCTGCTGCATCAACACATGGAGCATTGTGTTTAGAGCTTCTAGTAGGCAATGGGGCTGATGTCAATATGAAGGTATGAAATAAAATCAGAATCCATACTGTAGTATTTAGGAGTTCACTGTTTAAAACAATATCAGTAACAAGTAGCACTTCATGATAAAAAGGAATAAATTACTGGTAACACAAGAACACAGATGAATCTTTAAAATATTATGTTGAGTGAAGCCTTACAGAAGAATATACACAGTTTCCATTTATTTAAGGTTCTAGAACGGACAAAATTCCATTTATATGGGGTTCCAAATTCTATAGTTGGAAAAAAACAACAGTTATTGCCTGTGGGAAGAGGGATTACTATAAAGGGGGCATGCATAGGGGAACTTTCTGGGTTGATAGTAATGCTCTGTATTTTGACAGACTTTGGGTTACATAAATAAGCATTTATCCAAATTCATGAAGTGGTTCATTTAAGATGTGTACTCTTCATTGCATGTATATTTTCCCTTAACAAACCAAACAAATGTTGAACCCCAGTTAATGATATGTGTACTGAAGTGTTTAGAGGTAACATGTAGTGATATCTGCAACTAACTTTGAAAAGCATCAAATAATTGGATCTTGGATGGACTGATGGATGGATAGATTGATGTGCGATAATGCATGTATAGTAAAATGTTAGAGTAGAATCTCAGAGGATGTTCTGTAATATTCTTTCTTTATGGATGTTCACTGTAATATTCTTTCAACTTCTCCATTTTGAAATTTTTCACAGCATTAGAAAAATTAAAAGACTAATATCAGTGTGTTACATATAAGGAATTTGGGTTTTTTGGTCACTGTTTCAGAAATGAGTATTTGAATTTTAGAAATATGTGAAAATTTTGGAGCCAAAATAAATGTACTTTCATTGTGTCTGTGAAAAAACACATGTAACCACAATTTTGAATATCACTATTTTATAATGTGTAATCATTATTTCAGATTGTCCAAATGCTTTCACTGATTACTTCTGTATTAATTCATCAATTCATTCTTTGAGAATTTACTTGCCAGACCATATCCTGTGGTATGCAGAAAAGAAAACCACAAACAAAATTGAACCATTTAGGATTAACATGGCTTTCAAAGCTTTCATTACAATAAGATTTCCGCAGCTTTTTTAGATACGGTAAGCCAATGTCTTTCAGACTGGTAGAGATAGGAGTCCATTTTCTTACCTCTCTAACTTCAGAGAAACCTTTAGTGATGCCGCTGACCCACTCTGACAGCTGTAGCAGCAGCAAGTCCATCTATAATTAGGCCATTGCTCTAAATTGCTCACTCTCAGCTAAAGAACAAAATTTATACATATCACACCCAAGGAAGGAAAGGGCATGAGATATGGTAAAGAACCTCTATAGTGCTTACAGTTAAAATCTCTCTTAAAAGAATATATATTCAAAGCTTTCAGTTCTCCATCAAATTATCTACTAAAGTTTTTTAATAGTTTAAGTAATTAGTAAAAAATTACTGATAATGTTTGAACTGCTTATTTTAATTTGAAGAATTTCTGCTTGGATAACCTGGGCCCATAAAAATATCTATTAATAAACTCTTACAGAAGGGAAGATGTGTTACTTGTTTCCTCAAAGGCCTAGTAATATTATTTTAATGAAGATAAGGCTATTTAGCTATTTCAAAAATAAAATTTTGGAATTATCTTAACATTCCTCAAAAGAAAATATCACAACTAAATCTTTTTAGTCTCTATGAGACCTACTTATGATAAAGTAACTGGCTAAAATCATCTTTGTGTGTTACATATTAACTTATGGAATAAGGAAGGCTTACCTGTATCGTTAGCTATTATACATTTTTTTAGTGTATATGGTGCTGTCCTTTAGGGTAAAAATTAGACTTTTAAACAGTTCCATTTAGACATGATATTTAATATAACTTGATGATAATCACTTGATTCATATGGCAGTGCTTACATAGCTGACTCCTGTACCTGTGATATTTTTAAGTATTATTTTCTTTTGAAGTATAGAAATGAGAAGCAGTCCCACCAGAGGCTCACTTACAGTGTAATGCTGCTCAGACCAGTGGTCCTATTTGAAGTTACCTCCTTAATGATTTAGAAAATTCAGTGGTAGATTTTACACATGACAAGGAAATTTTTTAACAAATCAATTAAGACATGGTAGTTAAGTAGATTTGAAGGCAATAGCCTATGATGTTAGTTTAAAATAGAGTTCATAAAAGCTGCCTTAATCTTGCCTAAGATTGTATGACATCCCATTTATATGCAATTGTCCAATTTTCTATTTCCAAATTGCATTGGAACGCATTTCCCATGTTGTTAATGACTTCGAAGTTATCTTCCAGGTCTAAAATTACATAAAAATTGTGGGTAGCTGTGAGTTTTCAACCAATAAGAATGTACAGTATGTCTTCGCTTAATGTCATTGATAGTTTATGCAATTTTAAGTGAAATAACATAGGTTGGTACAAAAGTAATTGCAGTTTAAAAGGTTAAAAATAATTGCAAAAGCTACAATTACTTTTGCACCAATCCAATATTATGAAACAAGTTTTACCATACACTAATGGATATAAACAGAATTTCCTGTAGAATCTCATTAACGTTATAATGAAACATTATTTGAAGACCTGCTGTATATTCATTCAAGAATATATCTTCATTCCTAACACCTGTGTTTCCTATATTTGTCAAATCAGTGCTTATCAAATTGTCGTTTGACTAAGGCTCTGACACTTGCCTTATGTTAACACGTTGCGTACGGATCACGAGAATCTTCACGAGGGATTTAAACCCCGCCGTACGCAATGTGTTAAAAATGATAACTTGCTAACCTTCATGTTCTTATCAAATCATCTCTTTCTCTTTGCTTCATCTTTCCTTCCTAGCCCATTCTCCATTTTGATGTTTCTGTCCTTGATTAAGTTGTAGATGACCAAAAATTGGAATGTGAATTTAGGTTTGTAATTATTCAGTTTACAAGTTTTTAAATTGGTTGTCCTACAAAGTACTACATAGAGGGAAAATGAGTGTAATTCAAAGCAATATGGGTCTGTGTTTTTAACCTACCTTAACATGAGTCCTATTGCACTGATTGTATCATTTACATACACACCTTCCCCCCACACACACCCTGTTCTTCTTTAAGAATAAATTTTGGTGAGATAAACAAAATATCCCAAGTACTTAAAGTTTAAACCTAAAAGGTACTGTGATACATATGGCTTTTTTGTTGTTGCTGTCTTTGGTCACTTGTGAAACCAACTCTTAGGATTTTGGTGGGTCTTTTTTATTTGTTGTTTAAAACTCTTAATATGATTCTAAAATGAGTTCAGGTGACTTAGGGAAAAAACCTGTCCGTTGTCTTCTCAATTCAGACAGAAAAAATTGTGTCCTCCTCCCTGCTAACATGTCTTAGGGTGGACTTTTCACTTGGGAATCTGATTCTCTTTCATCCTTTCTTATGTTTAGAGTACTTTTTATGATCAGTATGTGGGAAGAAAATGTCAATCCAGTGCTACCTAATGCTTATAGTAAAGGACTTCACCACCTATTAGCTGTGAGGCCTGCTTACGTTACGTAACCCCAGGGCCTATAAAACAGGGTTCATGGTACCAACCTCATAGGGGTGTAAGGAGTAAATGACTAATGTACATGAGCTGTTTTAAAACTGTGCCTGGAACATAGTGCTTACTGTATCTATAAATGTGAGCTATAATTATGTCTTTCAAATTTCATCATTTTATGAACTCATTTTTATTACAATTTAGTTTGACGGGATTGTAAAACTGTCTGTAGGTATTAACAATAAAAATCAAGATTATGTCACATAGGGAACATTTTGCAAAGATACTACAAACTGGGATCCCTTTATTAAAATGTGTCTGTGCTTTTTGTTCTCTTTCTTTCTGATTGAAAGAATAACAATGTACATAAATAAAAGAAAACTGAATAGAAATAATAGTTTCTATGGTAACACTGGCTTGTTATATGGGTGTTTTACAGAGATTATTACATTTATTCTGTGCAACAGACCTATGAGGTATGGGTGGTATTATATCCATTTTCAGTTGAGGAAGTGAAAGCTCAGGAATTTAGGCAATTTCTCTAAAATCTTGCTGTGGGAAGTGACAGCTGGATTCATGCTCAGGTTATTCTAACTCCAGAGCTGGAGCTTGGCTGCTCACTCGCTGGGGTTTTTTTCTCCCTCTTTTTGCACACACTGCCTCCAAAAGATTGAAAATTCTTTAAGATAACTTGCCAATTGAATGGCTTGTTTGCTTGAAAAAAAATAATATAAAATTACAGAATCAAGTACCTAGATAAGTATTTATGAATAATACTGCATTATTATAATGAAATGAGGGTTTTTTAAGGACATCTCCATTATATAATTTTAGTGTAAACTTATGACTTGTCACATTTCAGTTAAATAATTTGAGAAAATAACTAGTAATGGTTATTACAAATAATTATAAACAAAACAATATATCAAGTTTTTAAAGTGAATTATAGTGGCTAAAGTTAATTCTAACATTCACTTTTCCTTGGTGGAGGAGGGATTCAGTATTTCTTAGAATGAAAGAATTGAAGTAATGTGAAATTTTTGAAACATAGGAAAGCACATCCTGGCTGTACCACTTCCGATTATGTGATCTTGGTTGAGTCATTTAATATCCTTGTGCTTAAGTTTCCCCATCTATGAAATAGGAACGGTATTACAATTACACCATACCTACCATGCAGAGCTTTCCTATAAACTGTAGGCATTGAGTTTTTTATATTTGTGCTTTATGATACATATGGTAAGAGAATTAGTTCGTAATTTTGAACAGCTGTGTTACCACTATGTTCTTCAATTAACCTTAATGCATGAGTAATATTTGTACAAAATAAAGATGCAAGGAGATATTCAAAGTAAAACTAAGGATTACATATTATAGGTATAACAATAATTTTAAACTTCTTTCATTTGATTATTTCAGAGCAAAGATGGGAAAACCCCACTGCATATGACGGCCCTCCACGGTAGATTCTCCAGATCACAAACCATTATCCAGAGTGGTAAAAAGTATTTCTGTTTGTTTTTTTTCTTAAATGTAGTAAAAACATCCACAAAATGAGTGGTATTGAGGAATTGTCATAGCAGTCTATATATTTTTAATATTTGATGTCAGAGCTCATGGGTATCAAATAATAAAGTATATAAAATGCCATTTATATGTATCTTTCACAATTTTGTTTTTCGTTTGTTTTTTTACCCATGGATTATAAGTATAATTTCTCTAGCAGTTAGTGTTGGCTTTTTAAAAATATTGCTAAAGAGAAAATGCTGCCTTTCCATTGCAGCTGGTATTCTATATTAACAAAGCTCTGTTGCAAAGCTTTTTCCCCCTTTTGAACTAGTGTTAGGGTTTTCATTTATTTTCTGTACTTGTATTCTTTTTCATTTGAATTAATACTAGGCAAGCTCAACCTTTAAATAGCAAGAACTTCTAGGTACATTTATTTTAAAGCAATGTTTCCTAAGCCATGTTCCAAAGAGCTGTTTGTCAGTAGTCCTCAAGATAACGGCTGTTACGGTTTTGCAAGGGGAAAGTAAGAATAGGTTCATGATGAAATATGAAGCATTGCACACAATCTTGATGATGCACAAAGTATGTACATTAAACTCTGGAAAGTCTTGCCCTAAAGAAATGTTGTTAATTTTCTTTTCATGCAGTGGTTTCCAAACTTAGTGGAATCCTTATGTATAAAATCTGTAACTCCAGTACCTGGCCCTATAAATATATTATGAATGAAATGTAGTTAAACTGCTATATGCAGTAGTTTGTGCTTGACTAGCACTTGATCTTACTTTTCGTGTCATAGAGTTGACTTGATCTTTCTATAGTCCGGTGTCTGATAGCATGTCCTCTATTGAAGGAGCTGTAATTGACTGTGAGGATAAGAATGGAAACACCCCTTTGCACATAGCAGCAAGGTATGGCCATGAGCTGCTAATCAACACTCTTATCACAAGTGGGGCTGACACTGCAAAGTAAGTACTTACCATGGTGTTGATAGCTGTGACAGGGAAACACGAGGAAGGGAGCTTTAGTTTCCTAGGGATTTCAAGTAGAAATGTGGACTTTCGTCAATACTGTACTAATTGCTGGAACTTTCTCCTCTTTGTGTTTATGATGTGATACAATAGAATGATACGATTTTACTTGGTAAGCCAGCATAGAGCAGTTTGATATAGTTTTTTAACCCCAGGTCTTTCTAAATTATTCAGTTTTAATCAGAGCTTTTAATTGTTGTGGTCTATTTCTTTTTTTATTTAAAAGTAAATAAAAGACCTGAAAAAGTTTACATGCTGAAGACTTTTTTCTTTTCATCCAGATAGTACTATCTGTAGATATTGGGCTTCAGCTACAGAGCTTAGGGATTCCTTGGTAGCTGCTGTAAAGGATCCCTTGCATCCTACTTTGGTCAGAACAGCTTGCTTTTATCTATTTTAGATGTTAAAGTTTCCATGTAAGATTTTGTTTGAAAGATGGATTCTCTTGTGTGCTTTGCAGAAGTAAACACCCTGCTTAGCTGATGTTTATCATTCTTATGTATGTTTTTATAATTCTATTACATTTCTATATTCATTAACATGTATTAAACCTTCTTTTAAAT